>NC_092638.1:11741374-12063281 GCF_039555335.1 Amphiura filiformis
ATGTATCTTCCTTACACCAATTTGTAAAGACCTTTCACACTGCAGAATTTGGCCTAGTTTATGGCGTAATAATGAAGTTGGGTTCTGATTGGCTATTTGAATCACATCATCATCACATCAACACCTCATCCGCCAATCAGTATGCGATCAATGCGAAAACTACTTTTCACTATCAAATGACTACTGTACAATAATTATACTATTTTACAAAGACTTTCGCACTGGCCAACCGATCACGTTAAAATAACTACAATCAACGAAAAAAGTCCTTGGAACGCTTGGCACACTCTGTCGTAATTCCGTGCAGAATTTCTTATGTTCATGGAAATGACCTATATTGTGTTTGGGAAGAAACATGACATCTACAACAATGATTTACCCTTCCCTCTCCCCATCAAGCAATGTTGGAACACATTGGGGAACCGCTGAAGACATTGGCATTTCTCAACATTGCGGGGAGAGGGGTGACAGTTTTCCGTTATTTACATAAGCGTTCCAAGACTTTTTTCGTTGATTGGCTCTACCGACTGCAAAATATTTCATCTAAATTTCGTTTGTGTCTCATAACTCAAAAGCGGAATGTCGTATGAACTTCAAATTGCACACGATTTGAGAGTGGATTATATGCTTTGTAATCATAATAAAATTGTTGCTAAAGAATTTGGTTTATTTAGGGAGTGGTCATTGGAAACACCCCCTATGCTAAATTACTCACGTTTCTCAATTATGGCTCTAAAATGCTCTAAAATGTCGTTTTTGTCCATAACTCAAAAACAGAATGTTGTATGACTTTCATATTGCACCAGATTTGAGAGTAGATAATATCCTTTTGAATCATAATAAAATTGTTGATAAAAATGTTGGGTTATTTAGGGAGTGGTCACTGAAAACACCTCCTATGCTAAATTACACAAGTTTAAGTAATTATGCCCTCTACTGTAGTCAAATTTCGTTTTTGTCTCAGTAACTCAAAAACACTACAAATACATTTTTTACAATATCACAATGTTTTGCAGCATGTTTCCAAAATATTTTCAATGTTATTAAAACTTAAAACATTTTGTACCCTTTATGATATAACCCAACATGTAAATATTTTCTCTAAAACTTGTGTTTGCTGAGTATAGGCATATAAATGTCTTCTGGAAAACTTGTGTATGCTGAGTAGAGGCATATCCTAGCGAATCAGAAAGATTATGATGTAACAATTTGAAACAACTCATTTCTGAATATTATTTATATTAAAACACGCTTTTGCGATGAGAAAAAACAAGAAAAAAACAAAAACAATTTAATATACTTTACAAAAAAGACCACCACTGGGACTCGAACCATTCACATCGGTCAATAGTCAACAGGTTATCATTCTGAGGACTAATCCACTACACCACGCTGCCATTTCGCAATCAAGTAACAAGTTTTGTTCTTTTTATAGTAGTCAGGTATCGGGAAAGTGTAACTTGTATAGAGTACTTGCACGAAAGGTCATGAGTTCAGATCATCCTCCAGACACGCTCCATAAGATATGCTAATGCATGGAGTACAAAGAATTACTTTGATCAAAACCAGTTAAACAGGTGATTGGTATTGTACTCCGTGCATTTGCATGACCTCTGGAGCGTGTCTTTAGATGGTTTGAACTTTATGATCTTCCATGCAAGCACCCTATAGTAGAAACGGCAAAATGTATCAGTTTACCATAATGACAAAATGGTCCAAAATCGACATTTTATGTTCTTAGGCCGCATCTCACGAAGCGTCCCGTTCGGTTTACATTTGCTATACCAATTGAAAATGTTTTATTGCAAAAGGAATGAAACATTCGTTTCATATATGAAATTTGTTAACAGTTAAATTTACCAATTTAAATTGAAATAAATACGCATAAACAACTCATTTCTGAATATTATTTATATTAAAATACGCTTTTGCGATGAGAAAAAAAAACAAGAAAAGAAAACAAGAAAACAACAATTGAATATACTTTTAAAAAGGACCACCAATGGGACTCGAACCACATCGGTCAATAGTCAAAAGGTTATCAGTCTGAGGACTAATCCGCTACACCACGCTGCCATTTTCACAATCGAAAGTAACAAGTTTTGTTCTTTTATAGTAGTCAGTTATGGGAAAGTGTAAAACTTGTATAGTAGAAATGGCAAGATGTTATCACTTTACCATAAACAAAATGGTATAGCAAATGTAACATTTTATGTTTTTGACGCATCTCATGAGATGCGTCACGTTCAAAAAACATTTGCTATACCAATTGAGAATGTTTTTTAATGGTAAAGAATGACACACTTTGATTTCATATATGAAATTTGTTAACACTTTACCATTTTGACTATTATAAAAGAACATATATACTTGTTAATTGCTTGTGCAATGCATTAAAAATGTCTCAATAACAAATTCATATGAGTGGATTAGTTCCGCACTGTTAACCAATTTGCTATTGACTGATGTGCATGGTTCGAGTCCCAATGGTGGTCTATATTTTTCTTTAAGTGTATCAAATTGTTGTTTCTTTTTTATTTTATTTTTTCTCATCGCAAAAGCGTATTTTGTTATAAATAATATTCAGAAATGAGTTGTTTCAAATTGTTACATCATAATCTTTCTGATTCGCTCGGATGTGCCTATACTCAGCAAACACAAGTTTTAGAGAAAACATAAATTTTATACGTTAGGTTATATGATAAAGGGTACAAAACGTTTTAAAAGGATATTATCTACTCTCTAATCGTGTGCAATATGAAGCTCATACAACATTCTGTTTTTGAGTTATGGACAAAAAAACGACATTTTAGAGCAGTTTAGAGCCATAATTATGAAACGTGTGTAATTTAGCATATGGGGTGTTTTCAGTGACCACTCCTTAACTAAACCAAATTCTTTATCAACAATTTTATTATGATTGCAAAGCATATAATCCCCTCTCAAGTCGTGTGCAATATGAAGCTCATACAACATTCTGTTTTTGAGTTATGGACAAAACGACATTTTAGAGCAGTTTAGAGCCATAATTGTGAAACGTGTGTAATTTAGCATATGGGGTGTTTCCAATGACCACTCCCTAAATAAACCAAATTCTTTATCAACAATTTTATTATGATTGCAAAGTATATAATCCACTCTCAAATCGTGTGAAATTTGAAGCTCATACGACATTCCGTTTTTGAGTTATGAGACAAAACGAAATTTAGATGAAATATTTTGCATTCGGTAGAGACAATCAACGAAAAAAGTCCTTGGGAACGCTTTGGCACACTCTGTCGTAATTCCGTGCAGAATTTCTTATGTTCATGGAAATGACCTATATTGTGTTTGGGAAGAAACATGACATCTACAACAATGATTTACCCTGCCCCTCGCCCCATCAAGCAATGTTGGAACACATTGGGGAACCGCTGAAGACATTGGCATTTCTCAACATTGCACGGGGGAGAGGGGGTGACAGTTTTCCGTTATTTACACGCAAGCGTTCCAAGACTTTTTTCGTTGATTGTAGGTCATTTAGCTTCAGTTTATGTTATACCTTTACTAGTTGCCATGTGTTGCATGCAAATACACTGATGAAATCTTTACAATCTCTCCTCTCTGCTAATGCCAGATACTTGCCATCCTTGGTAAAGTGCATAGCTGCAAGAAAAGAAAATATTTAAAAAACTGTACTCAAAACCTCTTTACCAAACAAATAAAAACTTATAGATCTCACAACTCACATCACTGCCATCAGCATGGGTTGCTAAGTATAGTATTTATGATTATTAACAATAGACATCGCATAGCTATACTCCAACTATGATTTCAATTCATCATTTGTGATACCTATAATGTGCATAGCGAGTTATAAATGGTCCCAACTTTTTTTTTTACTGAGTGCCTATAGCACTTGTTCTTTTTTTCCCAGTCAAGATCTGGTGCCCTTCTACTTCAAACTTTTTACCAAACAGGGGTGTGATTCAAAGCTGTGAAATATCCTGAAAGTAGTAGAAAATCCTGAAAAACAGCATGAAATTGGGCTAAAATACCCCAAAACAGGCTGAAAATCATTACAAAAAATCCTGAAATCAGGAAAAATCTTGAAGAATCACACCCCTGACCAAATGAATCTTGGCTTTAGTGGACAACTGGACATGTGTTCAACTGTTCATAGTCTTTCTACATCCCCAACTGAGTCATTAGATATGTGGGAAAAACTGTTTGGGTATTCCTTGCGTACCTTTAATTTGTGGCAGAAAGACATGCTAAACTGTTTGGGTATTCCTTGAGTACCTTTACTTTGTGGCAGAAAGACATGCTAAACTGTTTGGGTATTCCTTGAGTACCTTTAATTTGTGGAAGAAAAACATGCATTATATGTCTTTTTAAAGGTACTCAAGGAATACCCAAACAGTTTTTCCCACCAAATACAAACAATTTGTATTTTGTATTTCAATTCACTGGGGCTACAAATCAGGCCAGTAATTATGTTGAATAATCCTACCTTGTTTTGCTTCTTTAGGATACTTGATATAAGACACAGATTTAGTGACTAGTGACCACACAGTAATACGAAGATGGAATTCAGCTGTGGTGAGTATATGTCGTCCATCAGGACTCCATCTAGCAGAAATAAGCCCAGCTGACCCTTCATCTATTTTACATGTCCATTCTGGTTGTTCCAGTGACCAGACCTGTAAGTAACAAGACACAGATTAGTGACTAGTGACCACACAGTAATACAAAGATGGAATTCAGCTTTCTTTAGGGGGTACTTGCCCCCTTGGATCTGCCCCTGGACTCCATTGTATTCATATCCTCAAATGCTGAATTCAACTCGAACTGTTTTTTTCCCGTGTTTAAAAACTAAAATAGAGCAGCTTTGAATAAATTGGGTGGCATACCAGGCAATATTGTAACATTATCCCCGAATTACCAACAACCAAATAACAACCAAACTGCCTCAGTTTATTATTACTGGGCCTGAAGCATGCAAAAATTTGTGGTTTTAAAGCTAAAATTGGTCAAAATACTTTTTTATTAAGGGGGTCGATCTTTTGTGCATAATTATAGAGGGCCAGGGGATTCACGCTATCATTAAAAAAATTATTTGAAGAAGTCAAAGAGCCCTAGGAATAAAAACTGTAGTGTAATTCACGCCAGATACTATTTCTTTATACGACAAAAATTTATTTTTGTAATCGATCAAAAAACAAACGTTTTATATCAATTTTAAATTTAGCTTGAATCTGTAAATATGGTACCTCTCGCCCTTTTTTAGGTCACGGCTATTTTTACCATTATGCAGCGAACCATTGCTGAAGCTATTTCACATACATGTACAAAACATTCTAGAGAAAGAATGAGGACATATGGTGTTGAAATATCTTTTGTTGATTTCGAATGATAATGTCATGAAGTCGTAAATTTTAAGGTCAAATTCCTAAAACCAAAACAAAACATTGCGACGCAGATAATTCCTGACTTACGCAATTTCATCATCACATCAGTGTCTTTATTATTTGTTTGAAACCTTTCCCAAACGTTCGTGCTATTTATGCATAAAACGGCTAATCTATCTTTACAAAACACATCTTTTTTAGTAAACAAAAGGCTAAAGATGGCATTATGAGATTTATCTTTTATCATTACACTCATCCGCTCATCTGCCACGGTGGCCGAGTGGTAAAGCGCTAGACGCGTGAATCGAAGAAAGTTTAGAATCGCTGGTTCGAGTCCCAACGAAGCCTGTGGAAACTTTTTTTTTTTTCTTCAAAATTCATGATCGCATTCGAAATGAGTCACTTGTCGGTAAATCATGGATCGTATCCTTAAGTTTACTAAGTTATTTTGGCCTAAAATTGGCCAAAAGGAATCGAAGGTGCACATCACAAGTTTTGTCAATTTTGTCCCAGAATTTCCAGCCAAGGGGGCAACTTTCCTCCTTAACTCCTCCTAATAGAGGCTGTCTTCATCAATTTGGGCAATTCTTTTTGATGTTGTTTACCTTTCTCCTTGAATTGGACGTGTGACTCTTTGAGGACACCCTGTCAGTCCGAACCACTGTCAATCCGAACCTCTGTCTGAAAACTTAATGGTTTTCGGAATGACGGGGGTTCAGATTGACGGTGTTCGGAGAGAAGGGAAGACCCGGCACTTTTGGTTTGAAAAGCTGTTTTGTTTTCAGTTAAGTATTTATAATCAAAACTAAAATTTTGCAAAATGACTGACATACCCTTTTGAAATATCATTAATGACCAGGGACAGGCGATTTGCGCGGAAAAAATAGCAAATTGCGCAGAACTTCTTTTTCAGTGCAAATTATGTATCCCTGCCCATACATGTAGGAAAAAAATAGCCAATTGCGCGGAATTGCACGGAAAAAAAAATTGCGCGCAAATCGCCTGTCCCTGTTAATGACTCACCTGCACTATACCTCTTTTATACATGCTGCATAAAATGAACATAGAATCCGATGACCACTGTAAAACAAACAAACAACAAGGAAATCAATTTAGTATAATTAATCTGTTTTCATCCATCTTCTTGGGCTCATGGTAAAGGTGTAAAACAGGTGTAGTCCCAGTGTACTGTAAACCCACTTAACCTATGGATTTAAATCTGTGATAATCACAGAAGTGATTTTTGAATCTTGTCAAGGGGTCTCCTAAACTTCATTATGCAAAACAAATGTTTGATTCTTGCAATGTGCAACAAAATTGGGATCCTGAAACTTTACTTTGCCCATCCTCATTGTAAACGGAAGCTCAAGTGCACTGTTCGATTGAAACTTCCATGTATGATACAAATCAGGTTAGTGTACATTGTATACAGCGTACACGATGTTTGTACTTAAATATTTACATTTCTGTAAGTTCCACTCCTTATGATAATTTTGACATGTACAATGTACAATTATATTGAGGACTCATGAATATTTGTTTTATAGCCCATCTGTGACAACTGATTGAATTACGAATTGATGAGGACAAATTATATAAACATGTCATTTTCAAGATCAGGTGAATCTGGCTACACACCATGTCAATTAATTAAAATATTACCATACCTCAATGGACTGGACTGTGTCAAGACATGTATACAGTTGAAGTATCTGCAGTGTACGGACATCACGAACAACCATCCGGTAATGAGCACAGCTTGCCTACAGAGAGATCAAATAATATAAATCAGTACCAATGATTAATTATGGTATGCGCTTAATGTCAGACAAGCAGACGGTTCTCGAGCACGGTTGGCGATTTAAATCGCGATTTAAATCAAATGATTTTAAAAAAAAAAAATTACTGATTTAAATCAACTTGTACAATTTTTACAATTTTTGATAAATTTAAGTTAATTTCTTCCTTGAATTGACTGTTTTACTTCATTTGTAATGCTTCTAAACCTTTTGGGTACAATTAAATACCTCTATGATGTCATTTTATCTATTGCTAAAAAAAATCATTTTCAAGGTGCAGAATTCAACAGGTTTTTTCCCATGATTTTTACCAAATTTTTTCTGTGAAATTTTCACATCTGAAAATGCGTTTTGACTTTTTGTAAATACATGATAGGATTGTGCATATGTCTAGTATTCCACTGGTCTCTTTTGACTTTATCATGGGATATAGCAGTTCTTGGAATTAAAAAAATCAAAAAAATCGATCTAAATTAAATAAATCAAAAAAATTGCCAACCCTGTAATCTCGAGGTTTTCAAGGCCCAGGTTTCTGTCCCATTCGCTTGGTCGAGCTGATGTCACAAAGGGAAATAGCCTTGTAAAACCAGTGTGCGCAATACTAGGCATGTGCAGTTCCCCTTTCTCGAGCTGGTTGCTATGCGCGCGCTTGTGCAAAGGGGATGAAGGGGACAATGTTCCCGGATGTCCGACCGATTGAATATAGCATTAGCAGGATGGAAAAAACTTAAAGGTCCACCACCACATCTGGAATAATGAACTACCTAATTGAGTTATGTGGCCCAGGGGGTGTCAGTCCAGACACCACCTAAGTCCAGACATGTATACTTGTATACATGAGTGTGATCTATAAGGACAAGGTCGCCTACCAACTGGCCAGTTGACCAAGCCAACGATTGTGGGCCTTTAAGGGATCTGGAATGAGCCTTTTGAGCGTTTCGACAGCATTTTTTGTGGGACACGAGAGCACATCAGACATGTATATCGAATTGAATTCATAATACATGTACGAAGAATGTCTTTCTGATATCAAATATCATATATCATGATATAACAGTCCATGAAGTAAATTTCATAAATCGAAATTTTCTTAAAGTGTATGTAGCTGGGAGGAAAAGCCGACGATCAATTGAAAATTTTGACCTTTCATATTGAAGATATGGATTTTTTTCCCAAAAAGACCTAATTTAAAAAAAAATCCATATCTTCAATACAAACTTGAGCAAAATTTTCAATTGATCGTCGGCTTTTCATCCCACCTAAATTTATAAATCATCAGCTTTATAAAGTTTACTTCGAGTACTGTTAAATATAAAAAATATCCATTTTAAAATCATTTGCCATAAAATGTGTATTACATTGCGAATTTCAAAAAATCAAAATTATTTGATATCAGAACTTCAGAAGACATTCTTCTTATTCAGAATGCAATTCGATATGTCTGCCCACAATAAATACTGTCCAAACGTTCATACCCCATCCCTTAAGTAGTGCTCTATACAGTTCAACTTTGGTTGAGTGGCAAATATCCTTTGACACTCCAAATTGGATGCAGTCTTTGAACAGCACCTACGCCGGTGATCTAGCGCTTTACCAATTCTGTGTTTGACACCCTCCTTGCGTGTTCCTAGACCTAGTCTAGATATTGTCAGGCCTTGAAATAAGAAAAATCCCGTTGAAATTTCAAGGGTCCTCAACAATTTTCAAGGGTCCGACTCCAGACCCTTTTTGAAATTTCAAGGGCCCTCACTAATTTTCAAGGGTCCGACTATTAATAATATTATGAAGTATTAAATGTTGGTGTAGACTATAGAAAAAATAACTAGCAATACCTCCTGCTTGTGCACGAACATCATAGCAGTCACAAGTCACAGTATGTCGTTGACGACAATAAGACAACAACGATCATGGTACATGCATGTAGATTGTAGAAAATTGAAAACCTGGGTTGAAAACTTGATGGGAAACTAAAATGAAAGTGTCTCAGGGAGCTGGACGTATTAGGGCTCATATTGACATTCCCTTACACAGGAAGGTGTGCGCCATCCTGCAGCTTTCCTGTGCTAGCCTTTGCTAGCTGCTCTTTGCTTGGTTCAATTTTTACGGGTCACGTGGACCCGTACCGTAGGAAATTTGCGGGTCCGCGCCTACTTTCACGGCTATTTGACGCAAGGACGTGCCTTATTTCAAACGCTGGATATTGCACTTAGACAATTTCGGCGGTGGAGTTTTGAATATCGTGTGCTGAGAAGCGACTGTTTTTATTCGTTTTGATGGTCAATACACTGTTGTACAGAACTATCTCATTTTGGAAAATGGATCTCATTTTGAAAATCATCTCAAATTGGATAGAATTGAGATGCAATTTGAGAATGAATTTGAGTACCAATATGAGATCCATAATCACCCAATTGGTGCTTAGTACAAAATGTTTGTCATCTCATGGTCAAAGAAGTTGGATGGGGATCACCAAAATTGTATTTTGTTAGAGCAAGGCCAAATGCTCCAATTTAAGTAGCATAGGAATTTAGTGCTTATATTACAAGTTACAGATCATGTTTCTCTGCCAAGAAGACAAGGTCAATACCAGTGCATGTACATGTGTTATTGATACTACACTAATGTATAATCCCACATTATCAGGGTTTTTTTTCTTCAGTTTTCTCTATGATGATTTATTTACAAAACTCTTTTTAATTTTATTTAATTTTTTTTACAAATACTAGTACGTAGCAAACAACCAGAAATGAACTATTCTGTTGGATATTCCTTTGTTAGTAATTAAGTTTGCTATTTTACTATACTCTAGTTTTGTGCAAATGATTTTTGGCATTAGGCCTACCTGTTTTTTATTTCCCACTTAAAAGTACCAGGCATATTTTTCACTCAATGTTGGTGCTCAACAAATTAAATGAAACCACTTCTCTGTAGGAACGTGCGCATCAAATTTATCACATTCTCAGCTAACACTTCTGAAACATTGAAAATTGCATTCTCTATTTTTTTTCCTACAAACTTGATTAAGATTTGTTCAATTCCCTCCCTCTCAAACTTAACTGGAGAAAAGCTGAAAAATCTTTTGAAGTTACTATTTTATAGTGTACTACAAATGCATTCAACATCAGAGGGTTGACCTTATATGAGGACACAGAACAAGAGACATGAATTGGTTGTTTACAAAAGACCATGAACAGCAATTAAACCTAATATACTTGACCATGACAAGTCCAGACACTGGGTACATCTGGTTCCATGTACCATACTTCACCAACTGCAACTATAATAGTTAGCACCCAATAAAACTAATTGGGTGGATTATATCTCAATTTGACATTCAAATTGGATCTCATATTGGATCTCAAATTGCTTCTCAATTCTATTCAATTTGAGATGATTCCAAAATGAGATCCATTTTCCAAAATGAGATACTTTTGAATAGCAGTGATATAAGTTTGTTTTAAATAAAACCATGTGATTCATGCTTGATAATTATAAGGCATAGGGCCTACATTGTACTGTTATGCAGGGGTAGCGTTAACCCCCGATCAGGGATAAATGACCCTCTAAATTAAAAAAATATCAATTTTTCACCCTCTATATTGGGAATATGTGCAAGCTCAGGGGTGAACTCTGACCCTCTACTTTTGGACCTTATTCCTTACCCCTGACTACACTGCAAAATATTTTTCCCCCCGAGAAAACAACCCCCGACTTTCTAAAAAAGTTGTTTATTCGCGGTGCCCCACTATACGCCACTATGGAATACAGCCTAGCATCCCGCCTAGCATCCTCTTTTATGACATTTTTCAGTAGATATAGCAAAAATAGCTTATTCCCAAAATTTCAGTTGATTCCGATTTTGCGCTTGCGAGTTATGCATGATGTACATGTATTATACTGCTCCATAGGAGGCCACTGCACTGTTGTATAAATTTCGTTCTGGTATACAAAATGTACCAGAACGAAATTCAAATGTGACAATATTTTTGCTAACGAATTAATCTACAAGAAATTTTTGGTACATAAACATTATGTGGCTAGAGGTTTCCGGTTATTCGAGAACTCGTCTCTAGCTTTGAATTTGCACATGAGAGTTACGCATTCAGAGTATGTTGCTATCGTTTTTCGGTCAGACAGCGGTGCAATTTTTCGAACCGGAGGTTGTTTATTCTGTTAATGTTGAAATTTGGATGAAAGTTATTTTGATGAGTCAATTGTATCTTTTGCGCAAGATTTGCCTATTTTAGAAAGTCTAAAATTTTGCTGTAAAGTGTAATTTTTAGCAACAACCAGTAGTGATCCGCTGTGTTTACTTTTGTCAGTGAACTTCCATTGCTTTACACGGTGTCATGCTTTGACAGCGAATCCGACTAGATTTAGAATGCAATGGTCTCTAGCAGTGTTTACTCAGAGGCTGTGTGTCTCATTTTTGGCCCAGTGAAAATTATTTTTGGCGCACACAAATTTGCAATGCTGTATTACAATTAGTCAATTTGGGGAATTACTGAGCCAAAATTTGGGCAATTTGGGAAGATAATGTCTCATTTGGCGCACCCAATTTCTAAAGAGAGTAAACACTGGTCTCTAGCCTACAAATGTGAAGCTATCGATGAGCAAATTCTTGGCTAGATCTTAAAATCTGAACTTTTTGAGAAAAGTGGGTGGGGGGATGAGGCTGTGGATCACGAAATGCCCTTTTAATATTGATGTTGAGCTGGATTTCTTGTCTACTAATGACTTCTGTTTATAACTAAACTACTTCTAGGTATGCTGCCTAGGTGAATTCAAATTTGCCATCAAACTGCATCATTTTACATATGGGCAATTCCACGGTAACTCGTGCTACACTTTATGGCGTCCTTTTACATACTTTGTGCTCCAGCTTTTAAATTGATTTGATTGGAATCTGTATTTTGTGTATTTTAATACTCAACATTCAAGGCTAGATCCTCATAGTATTGCTAATTCAGGATATCAACTTTTGTATGTATGGGACAGCTGTAAAATCGGTAACTCGTACTACGAGCAGAGGACATGCTTAAAAATCACTCATTTTTATTTTGATGGTGTGCTAAAACAAAAAACACTAAAGCCTTATTGATTATATGATAAGTAATTGCTATAATAAGGTTTGTTTTGGTATACCTTAAAAAGTTGTGCCCCTCATAGTTTTACATTGATTGGCAAAAACATGGTAACTCGTACTACGGTAACTCGTGCTACAGTTTGTCCGCCATATATAAAATGGTATTGTTCATCTAAATGTCAATTTTTTTGATAACAATTCCTCAACAACTGGTGTAATGATCAAATAACTCAATCTATGTACAAATAACCCCCCAAATAACCCATCTATGTACAAATAACACTATTCAGTGTATGTACCAGCATACAATGTACCACACACATTACATTCAAACATCCCAGCCTTACATACGCCTTGCTAGATCCTGTTTGGATATTTTATTCTAGGGCTTAAATTTAAACAGTTAAATTGAACAATCAACAATTGATAAAACTTTTACTTCCATGTTATTTGACTCTAAATTCCCTCACAAAACTTGTAATGTTCATGGTTATTTGCTCTGTAAGTGTTTTAAAAATTTCTTTCTGAGTTATAGAATGTTTGGTCATCTTTTGGTTGAGACCATTTCCTGCTTGGAGCAAATACTCTAGTTTGCCCGATTTCAATCACTGCACTAAGCTGGAAAATGAGCCTCATAACACTCAACAACAAACCAATTTCCAATACAAATCTCAGAACTATACAAATCTCAGTATCAACAATGTCACTGTGGCTGTTAATCTCAGGATTTCCAGTATCTATTTTGTTTGTTTGTTTTATTTCTTCTTTTGCCTCGGTTACTCATTCAGTGGATGTTTTAAGGTATCCTCTGTTCTTCCATGAGGTCCATATTAATTGATTGGTTCTTAGGCTAGATCCTACAATGTAGGGGGTGGAGGGCTAAAAATTTTGGTTGCATCATTTTGACCAGGTATTATTAGTGGGATATATGCTAAATAGCATGTTTTTTTTAGAGAGACTGTACAATGTAAAGTCTTTGAGCTTTTTTAAAAAAAAGGACTTTATTGGTGTGTGCAAAAATTTGGTATAAATAAATTTACACTATTTTGGCACATGATCGGGGTGGAAACTGGCTCCTTGAATCTTATCTCTATCTTTGCCTTCCATATTTTTACTTTAATTTTCCTGCGACAGGAGGTCACTTTTCTCTTTAATTTTTGGCCCCCACACATGTGTGGTTGCCTGGTTGGTTGTTTGTTTGTTTCTTTCTTTGTTTGGCTGTCTGGGCGGAAGCAAATTCATTAATCCACTGTACAGCTCCAACACAATAACTACAAACTTGGTACCGGTATGGTGATAGAATAATGGTGGCTTGATGTGCTGTGTAGTTTTGTGTTATGTTATTTGCATATTTATGAATATTAATGAGCTTATTTACAAATTTTGCCTACATTTTCATTAATCCACTTTGCAGCATTATAAACACAATAACCAATCACCTTCAAACTTGGTTTGGTTGGATATGGTGGCCTGATGTGCTGTATAATTTTGTGAAATGCCGCAAGTATGTACAGATGTGAAATGCCATATGGTGCAAAACAAGAAGCAAATCATGGCCCTCCTAGGAGTTCAAAGGCAAATGAGTTGTTCATTATTGAGGGGACAGTAGAAGGGAAAAGGGTTGGAATATACCGTGATTCAGGCTGTGAACATACAGCGGTAGATGCAAAATTTGTACCTCAAGAAAACTATTTGCAAGGTCAATACACTTTATTGAAAGGCATAAATGGTGTCGTCACTGCACCGTTAGCTGAAGTAAACATAGATTGTCAAGTAATTTCAGGTAAAGTCAGAGTAGCTGTACTTGAGGGAATTACACACGATGTTTTGCTAGGACAAGACATTGATACATGGTCAGATTGGCTTAATGCAAAACCTATGCTGGTAATGACAAGAGCACAAAAAGCCCGAGAAATTGATAATTTGGTACAAGGTGAGGGAAATTTGCAAAGTTATGAGAACAACTCTGAAGTTCAAGGTGTAAACAGAACATGTAGGCCTACTTCACAAATGACAACACAACAGTCAGATCAACACGTTAATGATAAACCAACTCAGGTTAATTCAAATGACCATGTACAATCACAGGTAGATGAGCAAGCAAATGTACAGGGTACCAAGAAGCAGGATAAAACTGACAACCTGTTAGTGTTACAAAGTGATGTGCAAGCACTAAAAAAAATGCAAAATGAGGATGATACACTTCAAGGTGTACGTGACAATGTGGTGCCAAAATCGGATATCAACAATCACAATGTTTGTTTTTATAAACAGGCAGATATACTGATGAGAAAGTGGGTCCCAAGCAGAAAACAAAAGAGACAGGTAGATGAGCAAATTATTGTACCTAAGCAATATAGGC
Source organism: Amphiura filiformis (assembly GCF_039555335.1). Classification (NCBI taxonomy): domain Eukaryota; kingdom Metazoa; phylum Echinodermata; class Ophiuroidea; order Amphilepidida; family Amphiuridae; genus Amphiura; species Amphiura filiformis. The sequence goes on from NC_092638.1 coordinate 11,756,012, forward strand.
AGCAACTAATTGAAATTGCACATGATAAGGCAGGGCACATGGGTATAAGGAAAACTACAGACAGAATTACTGCCCATTTCTTTTGGCCAGGTATATTTGCTGAAGTCAGAAAATACTGTCAAAACTGTTCAGAATGTCAGTACAAGTCAATGGTGAAAAACAGACAATTTCTTCAGCCAATGCCAATAATTGACACTCCTTCAAAAGGGTGGGAATTGACATTGTAGGCCCATTGCCAGTCACTGAAAAGGGGAACAGGTGTATGTTAACAGTATGTGATTATGCCACGAGATACCCAGAAGCCATCCCCTTACCAGATCAGAAGGCTAGCACGGTAGCAAATGCTTTAATCACTGTATTTTCTAGAGTAGGCCTACCATCAGAGATCATTCATGATCAAGGCACAAATTTCATGTCCCACGTAGTCAAAGATATGTGCTCAAGATTAGGAATTCAACAAATTCCTACTACACCATATCATCAACAAATGAATGGTATGACTGAAAGGTTCCACGAGACACTAAAGCTCATGATTAAGTCACTAACTGAAGAACAGAAAGTAAATTGGGATGATCAAATACCCTGTTTCTGTTTTCATACAGAGAGGTGCCATGTGAAGCAACTGGATATTCTCCATTTCACTTACTCTATGGTAGGGAAATTAGGGGACCACTAAGTCTTATTAAGGAGGGATGGCTTGAACAAACCAAAGAACCTCAAAATGTGGCAGAACACCTCCTAGAAATGTCAGCAAATTTAACTAAATGGATGGCAAGTGCCAGGGCAAACAAAGAAATCAGTCAGAAGAAAATGAAATATTATTATGACAAACATGCACAAGACAGGACATATCAGGTAGGGGAGGAAGTATTGGTGTTCTTGCCAGAAGGAGCAGGAAAATTGGATTCAAAATGGCAGGGCCCTACAAAATAAGTAAGAAAATTGGGGATGCCAATTATGAAATAATAATGCCTGACAAAAGAAAATCCAAACGAGTCTTACATGCAAACCTCTGCAAAAAATGGTATAGCAGGGAGCATACAGACTATATCTACAACTGTTACTGTGTAACTGGAGTAGTACAAGAAAGCGGTGTGGGAACGTTGAGTGAAGAAGAAGACAATGAGCTAGAAACACAATTTCTAGAAGACAACATTGGTCCTACATACACACAAACACAAACATGGAAAGACACAACTATCTGTGAATCTGTATCACAAATACAGAAAAAGGAAATGTCCACTGTTTTAAAAGCTCATAGTAAAGCGTTTTCTGATGTACCAGGTAGAACCAATGTGATCAGTCACATAGTGAAGACAACAAGTGAAGTACCAATTAGACAACGTGCCTATAGGACACCACATGCACTCAAACAAAAGGTGAAAGAGGAACTGGATAGTATGTTGAGGTTGGGTGTAATCGAACCCACCACCAGTGCTTATGCCTCACCTATTGTTGTAGTTGCAAAGCCAAATGGAGACATAAGGTTATGTACAGATTATCGTGCCTTAAACAAAATTACAGAATTTGACCCATATTGCATCCCTAGAATTGACCAAATACTTGATGAAGTTGCAAAAGGAAAGTATATTTCAACACTTGACCTAACAAAGGGTTTTTATCAAGTTCCCTTAGATGAACAGGCAAAGGCTAAATCGGCATTTGTAACACCATTTGGTCAATTTCAGTATAATGTTATGCCATTTGGGATGCAAAATAGTAGTGCAACTTTTCAGAAATTAGTGGACACGGTACTACAAGACTGTTCTGAATTTTGTAAACAATACATAGATGATATCTGTATATATTCAAACACTTGGGAAGAACACCTAGAACACTTAGATGTGGTGCTAGGAAAAATTCAGAATGCAGGTTTAACAATCAAGCCAGCTAAGTCAAAGATAGCTTTTCAACAAGTCACATATCTAGGTCATAAAGTGGGAAATGAGCAAATTGAACCCACTGTAGACAAACTAGAGTCTGTTGAAAAGTTCCCAACTCCCATTAAAAAGAAAAAATGTAAGGGCATTTCTGGGACTAACTGGATATTACAGGAAATTTGTTCGAAGTATGCTGAGATTGCAAAACCACTCATTGATCTTATTAAAAAGAATGTTCCCAATACAGTAGCTTGGAAACCAGACTGCAAAGAAGCATTTATCAAGTTGAAATCAAACCTAACTAGTAAACCAATTCTACGTACACCAGATTTCACGAAGCCATTTATGGTGCAAACAGATGCATCAAAATTTGGAATTGGGTGTGTTTTAAGTCAGATGCATGATAACAGAGATCACCCAATAGTATACTTAAGCAGGAAACTTAAGCCAAATGAAGTCAACTATTCAGTCCCTGAGAAGGAATGTTTAGCGATTGTGTGGTCAATCAACAAACTCAGGTACTATTTATTTGGACAAAAGTTTACAGTTATTACTGACCATCAGGCATTAAAATGGCTTGAAAACACACGAACCACTCACAATAGATTAATGAGATGGTCTTTAATCCTACAGCAGTTCACTTTCAGCATAGAGTATAGAAAAGGTGTAGCCAATGCAAATGCAGATGGCTTAAGCAGGAGATAAACAGTTAAATAACTGTTCAGATGTATGCTAAAAATGTGCAATTCAAACAGCATAAAACCAGTATAATTGTATAAGGGTCCGTATACATTGTATAAGGCATATTTTAATAATTAGCGTTAAAATGCATCTGTGAAATTTGTGTAAATGTACATATGTTAAAAGAACTTTTGGAGTCATGAAATGAAGATACAATCACAACATAAAATATGTTGTATGTATATATGTTAAACGAATTTAATTTTATGATAATTATTGTGTCATGCGAACCAAAAGTCTTATCATTGATAAAAGTACTATAGGTTGGTCATGTTTAATACAACCTAAGTATTTTATTTTAATAGCAAGTGGTAGAGAAAAGAGTTACCATAATGAGGAACAATACAGTTTTCCTCAGTATTGTACAAAATGTCAGAAAAAGCTCTGGCTTATTATAATTTCAGCATGTTTATGCATGCACAAGTTGAAGAAGTTGAAAAATGATGCATACAGTTCAATCTTTTATCAATTTGGAAAAAGTCATATTGGCAATTTCAGTTAAATATAATTTTGCTGGAAATTTCTGTAAAAATTTTGATAAGTTGTGTGCACGATCAAGAAGACAAAACTGCACTGCTCACTAAAATTTTCAGATGATTGACACAATCATATAGGAGTTCGGGAGTGTCATGATATTAATAGGATTTCATGGTGTAACGCAATGGCGCTTGTCTTGAGGGAGCGACGCGTGAGATTTTGCGTTTGAGGAAGAGCTGCGCGAGGGAAAATGAGGAAAAAGAATAAGTGGAAGGAATTGGAAAAAAAGGAGGAGAGAGGAATAAAAAGGACTCTAACTAGTCTAAGAATTATGGTAAAACTTCGCCTGATGGTGTGATTTCATAGTTTTATTAAGAAGATAAGCCGGCAGTGCTAGTGAACGTAACACATGTTATTTGCATATTTATGAATATTAATGAGCTTATTTGCATATTGCATATTATTTTTTATTTACAAACCTTTGTTATTTACACACTTTTGTGTGTGTGTGTGTATGGGCACCTTAATTACGAACTGCATAATTCTAGTTTGTCATGGGGCAGGCTGCCCCCTTCCCCTCCAGTACTGCTGCTAGAAAGCTGTTACCAATATCATGGTCACATATAAATGCATATTCATGTAGTTGGGAGATCCTCTATTGCTGCCAAGTGGTAGATTTTGCATTACCTTTGCTGGTACAGGGGAAGTGGGCTATGGTAACTCAGTACTACATCGGTAACTCGTGCTACTGGTAACTCGTGCTACAGTTTTAAATGGGTCATTATTATGTGATGGATAGTGTTTTGTATATTAATTTCTTATTTTTACTCAAGGCACTACAAGCAGAAGGAAAATAATAAGTGGCATCAATTAAATTGCCAACATTTTGAAAATATATAAAAAATGCATCTTTCGGTAACTCGTATACGCCATATTTAGTGCTATGAAAACGCAATGAAAGAAAAAAAAAAGTTACCAATACCATGGTCACATATAAATGCATATTCATGTAGTTGGGAGATCCTCTATTGCTGCCAAGTGGTAGATTTTGCATTACCTTTGCTGGTACAGGGGTGAGTGGGCTATGGTAACTCGTGCTACATCGGTAACTCGTGCTACTGGTAACTCGTGCTACAGTTTTTAATGGGTCATTATTATGTGATGGATAGTGTTTTGTATATTAATTTCTTATTTTACTCAAGGCACTACTAGTAGAAGGAAAATAATAAGTGGCATCAATTACATTGCCAACATTTTGAAAATACATAAAAAATGCATCTTTTCGGTAACTCGTGCTACGCCATATTTAGTGCTATGAAAACGCAATGAAAGAAAAAAAAATTAGTGGGGGATTATTTAAAATGTGTTGGATGTTTCTTGAAGACCATATTTCAGAGATATAAAATGTATCAAATTTAAAAGAAAAGTGCCCATGTTTAATCAAATAGGCCCACTTAGAAAATATCTAAGTTGAACAGGAGTTTTTCACTTAAAATACACTCTCCAAAGAAACTTTTTAAAAAACCCAAAATGTTAGAAAATGCCGAAAAAAGTTTATAACTTGAACCTTACATCTGTTTGGAATAATATAAAAGTTAAAAGAAATATATATTGGCAATTTCATTTTTTTGAGTCATGTCCACTTTTGCTTGGAATTGCCCATATATATGTATAATGTACATGTATATATATATGTATAATATGATTTGCCAAGAGCCCTCTGGATGTTAAAGCGTAAATGCAATTCTGAGAATAGAGTAATGTATTTCAACAATTACACAGCACTGAATTGGGAGTGACAAAAGTCAATTTATTGAATAAATAATTATATTTTTCTGAAATACTTTCATGCTTAGGTACATTACCTTGAGACAGAGCCCAAACGAGCCCATATATTGTGATGTTTCTTATTTGTACAACAGATACCAATAATAGCATGATAAATGAAGATACTCGAGTTACATTTACTAGAATTAGGTAACTTGGATGATTACATCTTGTTCAGTCTTTAAAAATTATACATTGTAGATGTCTTCATCAGGGCATGATGAGAAAGGCGCTATAAGTGCCAATAGCCATAAAAGTATTATACTATATGTGACCAGCTCCAACAAACCCCGGAACAAGTCGCCAGGCATGTTTTTTAGTTATCATACCTTTAAAGATGACATTCCCATAAAAAAATCAAATTTTGGTATTCTTAATTTCATGGTATTTGACCTTAGGCCTGAGTGGACTTTCAAATCCTTGAAAGTACTTATTAAAAAGAATTTTGAGGTCTGCTTGTTTCTGTAGACAAGGGGCAGTCTTCAGTGAACGGCTCTTTTTCAGAGCCACCAAAACCGTTTATATTAGCAGATAGGCAATATCTGCTTGTTCTCTGTTGACAAGGGGCAATCTTCAGTGAACGGCTCTTTTCAGAGCCATCAGTAGGCAAGGGGCGGTCTACATGTCTCATTCTTAGGTACTTTGTCCTGAAGAAGTCAGAGCTACTCCTGACGAAAGCTTGACAGTTCTAAACTTGTCCGACGGCGAACCCGCTAAAACCCACTAATTGTTATGAATTCCCGTCGTAAAAGCCTATCCCACAAAAAGAATTTTATTTAATCAATAATTGACAGTTGAACTATGATAATCCCTATTCAATCCTGTGTAAGGCAGGAAATTAATTAGCACATTACTCAGACTAGCAATTTTGCACAAATATCAAGGTATAATTTACAAAAATATCCATATCTTGAAAAGTATTGATGCTATGTTTATAATTTTGGTATCATTTTGAAGCTTATTGTCCAGTGCTTACATTTTTATTCAAATCATGAAATGTCAAAAATGCGACTTGTTCCTGGTTTTGTAGGAACGGGTCACATATATTAACAGCACCTTTTAACATGCTATACTGACAATTTTCACCTCAAGGCATTAATTGATAATTACATAAAAACAAATTGCGCTATATGAAATGAAATATTTGATATTGCATAATTACGCTTACTGACACTTACCATTTTAAAAATTGCATAATAGCAAAGTAGAATTCATAACTGAGCTAGCTAATTTCAAAATGTTAAGGTCTAATGTTGATAAAGCCAAGTAAACAAAATAACATGTATATAGTCCGGACTTTTCAAAAATCGGTGAGGGAGGCGCTTATTATTTGTTATTATGTTATTTTTTTACCATTCACTTCTGTGTAAAATTGCATTTGAAAAGTCTTTGTCAACGCATCATAAAAACGGAGAGGCCCCTAATATTTTTGTTATTTCCCCAAAGCCCTACCCCAAGCTTGAAGAGAGTTTTTGCAATGCGTTTATAAATGATAACCAAGAACTTCCTAATGTCTTTTCATTACAACAATTTTAGAAACAAAGTAAGGGAGCAAAGAGGAAAAATAACAAAAATATTTGAAAATCTCCAAAAATCGGTGAGGGCAGGGACGAAATACATGTTATTTATTTTACTTGGTAAAATTCCAAAATAGAAAAGGTGCATGTCATAATTGCACTAATTTCAAAAAATATAATGGCAGATGATTGATAATTGCTGCAACAGTTCCGTTTTTCAATGATATTATGGCCACATTTATCAGTTCCAGTGCCTTCATGGGCATGGTAGACCGACAACCAAGGTTGGGATGCCTGTAGACTTGCATCAATCAAACTCAGTGATAAATACAATTTGTCCAGTCTTTAAAGGGATTTGCATTGATTTTACGACAACATGAACAAATTTGGACATTTATTAGAATAGCTAATATAAATAAAAGATAAGTCTATAAAATTACATTAAAGTACTTTTTTGCAGGATAAATCGACAGAATAGTAAAAATAAAAAGAAAGTAGTAGAAAGACTCACGAAAATTGTAATTTATTTACAGTGCACCACCAATCGACAAGGAAAACTTTTTACATGACCACGGAGGGAATGTTTCTGGTCAAAATTATACAGGTCATGAGATCCAACGGTGCGCTTTAAAAATATTGGAACTTTGATAATGTGAAAGCTTCTTCAATCTCAAGTTGTAATATCTATAATGAAGTAGTGATATTACAGTTCATTTAAAATGCCTTTTTTGTCTTTAATACACAGCTTTCGGCTTGACCACTAGCAGGCCACGTTAGTACATAAAGGGGGCATACTATACTACTGAATTTTGATAATTTGATTTTTCAATTGAGCAAATTGCTGAATGGGTTTTGAGGGTGGGTTTGTAGTGTCCGTAGTTTACATCATCAACTTGGTGATATCATTTTATGCATTATTTTGCGTAAAGACCAGACACTCTTGAACTGTAAACCATTTGTGATGTACATGTGAAGACATACCTCAGTTAACTTGGTGATCACATCTTTTGCAGTCTGCTGTGTGAAATATGGACGTCCTATACCTGGTAAACAGTTGACAAGGTTTGTGATGTCTGTCCACTAGTTGTTGAAGGTCTGGTCACCAAGATGGAGACTGTTACTGTGTTTGAGGTGAGCAAGCGAGTTTCGGATTTGGGCTACCTGAAACGAAATAATTATCAGAAGGATATATTATTTATGTTCATGGCTTGTACTATCAGATTATCATAACTCAAGGTGCATCAAGGGAACACCTCAACTCTCTAACACATTTATAACTTCAACTACAAGCAGGGTTGTTTGATTTAAATCACGCCGATTTAAATCATTGATTTTGTTTAAATCACTGATTTAAATCAACTTTTTCATTTTTACCATTTTTGATAAATGTAAGTTAATTTCTTTGTTAAATTAACTGTTTTACTTCATTCCTGATGTTTCTACAACGTTTGGATACAATTAAAATACCTCTATGATGTCACTTTATTGCTAAAAATTCATCTTCAAGGTGCAGAATTCAACAGGTTTTTCCCCATATTTTGCCGAATTTTTTCTTTGAAATTTTCAGATGTAAAAACATGTTTTGGATTTTTGTAAATACCTGATAGTATTGCGTATATGTCTAGCATTCCACTGGTTGCTTTTGAATTTATTATCGGATATAGCAGTTCTTGGAATTTAAAAAATAAAAAATCGATTCAAATAAAAAAATCTGATTTAAATTTTAAAAATCTGATTTTTTTATATTTTTATTAAAAAATCAAAAAAATCATCAACCCTGACTACAAGATGGGAGCCCCAAATATGGACTCATGTCACACTTTAAAATAATATTTCTTGCACTACACAACACAGTAGTTTAAAAAAACAAACAAGTGGATATCAGTATCTTATTTACTTACCTTCTGAATATTATCAAATACCATCTGATCTCCAAGGTGAAACTCCTTGAATTTACCCATAATCATGAGCAGGGAGGCTGTATCAAAGTCACCGAGTGTTGAATACGTATTTCTCTGATTTGCAGGCATCCGTAAAATAAACAGTTTGATGGCTTCTAAGGGATCTTTGCTGAACAAAGTTGAGTTTGCATTCATCCACTGTAGAGAACCAACATTCCAAGGTGGGTACACCTGAGCCTCGATGGCTGTTGCCCATGTAATGCATTCTGGGCATGATTTGTTCTTCAGAGAAGGTCTCTTGAAAGGGGGACATTGGGCTGGGTTTGAACACGGTTGGGTGGTTACAGTTGTCTTTTGGTGCCATATGTCTACAGCATGTTGGAGACTAGGAATTGTGTGTGATAAGAGGGTATGTAGGGCTGCGTGGCACCTGATGAAATTATCTTGTGGAGACTTTGCCATTGTATCAAAACAAGTGTATCATCTGTAGATAAGATTAAGACAAAGAACAAAAATTATACCATAGAAAACTATTTCTCTCAATCATCTATAAAACTTTTTAAATTTTAAAGATGACATAAGATGTGAATAGTAGGCCGACTAATTGGTTTTGAGTAATTGCTGCATTATGTGCACAGCATCGATCCATATTCATTGGTATATAAGGTCATGTTTTTTATGTTGGGCACCAATTGTGTTGAATGTGTATTTTTCAAGCGAATCACATGCTTTTACAGGTTTGGTACTATAACTTCAAAAGTTGACATTAGAACCCAATTAAAGTATATATATTCTGAGAGCATATACTCAGATGATTTCAGAAACGATACAATAAGAGTCATTATACAGGGTGACCCATAAAATATACAGGGTGTAACAAGCAAAAATTAGGATTAAAATATTAATTCAGTTAGGGGTGTCACCCCCCGACGTAAAAATTTGACAAATGTTTAATATAGCTAACTTAATTGCCCACCCAGTCATATATGGAACTTATGACGGTCAAGTACTTCAATTATGTAAATGCAGGGTTGTCAAAAATCTATCTATATTTATATAAATTTCTTCAAAACACCCCTTATTTGGCACTGGAGATGCAAATTTTTATGATTGAGGTATGTAACTAGATGTAAAATAAGCTCAACAATCCAGTTTTGAAACTTAAAAGAGAATCTGACAAAGCGTTTTCGTAAAAATTGACTTTTTGGATCAAAATTGAGCGTGAGGGCGCTCTCTCAGATTTGTCATAAATCTTCTATGTTTTACTAGTTTTTATTTTACTTAAGTAAAGAGGATCACAACCTAGGTCTGCTTAAGAAATTTGAGCCTTTTATCATGTTTTGTTTGCCTGTAGCACCCTTTTGAATGTTCCCTACATTAAATCCCTATTCAAATGCATAGGTCAATGAACTTTATTAGTGTAGTAACAAGTAATTAGTAATTTTTAATTGTCTAATTAACAAATACTGAGGCAATGAATGCTAAATATGATATCATTTAGCCGAGACCAAGTACAGAAACAAGTAGAAATCCATCAATACTGTTTATTGAGACAATAGTGTATAAATCACCATTGTACTGCATTGTGATCCTCCACGACATGATCCTCCACCACATGAGCCACCCCTGACTAATTAGACTTAACAAGTTACAATAATTAGTACAAATGAAAATCATAAATTTTTGTTTCAGAAATTGAAAGGCCAATGTCTAAGGAACAAAATAGTACTAGACAAGCTCATAATAAATATCAAATAAATAAACTATATGCATGTAAACATGTCTTGATGAGTAAGAATGCAACAGAGCCACCCTTTATTGGTGCCCAGTATAAAAAACATGACCATAACCATGATAACGGAGGTGTCTTTAAAACAGTAAAGAAGTGCAATTAACAGTAAAAGTTATGATTATTGTGCTCTGGTGATATTATTAGTAAAAGGGATTTCAAACTTGGTGATTAGATTAAAATATTAATTCCTTCCATATTTAGCAGATAACCTGGTGGAAATCATGTGCTGGTGGGATTTTTAGCCGAAGATTGTGAGTCTATCGTGTACATTGCAAGAATTTCACAATTTTGACCCAATTTTGTGAGGGTGCACTCACATTATGGCGTCATAACAACATTAAGTTATTAACTGGATAGAGGAGACCCATTTATACATGTATAATCTAACAATATTTCCTTGGTAAAATACAGAGCTGCGTTTTTTTGTAAAATACATGTGTGTTGTGGTGTGGGTTGCGGCGAAGATCTTGGATTTTGCCACGAAGGAAAAAAATCAAGTGGTGTGCAGTCTGGCGATCGTGCAGGCCACTCCACAGCATTAGCCATCCCAACCACTCTGTTTGCTATCAGTAAAAAAAGAGAAAAACGGGTACTTTTATTCAAAAGGGCATATCTTCAAAAGTTGTGAGCCGATTGAAATAATTGTTTTGGTTTATTAAAGCTAACGATTCAAGGTTTCTTTACATACCAACATATTGATCAACTTTTCAGAAATAGGCAAAAAAGAGGGCGCAATGAGGGGCCTTTTTTTGGGACATCCTGTATATATATAATGCGCAATATAAAAATGATGATTCATCAAATTTTTGAACCCCCACTCTTCGGGTATGTGGGAGGGGGCCCACATGGGGGGGTACTAATGTGCATAAAGAATACATTGTAGGCCTATGATAAGAGTAATTGTAAAATTTGGTATCATACAGAGTGATGTCACTACAAATTGGGACTAAAATAGTAGGCCTATCCCAAGGGAAATACATACACACAGGCTCACCCTCCCCCACCCCCAAGGCCACCCCGACTGATGCCCACACAAAGCCAAAACTAAAAGGATACAGCTAAAAGGTTCATATCAAACCTTCCGTTTAGACTTAAACATGACTTGATATTAGAGTATAGGCCTATAGGCATCAGTCCAGCATCATCTCAAACGTCGTCATTCATTAATACACAATACTTCTTACCATGGCTCGAAAAAGTGGGGAATTTTGGAAGCTCATTCCCAGGAAATGTTGGTGTTTGGAGGGAAATTCTGGTATTTGGAGGGTTTGCATATAAAAATATGCCAAAGTGTGGGAAATTTAGCTTGCTTTCTGGGAAATTAACATTTTTTCGAGCCCTGCTTCTTACTAGGGTAATATTCATTGAGGAAAAAGAGATGAGTTTTTAACGCAAACCCCGACACAATCAGTATAACATGCTGGTCAGATAATGGACCAAAATTCATCAATTTGGGGCATGAAAATAATATAAAAGATTTGACCACATGCATGTCAAAAATGAGTACCATTATCTAGCCGAGTCATCCAGTCAGTGTTCTAAGGAATTTTCTTTTAAACTTGGAAATATATGAGTCCAGAAAGAGTCATCATCTATTGATTAAGTTCTGACTTTTTCTTAGTAAAATTGAAACGTTCCGCTTTTTACCGACTTCGAGGTTTAAAAATCGGAACAGCTCCGCCAAAATCGGAACGGTTGGCAACTTGGCAGGTATGCACGAATAAAATCTTTCCCGAGGTAAATGAAATATATAAGAAATACATGTTTTTAATTTTTTTTGTTCCACTTGCTCAAAATTTCCCGCGAGCAGTACACATTTCCCGGGAATGAGATTACCAAATTACCGGTACCCACTTTTTCCTGGCGTGGCACCCACCCACCAAGTTTGAGGAACGTGCAAGTAAGTTGCGCGACCCCTAGTCTCCGAGAAAATAGGCGGAAGGCAAAACCTAACCAAAATGGAACATACAACACATGAAAAGCAAAAAGGTGGTACTACATGTACACCCCTGGGCAATTTGTGCCTATTTTTGCATTTTTCTCAAAAATTATAGCGCATTGGTGACAAGTAAGATTATAGGGCAAGGACTACAACTACTGCACTGAAAATTTTATTTCAGCACAGACAACAGTTGTGGAGTTACAGTCAAAAATGAGGGAAAACCAATATTTGATCAATAAATCAATAACTACTTGTCTTGAGTCACTGAAATTCCAGTGTAGTAACTGGATTCCTTGCCCCTATAATATACATAACTTTTGTTACCAGTGTTTTATTAGTTTTTTGAGAAAAATGCAAAAATAGTCACACATTTATCAAGGTGTGTAGTACATGTACCACCTTAAACCATGGCGAAGAGCAAACCCATAGCCAAGCAAATGACAAAGGCAAAAACAAACTAGAGCTACTGTGGCTCACGAGCCACGAATGTCAGGCGATGACTTCTGATTGACCTCATTTGACCTTTGACCTCGGGTAAACGTGAGTTGACTACTCATGCTATCTCAAATCAAGGATAATTTGCATCACATTTAAGCCCAATCGGGCCTATTTTAACATTTGACCTCATTTGACCTTTCCTGTCCTGTAACCTTGGATGACCTTTACGTTTTTATACTCCCCAAGTGTCAGGGATCATTTCCGCAAGTTGTTACAGCCTGATCGGAGCAATATTTATTTTGACCTGACCTTTGACCTCAGATGACCTTTATGGTTTCATACTCCCCAACTGTCGGGGATCATTTTCCCTAAGTTACAGCCCAATCGGAGCAACTTTAAATTTGACCTGACCTTTGACCTTGCATGACCTTTTTAGTTTTATACTCATGAAGTGTCAGAAATTGGTTTCCCTGAGTTACAGGCCAATCGGAGCAACTTTAAATTTGACCTGACCTTTGACCTCAGTTGACCTTTGCGGTTTTATACTCCTCAAGTGTCAGGGATCATTTACCCCGAGTTACAGCCCAATCGAAGCAACTTTAAATTTGACCTGACCTTTGACCTCGCATGACCTTTGTGGTTTCATACTCCCCAATTTATCAGGGATCATTTTCCCCGAAGTTACAGCCCTATCAGAGCAACTTTAAATTTGACCTGACCTTTGACCTCACATGACCTTTGCGGTTTCATTATTCATACTCCCCAATTGCCAGGGATCATTTTTTTCAAGTTACAGCCCGATCGGAGCAACTTTAAATTTGACCTGACCTTTGACCTCGCATGACCTTTGTGGTTTCATACTCCCCAATTGTCAGGGATCATTTTCCCGAAGTTACAGCACTATCGGAGCAACTTTAAATTTGACCTGACCTTTGACCTCACATGACCTTTGCGGTTACATACTCCCCAAGTGTCAGGGATCATTTCCCCAGAGTTACTGCCCCATCGGAGCAGCTGTAAGATTTGACCTTGGATGACCATAGATTCATGATCCCCTTATGATTATTATATATAAGTTTTAGCCCAATCGGACAAATTTCAAAATTTCAGCTCAATTGAAGCATTTTGAAAACTTGACCTTTGACCCCTTTATTGCCCCTTAATGACCTTAAATTTTAAAATATTTTCAACATGTTTAGAATGTTATAAGGATCATTGCGTTTAAATTTCAGCTCAATCGGAGCATTTTGGAAAACTTGACCTTTGACCCCTTTATGACCCCTTAATGGCCTTAAATGAATCTGAAAATGTTTTTAAAATGTTTAGAATGTCATAAGGATCATTGCATATAAATTTCAGCTCAATTGGAGCATTTTGAAAAACTTGACCTTTGACCCTTTGCCTTAAATTAATTTTAAAATATTTTTTAAATGTTTAGAATGTCATAAGGATCATTGCATTTAAATTTCAGCTAAATTGGAGCATTTTGAAAAACTTGACCTTTGACCCCTTAATGACCTTAAATAAATTTTAAAATGTTTTAAACATATTTAGAATGTCATAAGGCACACAAGGATCATTGCATTTAAATTTAAGCTCAATCGGAGCATTTTCGTTAACACCTGCAAAATGCTCCAATTGAGCTGAAATTTATATGCAATGATCCTTATGACATTCTAAACATTCTAAAAACATTTTAAGATTCATTTAAGGTCATTAAGGGGTCATAAAAGGGTCAAAGGTCAAGTTTTCCAAATGCTCCGATTGAGCTGAAATTTAAACGCAATGATCCTTATGACATTCTAAACATGATGAAAATATTTTAAAATTCATTGAAGGTCATTAAGGGGCAAGAAAGGGGTCAAAGGTCAAGTTTTCAAAATGCTTCAATTAAATGCAATGATCCTTATGACATTCTTAACATGTTTTAAATATTTTAAAATTCATTTAAGGTCATTAAGGGGTCATACAGAGGTCAAAATTCAAGGTTTCAAAATGCCAGCTTTCCACGATCAAGGTATATTAAAACGGCAATTAATGAAACAGTCTTATTAAAATTAATACCATCCAGCACAGTATTGCTGCTTGATCAGATCGTCATAGTCATCCGCTTAACTTACCTCCTGCCCTTGCAAAGGGCACAGTTGCTCTAGTTTATTGTATATTCTTTATTTTTCCTCTTTCATTAACACCACTCGGCCGGTCATACCTTCGTAGCATTTCATGATTATGTCCATTACAGACTCCGGGTGACAGTGGTATACCGTATAGGCCTACCACCGGGCCTACCATAATATACTGCTGAAGCCACATGGTTCAGCTATGGTGCGGTTATCGCTCTAGTTAAATGTTTAAAATATGTTTAGAATGTCACAAGGATCAAATTTAAATTTAAGCTCAACCGGAGCATTTTTAGTTAAAATTACCTTTTTTGACCCCTGTGACCCCTGGATGACCTCCGACGTTTGGAAATATTTTTATTATATTCTTTATGTTTTCCTCTTTCATATGACACCACTCATGGGTCATACCCAGGGACAGGCGATTTGCGCGGAACTTTCTTTCCGCGCAATTCCGCGCAATTTAGGTATACATGTTTTGCACAAAAAAAAAAAAGTTCCGCGCAATTCCGCGCAATTTGCTATTTTTTTCCGCGCAAATCGCCTGTCCCTGGTACCTTCGTGGCATTTAGAGTGAATATGTCCATTTCAGACCAAATGGTTAGTCAGTACGCTAGTAAGTAAGCTAGTAACATTCACTCTTACATGTATAGGCTGATACCATTTCATGGTTCAGCAAAAATTCCCACACACATACCACTTTCAAAATGTACTCAAAGTCCTTATTCCATATCTGAACTAGAGCGATAACCGCACCATAGCTGAACCATGTGGCTTCGGCAGTATAGGCTACATGTATTGTGGTAGGCCTATACCACTGTCACCCGGTGTCTGTAATGGACATAATCTCGAAATGCTACGAAGATATGACCGCCCGAGTGGTGTTAATTAAAAAGGACTGTTTCATTAATTGCCGTTTTAATATACCTTGATCGTGGAAAGCTGGCATTTTGAAAACTTGACTTTTGACCTCTGTATGACCCCCTTAATGACCTTAAATGAGTTTTAAAATATTTAAAACATGTTAAGAATTTCATAAGGATCATTGCATTTAAATTTCAGCTCAATTGAAGCACTGACCTTTGGCCCCTTTATTGCCCCTTAATGACCTTAAATGAATTTTAAAATATTTCCAACATGTTAAAAATGTCATAAGGATCATTGCATTTAAATTTCAGCTCAATCGGAGCATTTTGGAAAACTTGACCTTTGACCCCTTTATGACCCCTTAATGACCTTAAATGAATCTGAAAATGTTTTTAAAATGTTTAGAATGTCAGAAAGAGCATTGCATATAAATTTCAGCTCAATTGGAACATCTTGAAAAACTTGACCTTTGACCCCTTTATGACCCCTTCCCTTAATGACATTAAATGAATTTTAAAATATTGTTTAAATGTTTAGAATGTCATAAGGATCATTGCATTTAAATTTCAGCTCAATTGAAGCATTTCCAGTTTAAAATGACCTTTTTGACCCCTGTGACCCCTAGTCTCTTGGTCAAACCTGAGAGTAGTATACCAGTATACCTCAGGTTCAAACACATGTTTCACACTTAAGTGTACGCTGCATGACTGTATGTTTCTGTTTTCAGGGATAATTATCCTAATGTCTAATAAATGATGAGGGACATTAATTTGGTGGTATGCACCCTTACAACACACATCGCGCGGTGTTTCTTTATGCAAAATAAAAGTTATGCAAAACATCATACTTTGTTAGTATGTAGATATGAATGCTATACCGGATATGTATCTGATATTTGCTTAGCACAATCATGACAACAGTCTGATTTACGGTCCTCTCTAAAAAGTCCTCCCTGTAAAGTTGTATTTATTACTCTCCCCGTCACTGAGCGAAAAGCGGTTGATATTTGACCAAAGCCGGTATAGTGGCGCTTTCCCCAACGCAACAAAACGCGCCCTACCTCATTGGGTAAAAGCCAATCGCTGTCGCTCCTCAGCTATGTAGTATAAATTTAGCTTTAGATGTTATCATAGCAGACAAGTTCTTATCTGCCCCTCTTTTTAATCCGCTGATTTTTGGTTTCTGAACAAAAGAGAAACGAAAACTTATAATTTAAAACAAGAGAATGACACCATATTTTAAACCCTTTTCACGGATGAGTACGTCTTGTGAACTTATGTAGTGGGGTCTCAAAATGTGCCATTGTTGACCATTATTCTGTCAAGTGTATTATCATGACAATCACTTTTTTCACGAATTAGTACACCAATACAGGGCGCTATGTGGTGATATTTAAGTTAGCATTTCGTCCTGCTACATTAGCATGATTAGTGGAATCAAAGATTTTGGCACCCTTACACCTCAAATGATAAAACTAGAATTGGTTCCCAGAGTTGTCATGTGTCAAGTCATTTCATGGGCGAGTCGAGTCATTCCTTGCAATATCTCGTCAAATGACTCGAGTCACTGTACAATCTCTATGGGGAAAATTTGAAAGCAGAGTCGAGTCATTTCATTTTTGAAAAGTCGAGTCTTAAGTCATGACTCGTTCCTATGATTTACACGAGGGGTTGAAGTACACGGGGGACTGTAAAAATCATTATAGAACATTTCTGTATCCATATAACAGCTGAGAAGCTACACGGATGCAGCATGTTATAAGTAAAAAAAGTATCTACCAAAACACGTTTCAAAATGTAAAAAGGGGCCAAGTTTAAAAAATCTTTCCTGTGTGGCTTTTCACCCTTTTTTAAACTTGGTCCCATTCAGTAAAGTGGTACCGTAATAACATGAAGAATGAGTCCTAATTTCTACATGCAACAATTAGGTTTAAGACTGTTCGAAAGCGGTGCAATATGACGTAGGCTATGTATTATCAAAAACATTTGAAGGTTTATGTTTCATTATATTGCGTGTTCATAAAGAGTAGTAGAGTATTATAATACTTAGCAAATTGACTGTCTGTCAACCTGTTACATATTATAGGCCCTACATCTGTACATAAGGCGCAGGATCGCACAAGACGATGAAGAATTTAACAAAGTGAGTATTTGCTACTTTTGCTTAAATCAAAATACATTATAACGTCTTTACGGAAAAACTTCAATCAAGCACGAACATTAATTAATTTACTCTACAAAATGAACACTGACAACTAAGAAAACAAACAAGTAGCCTAAAGATGACTTCGTATGGGTCTTTAGAAACTTTCATAAATGGGACCAAGTTTAAAAAAGGGTGAAAAGCCACACAGGAAAGATTTTTAAACTTGGCCCTTTTACGTTTTGAAACGTGTTTTGGTAGATATTAATTCTTTTTTTGAGGTAAAAAGATATTGCGCGGTAAGTGGTTCTTTGTAGCCATGCGAGGCGAAGTAGTTGGATATCCATATTTCGCGGTTAATGGTTCTTTGTAGCCCTGCGGGGCAAACTAGTTGGATATCCATATTTCGCGATGAGTGGTTTTTGAAGCTTCGAGGGGCAAACTAAATTTAGTTGGATATCCATATTTCGCGGTTAGCAGTTCTTTGTAGCCCTGCGGGGCAAACTTGTTGGATATCCATATTTCGCGGTTTGTGGTTCTTTGTAGCCCTGCGGGGCAAACTAGTTGGATATCCATATTTCGCGGTGAGTGGTTTTTTACAGCTTCGAGGGGCAAACTAGTTGGATATCCATATTTCGCGGTTAGCAGTTTTTTGTAGCCCTGCGGGGGCCTATGTTCGATATCCTCATTGCGCGGTTAGTGGTTTTTAAACGACCTGTAACCACCCCAATCAGCTGCATGGGGTAAAAGAATTATTTAAAAAATAATAGCTGAACCCTATAGTTCAGCCAGGGACTGGAAACGACATATTGATGACTATATATAGAGTGTATTCAATAAACCCAAGCGGAACGAGAGCTGCTAAGTAATCGCTATCCTAACCATAAACACATGCATTATCAGACAACGAGTGTTCCATTTCCTCATAGCTTCTCACGTTGTACACACGTCAGTCGAATTTGGCGGTGTTGGTTTGTTAGCCCTCCAAGTTATAACATCGTTCACTTTGTGATGATATCATTTCAAGAGGTCACTTCCCGATTAACATGATTAAGCTAAACAGCCCATGGAAGAATTTTATGCATGAGCATTGAGCAACCACATCAATGATGTAGTAATGAATACCCTCTATTGTTATCGGATTAATTTTTACGACCTTCGATTACATGGGAGTAGCAACGAGGACACGGTGTTTGATTTCACTCACATAATAGATCAATATTGACCTTCATCCAGCAAGGATCAGCCAAGCACTACAGTGGCCAAGCACGAAAGGTTTCTTGTTATCTCTTCAAGTATTTTTACCTTAGGTCTATAATCATAATGCAGGCCTAAATCCCGGGCCTAAATTAAGTGTACTGTTCGAGTAGGAGGATTTGTTTGATATTATTCTTGATTTTGAATAATATTATAGTACCTGTTTGTTTCCATATCGGTTATTAAAATTACAATTCACCACATACACATTCCAGTTTGCGAGAGGTTTATAATGAATAAATGAATAGGTGTTATTATTTCGAATTATAATTATTTAGGGAGAGTGTTTTAGGATTTTGTTAGAAAAGGGATGATTGTTGATCATGTTTATTTTATTGTTGTACGAGGGGGTATCAAAAAGTTTTAGAAATTGCCCAGAAGTGAAAGAGCTATATCAATGAAATTTTGTCAGTGCAATCACTGGTCCTTATGTACACTATGGTGCAAAAATGGTCTCATAAGTATGTTTACTTTTTTACAGGAGCTATAGATGTCACTACCTGCCTATGTAACCGCATAACCAGCAAAATGGAGAACATTGAGGCATGAAGCATGATTAAGTTCCATTTTAAGGGTTACAGTGCCCAGAAAATCTGTGATGAAATAAAATTCCTTTTCCAAAAAGCGACAGTGACATATCACAATCACCACCGAAGATAACTTTCATTTCATCATCAATTTTCTAGGCACTGCAAGTCTGCAACCCTTCAAAAGCAGGATCTTAATAATGCTGCTTGCCTCAATTTTCTCAATCTTGCAGTTTATGCGCAGTAACTGGGGCAGCGGGTTATTTGCATCTAGTGCCACCTGTAAAAAAAAAGTAAACATACCTATGAGACCATTTTTGGACCATAATGTACATAAGGACCAGTGATTGCACTGACAAAATTTCATTGATATAGCTCTTTCACTTCTGTGCGATTTCTAAAACTTTTTGATACCCCCTCGTATGTATTTTCCTGTCATTTCCTGCAAACCTAATAAAGATATTTTGATAATTGAAAATAGTCTGTATCATAAATCGTAGAGGTTGAAAGAGTCAACAAGCGTCAGAAATTATAATTTGCCATGGAACTTCGGTCATATTTTCATTTGAAATATAACTGGATGTTAGGGTCTGCATGCATGGTATGCATAGTATGATGATATACAGACACTGACCTTTCCCTAAAACTATTAAGCAGCAAGTTGTGTATCACACCCACCATGGGTTCGAACCCCTTTATTGTATTTTATTATTAAACCTGAATAGCGTGATTACTTTTGAATGAGCGGCAGCACACATATTTTTTTCCTCACATCTTCTCTGTAGTACAAAGCTGTCTTTTTATCTAGTGTTTAGACAATGTTTACTCAACCATTGCTATCAATGGATGTTGCCATTTTTGACGATTTCTAACTTTTGAAATGCCCAAAATGAATCAATAAAACCGTGTATAAGATATTTGCGGGGATATTTGGGCGCGATTACAAAAATTACAAAATAAATGGGCACTTCTGGGTTGGGTATCTATAGAGGCCCTGCATGAAATTATTGATTGGCTCCAAACAAAGAATTTGAACCGGTGTCCTTCACCGTAGTTATGGCGGAGTACAGTCCATTCAATCAAATGTTGTCATCAAGTGCAGGGTTATGTGTGTGAGACGAACTGTCACGGTAGATTGCAATCATGCTTTTGTTGAATGCATTTGAGTAGTCTGCCATATTTACGGGATGATACGTCACATGCAATGCCTCTATAGATTCTATAGAATTTAAGTATGATATATTTTCGATGGTAATATATTTTCACTTTCAAAGTTTGTAGTTTTCATAATTGCAATTTCTGAATATTATATAAAAGCGGGAATAAGTCTATAAATGTAAGAGTATGGGATCATTTTGAATGTTAATAAATGCGAAACGCCGGCGGTAGACACCTGCAAGATCAGGGATTGCCGCGATTCTTGCAGTAGCTTTTATGAATAGAATACAATAGTGGATACAATAGCGGATTCAATAGCGGAACAATAGAGCTCTCTTACGGGTAAATAAACCTCGTCGGGTTTTGCTAAGGCCGTATAAAATTAATGTTTTGGTTCTCGTCCAGAGGATTTTCATGAATTGATGAGGGAGGGAGTGTTTTTTTTTTTTTTTTTTTCAATGTAAAATTAGCATTGTCAGTAGTTTTCGGTCTTCTCCAACAGTGCTCGAGGAAACGATGAGGCCCTTTTTTTTTTTTCAAATGTGAGATTCTGAGGATAAACCCCTGGAGTACCACAAAAAGACTTGGAAGTGATGCTTGTTCTCTAATAAACTTATTCATATGTATGAAGATTTCATAAATCATTCCAAAGTCTAAAAAATTGAAAAATCTAAAAAAAAAAAAAAAAAAATCTGACAAATCCCAGAAATTGAGGAGGGAGGGACGAGAACCAAAATATTAATTTTACACGGCCTAAATTTCACTTCTTCTTTTTCATGAACTAACCGTTATTTCATTAAGTAACCGTTATTTTTTAAAACTTGGCAAAGCCTCGACGCGAGGTTTTTAATAAGAAAATACTGAGATGACAGAGGATCAAGTCTCTTGATCAACTCCACAACCATTCGCATTCCTACCAGGTTTATTGTATTATTATGGGAAATTCCCCCTGGAGGACAGAATTTTATTTAAATTGATATGGCCCTCTATAGAGGCCCTGCATGAAATTATCGACTGGCTCCAAACAAAGGATTTGAGCCGGTGTACGTGTCCTTCACCGTAGTTATGGCGGAGTGCAGTCCATTCAATCAAATGTTGTCATCAACCTATTTGATCGTAGTGCAGGGTTATGTGTGTGAGACGAACTGTCACGGTAGATTGCAATCATGCTTTTGTTGAATGCATTTGAGTAGTCCGCCATATTTACGGGATGGTGCGTCACATGCAAGGCCTCTATTAGACGTCCTGAATGTATGTGGACAATACTCAAAAACATTATGTAATTTTTAGTTACAACTCTGTAATTCTCACCTCACACAATGAGTTAGAAAAACACAATGAATCAAAAGTTACATGTTGCATTATAATATTTACTTGAATTACTTGCAAAATACAAAAATAACAAAAATAGCAGTACATTTACACACTTATTATTTCTTACACATGACAAAAGCAAGTCATTCAGGATGAGTGAATGGACTTATCCAAACACAGAAGCATTTGATTATCTGTCAGCATTTTATTTCAAGCAATTTTTGAGTAATTAACATAATTTGTATATGATATTTCTGTATTATTACAAGCTACATTCAAATAAAATATGTTAGTCTATTACTGTACAAGTCAACAAAATTATCATTAGTACTATTATTTCATATTGTGGTAAGGCACCATACATAAGATCTTGCAAAAGGATACTGACAAAAGAAACATTTTTAAAACAGTTATTGTATAATAATAATAATAATAATAATAATAATAATAATAATAATAATAATAATAATAACACACTGAGTTTGTCATTAAACATAGCTGCAAAAAGTACTTTACATCTCCAGTAAAGCATTTATATTGGGAAGATGAAATATTTGTTCAATAATTCATGGGCCCCACTTTAGGGAGTGTTCAAAAATACTTTGGTAGGGATGTACGGAGTGAGCTTCATAGAATCATAACTAAATGCCTGAATCTGTGGCATGAGGTGGGTGTAGGAGGGGTTGTTTGTACTTGTTCCCTTCCTTCTTGACGGGCAGAAGCTCCCAAAAGCTATCTTCACATTTTTGGTTAATTGTTAATGCATTGGATTTGTTTACACACCATATTTACATCAGTAAAATACTTAGTAAAATTTCCAAAGGGGGCAAAATTACCAATTTGTCCCGCTCACCCTTTCTGAAAAGCACTTACCAAAAAATTAAGTGTTCAAAAGCGTGCAAACATCTGCAAAAACTTTTACGCTAATTTGGCCACTGTCAAAATTGCCTGCCTACTCTCCCCCACCCCCCAAAAAAACTTCCCTGGCCACCATTTCAAGAGGTAAAAAAAAAACATTTTTGTGACTATTTTGCCTGCACCTCGCCAAAATATTTCTAAACACTCTATTAGGGATTCAATAATATAATGTCACAGGTGTGTGTTTATGTGTAACAGATCAGTATCATATAGTGATCAATTAAGCTGCAGTGGCACTTAAAATATTTGGTCCAATTTTGTTATACAAAAAAGCAATGTTTTTACAAGCTTACACAAAATGTCTCTTATTACAGTAATTACACAAAAAGTTATTCACAAGCAGCTTTAAAAGGAATCCTTTACTGTACATTTAAATGTTAGTCATTTCATGATCGTGTTACTCTAAAAAATATTTGAAAAAACAATTATATTGCTTCATAAAACTCTGTGTAAAGGCACGGAATGTCTTATTATGGCAGCTGCAAGTGTTGGACTCCTATTGAAGATGTCCGGGTATAATACATCTACTTAATATTTACAATTGCCACACCTAGTTCTACTAGTCTCGTTCAAAGCTGCTAAATGTTTTAATGACAGTTAGATGTCAGGTTATAAGGGCATAAAAATGTTTTAAAATAGTTAAAAATACTACAACAACATATGTTATTGTAAAATATTTTTTGGCAAACACTTTTGGAAAATATTTGGTTAACACTTGAACAGCATTGTGTTAGAATATTTTGCAGCAAGTTTTGAAATATGTTATTAAAATGTTTATACCCATTATAAAATCCAACATTTAATTATTTGTGTTAGCTGGGTATATGCATACTCTTAACCCAAACAAGACTCTTAAATCCGGAAGGCTAGAACTACACATAACATACATA
Source organism: Amphiura filiformis (assembly GCF_039555335.1). Classification (NCBI taxonomy): domain Eukaryota; kingdom Metazoa; phylum Echinodermata; class Ophiuroidea; order Amphilepidida; family Amphiuridae; genus Amphiura; species Amphiura filiformis. The sequence continues at coordinate 11,779,720 of NC_092638.1, forward strand.
TAAAAATCAAATTTCAGGAAGTATATTTCAAGTTTGACCGATGTCTTTTAACTTAATAATTTACATTTTACATGACATTATTTTGTATCCACAAAATCAGCAATTTATGCTGACCTGACTTTTTTAAAATGCCACAGGTCAAAAACTGTAGATCACAGAACTTTTTGGCTTAAAATCAGAAATGATGAAAGTTGTGTGAAATAACCATTTAAAATCACCTTTTCTGTCAAAATTGGTAATATTCAGTGAAAAGATTCATCAGGTCTGCACATCAAATCAATTAGTAATTTTGCTTGCCAAAACCAGTACGTTTTTACTTGCTAATATTTCTACCATCTCGTCGGAGGACTTTGTCAGATGTGAGCATCTGATCCACTTTTCCGGGCAACTGGCTTCAGGTTGTGAGTAGTCTTACTGAATGTGGGCAAATAAGTTACATCACATACTTTTCGTAAGATTTAGGGGGAAATGGGGTTTTTGTCAAGAGAATATTACCATCATTAGTAATTTTGCTTGCCAAAACCAGTAAGTTTTTACTTGTTAAAATTTGGTCCATCTCGTCGGAGGACTTCATCAGATGTGAGCATCTGATGAACTTTCCCGGGAAACTGGCTTCCGGTTGTGAGTAGTCTTACTTCCAATCTTCAAAAGTGGGTCAAATATGTGACTTAGGAAATAAGTGCCTTCCTTTCTATTCATGGTCTTTGTCCCCCTCTTTCTGATCTCCATCGCTTCTCGTACTTCTCTAGACTTTCTGACATGTTTTGGTAGACGATCTCGTAAATGCAATTGCCTGTTTTTAGCTTGTCTCTTTTGTTTTTGGGGTGGACCAGGATTTTTTTGAGGGTTTGATGTGGTTTCATAGCGGTGTTGACTTTGTGCTTTTTGAAAATTCTTTGAACTCATTCAGAAATTCCATTCCAAGCTAAAAACAGGCAATTGTATTTACGAGATCGGCTGCCAAAACTGCAATCTCAGTTATGTTGGCGAAACCTCTCGTTTGTTTGGGATTAGGCTTGCGGAACATGAAGCGGAAGTTAAGAAAGCCAACGAGAAAAAGTTCACACATTCAGAACGTAGGGCATCCGAGCAGGAACAAACAAAGTCGGCCATATCTGATCATGTCGCAATGTCGCAAGGGCAAATCATGTCGTCAATTGGGAGGACTCCAAGATACTAGGCAAAGAACATGTCAGAAAGTCTAGAGAAGTACGAGAAGCGATGGAGATCAGAAAGAGGGGGACAAAGACCATGAATAGAGAGGAAGGCACTTATTTCCTAAGTCACATATTTGAAGACTGGAAGTAAGACTACAAATGTACTCACAACCAGAAGCCAGTTTCCCGGGAAAGTGGATCAGATGCTCACATCTGATGAAGTCCTCCGACAAGATGGACGAAATATTAGTAAGTAAAAACTGAGTGGTTTTGGCAAGCAAAATTACTATAGTCAGTCTACTCTGAAGTACTAAGTAGCGACGCGGATGCAAACATTATGCCGACTTTGAAGGCACGCATACCTGCAGCAGAGACGCAGCACTACGCATTGTTGACGCACTGTATACGCAAGTGTTATCACTTTGTACTTCGGAGTGGACAAACTGTAATTGATGGTAATATTCTCTTGAAAAATCCCATTTTCCCCTAAATCTTACGAAAAGTATGTGATGTAACTTATTTGCCCACATTCATATAATAAGCATAATGGATTGCATTTGCCACACGATATACATGTATGAAGATTATACAGTTTAGTTTTATAGTAATAGTTCTAATATTTGAGGTATGGTTAAAAATCACTAAAAAACACACATTTAAATGTAATCAAAATTTGCAATGCGACATCCCTCCATTATATTCAGTCCTAATCAAAGTATACAAATATTTGAAAATTGTAATATTTACTATGCCAATGTTGCATATTTGGTTTTAACATATGCAATGACCACTTTAAAAGTGTCATCATTGCTGTTTTAAAACAGGCACTTCATCCTGCTTTACCGTCGCAGAACCGTCTATCATGGAAATCAAAAACTCCCTATAGTGTAAAACAATACATATTATATACCTCATATATAGATTCCTCTCATCTGATTGGTTAAAAGTGGAGTCATTAAAATAGCTATGCCCCCTTTTTCTATCAAGATGATGTCATAAGCAACAGCTGTGCCCCGGGCATAGATTCAACTGTGCCCGCTAAATAATTGGATATTCGCAACCCTGAATACAAAGATCGCTCGTATACATTACACACCCACTATACGGTCGGCGTTGATTACAGTGTTGTAAAATAGACTAGCCGGTCACAGTTCGCGCATGGTTCGCGATGAATTTGACAGCTCTCCTTGCAGATGACGATCTTTCACCGCCGTAGTGAGTGCAGTGATTTATTTACTATCTGTTACATGTCAAGGATTTATACCTGCCAAATGTCACTTTTTAGACAAATTACTACGACCTGAAGACTCGGCAGTGTGTGATGTATAGCACAGAAACGGTAGGGTTTTAGATATGAAATCGGTAGATATTATTGGTCCAAATTCTGCACCCTTAGCCTTGCTCTTGCATGCACTGTGCATTTTACTTCAATTACAGTTCAAAATCAAGGCCTATGCAGCATCTTGTAGGCCTTGTCAGCTCAGGAAATCTTTTAACCAATCAAATGAGAAGAATCTATATTATTCGGTATATAAAACAAATATTGACTGCTTAATATTCGGGGCACAGTTTAAAATTATAGGCCCTCGGTGATGTCAAACCCATGACTATGCCCTCAGCTTTGCTTCGGGCATAGTCATGGGTTTGACATCACCGAGGGCCTATAATTTTAAACTGTGCCCCTCAAAGCAGTCAATATTTGTATAGTAAACATGTATTGGATTTTGGAGAGTAGGGTGTCAATTATGAGCTATTTATAGGGCAGATGTTGGTGTTTTTTATGCAAAAAGTTTGAAAATGGCATTTTTGCAAATGAACTCTTTATTAATTGAATTATCAAAATTGATTTTACTGTATGCAGAGAAACCCAACAGGAGCCATGTATTCAACAGTTTCCCTTTTAGGATTTTTGCTTTTACATGTACACTTCTTATTTCTGTCAGTCATGATACAATGTATTTCAGTAGTTGATGCTCAGCACTATAAATTCCTTCAATCACCCGTACATAAATTCTTGGTGAAGGACGACCTTAATATGACCTTTTGTCAAATATATTGATATGATTTACTCACACCAAATGTCACCACACTATAATGTCATGCCAATAACTCAATTTCAGCCAGAGGTGGAAGTAAGGGCTTTTGCAACAGAGCTTTTCATATATGAAAGTTCAGTTGCACCAATCTTTATAGGATAAATGTGCGAGAAAATATCAGGAGAGTAGAAAATGCTAATCAAAATGGAACATACATACAGTCCACATATGTATACATACACACAGAGGGAATACACTAAAAACTATAAAAGCAATATCCCCCTTTATGGCTGAAGACAGTGGGAAAAAAAGTTATTGCCCAGTGATTAGGGTACTAGGTTCTGGTGCATGAGGTCACATATGGGTCCAATGGTATACGTCCCAGTGGTAATTTCCAATAAGGGATGAAATCGAAACTCGACTGGCGGTTGGCCGGCGGTTCCGTTCGGTTGGCATTGTTTAGAACAATAACAACCGGACGGAACCGGGCGGAACCGGACGGAACCGGCGGTCGAGTTTTGATTTCATCCCTAACCAGTTTAGACACAGAATGATTATTATCAATGGTACTTTGGAAATAGTATTGGTAACCACATTTCCATCCATTCAGTTTCAGTCATCATCCTTGTGTTTCCATCACCTACATAGATAGGGCATTCTGGCAGATGGGTAAAGACAACACCCTCAACTAGTCTGGGGACTGTGATAATAATGAGTACTTTCTCATTCACATCTGTGCCTTTTGCTTCTGCATTTGTGCTTGTTGTAGGCAGTTGTTTTGGCCTTGCACCTGAAGGATGATTATTTTGTCTGCAACCTTGTTTCTTTTTTCCCTTCTTGGATAAGTGTTGATCACCACATTTTGATGTAGCGTCTCCCGCAGCTGCATTTCCATTGTGATGTACATCAGGATCACCTCGACCTGTTTCCTCCATGCTATCTAATTGGAGACTGCAATTAGGGGCTGGAGATGAAGCATTACATGCTGAACTAAATGTTGCGTCACTTTCTGATGCCTGTATATCCATTTGCTCAATCAACATATTTACTGCATCCACATTGTGGCTGTGATCTTCACAACTTGCTTCTGCACTCATCTTAGCCTCCTTTTGTGGTTTAGAATTTGCTACCGATTGCTGCTTCTTGTTGGCACCACTCTCCATGCTGGTTTTTCTATTCATATTTGGCTTACTCTGACCATCAGACATTCCAGCAGGTGGTTGTACTTGGTACAACTCTACATCCCAGTGTTGCCCCTTCAGTATTTCATCTCTTGCAAGCTTTCTACCTCTCTGAAGCCATATCATTTCTTTCATTTTGCCTTCCAGTCGTCTTACAAACTCCTGATACATGAAAGCATCTTTTGCTATACACTGAATTTCCTGACCATGAATAATACCAACACCTTTGTTGTTATCATAAACACCAATAAAACAACGGCCGCCATTGGTATTGGCAAATGCAGACACATATGGTCGCATTTCGTCCAGAATTCTCTTTGTCAAATTATCACCATCCTTGTATTTCTTAAATTCTCGACAAAGTCCCTCAAGGCCTAGTGTATCTTCTTCTTGAAAACAATGTGGTACATCATTTGGAAGTTCCTTCTTTCTACCATCTGATGCAATTTTACACAATTCATCAGTTTTTGTAACTTCTAGTACACTCTTGTCTACTTTCTTTCGCGCATGTGCACAGTAATTTATTAAACCTTTGTTACCTGGACAAATGTTTATCTGTCTCGTTTTGCAAAGACACGCACCTCTGATTGTAAAATCACTGTCAGATTGTGTCAGGCCATATTTTTGATCCAACATTTGATCATACAGTTTATTGTCAAAGGATTCTTTTATTTCTCCTCGAGTACAGTTGATCAACTTGACATTTCCACTCTGCTGTCCATTATGCAATGCTAGAACTGCTTTACATGCTTCTTCTGTACCACTAGGTTTTTGATCGTAGCTCACAGTGACCATCACGCATCTAATAATAAAAATAATAATGACAATAATAATAATAATAATAATAATAATAATAATAATAATAATAATAATGAAATAAATTTAAACATAATTTTTCACCATGTTTACCATCGCCAAAAAAAAAGAAGAAAGAGCCGGTGGAAAATTATGTTTATTTACATAATCCTGTTGATCATGCGTTTTTTACATGTTATCTCATTGGTTCTTAGCCATGTGACATGTCATAAAAAATTGGTGTATGGTCAATATGCCACTATGGACAACACAAAATTTTACTTTATGATACGCCAAATTCAATTGATTAATTATTAATTAACTAGCTAATTTTGGCTGCTGACACTTAGCAAAATGAAACAGATCATTAAAAACACACCAATTGTTTAAAAAATGACCCAAAATCACTATACGCCATTATGGAATGGTATTGTTTTAAGGTATTGTTTTTAGACGCTGTTGTGCAATTATCGTCTCATATCATGGGCGACATTAATTTTGGCATAAAACAACTCGGTTTTGTCTCATTGTTCTATTTAAGGGGGTACTACACCCCTGCCCAATTTTGTGCCTATTTTTGTATTTTTCTCAAAAATTATAGTGCATTGGTGACAAGTAAGATATGTATATTATAGGGGCAAGGACTACAACTACTGCACTGGAAATTTTATTTCAGCACAGACAACAGTTATGGGGTTACAGTCAAAAATGAGGGAAAACCAATACTTGATCAATAAATCAATAACTGCTTGCCTTCATGAGTTACTGAATTTTCAGTGCAGTAATTGTAGTCTTTGCCCTATATCTTACCTGTCACCAATGCGCTACAATTTTTGAGAAAAATGCAAAAATAGGCACAAAATTGGCCGAGGGGTGTAGTAGCCCCTTAAAATAATGATGTCACCTGTTTATATGAGACAATAGACCAGGCTCTCTCAACTGGCGGCGCCCACGCCACTTGTGGCGCTTGGAGTCAGTCGCAGTGCCGCACGATAATTTTAATAATTTTTTCACATAAATCTTGAACAAGAAAGGAGTAAAAATACTCAATCTGGGCCTTTAAAAAACCTTAAAATCCAGGAGCTTCGGGGGCGCTGCCCCCTGGACCCGAGAAGGCAATAGATGCACAACTGTGGCTAAAAAAATACCTTTATTCTCCAAATAATATTGAAATAGTTAAAACAAAATTGCAAATTGAACTATTTTTCTTATTAGTTTGAGCAATAACATGACAAACCGTTTTGACTGATTGGCACAATATGCTGGACATGCTGATCCTCCTTAATTAATCAATTAGCTATGCTTCCATATGACTTGTAATACTTACCTTGAGTTTCCATCAATACTACACATAGAGCTGCTGGCAGTACTTGGCCAATTTGCATCACTTCTACCATTTGCAGAAACATATTGTGAACTCCCTTGATCTATATATAAATAATAATAGAAATAAGAAGCAAATTAATAAATTATGTGTGATGCATAAAATGTGTTCCCACCAGTTAGGGGCACAGCGATATTTCATCTATTGACCACGCACCAAATTATTATATCTCTACTGGACTCGAACCCAAGACTGCATTGTACCTTTTTTTATTTTTTTACCAAGCACGGCCAGAGCATGTCCAGGCAGTTATCATCTCCACAAGGAAAGATGATAGAAACTGTAAAATAAACAATATTAAAATAAACAATATTGACTCTGAAGATGTATAAAAAACCTTTTCTAAGAAGGGTATTCACATTATCAATCTCAATGCCCGTTCTGTTTGTCCCAAAATGAGTGAATTGAAATTGATTGCATCCAATACTAGAGCCAAAATAATTACTGTCTGTGAAACATGGCTGGATGATTCAGTCACCGATAATGAAATCAACATTCCTAATTTCTCTGTTATCCATAAGGACCGTAACAAAAATGGCGGCGGTACCTGCATCTACATTCATTCTGATTTGGCATTTAATCCCAGGCCTGATTTAGACATTCCCAAAATGGAAGCTATTTGGACTGAGATTTTGCTACGAGATGCAAACCTTTTATTGTTGGTTCCTGTTACAGGCCTGAAAGGCATTCGCAGTTTATCAACAATAGAGGTTATCCACTTCACTCATGTGTGACTTCTAACAAAAGGCGCTGGTGCCTGTAGTATTCTTCATTCAAACCAATTCAATGCACGACCTCTGAGTTACCTGCATGACTTTGGCGGGTTATTTTGAAACAGTCATGGTTGCACATGCAGGTACTTCTTTTGAAAGTCCTAAACACGGTATAGCAGTCGCTGATAGGATATGCAGCATACAGAACACGGATAACCTCTATCTTGAGAGTGTCCTTTCAAAACTGCCTGCTGATTCTGAAGCTAACAAATCTTAACATCGATAAAAGCACTGGCTTAGATGGCTTACGGGCTTGTTTTCTGAAAGATGCTGCAGAGGTCATTAAAACTCCTATCACATCTATTATTAAAGGAAGGTGACCTGATATATTTGGAAAATCAAATTCTTTCAAACTTACGTATAACATAAAATGTCATCCCTTTCAAGCACTCATGCAAAATGAACATGTAATTTTTTTGTACATGTGACTAATTCCTAATGAAATTATTGACATTTATACAGTGTGATATTGGTAGTTTACAGTGTTTTTTATTAATGATAATCATCAAAATCAACTGCTTAAACTGAGCAATACTCATTGACTTAAACTTACATCTACTATCATTTGGAAGGCAATTCCACAATTTAGTAGCACATGAATGAAAAGTTCTTTTACCTGCATAAATATTATATGGTGGCTCAAAAAGAGCAAAGTTGAGTGCATATCGTACATAGAAGTGAACTGAGAGGAAAGGTAACCAGGAGCCATTCCTTTCAATCCTTTGAAGGTAAGTGTTGCCATATAGTTGAACCACCTATCATTGATTCCAATGACGAGTACTCATCATGTCAACAACATAATCTTGGCAGATATGACCTTCTTGCATATGTTTTCTTTGGGTGTTTATACACATGAACTTACCACTTTGACAGCTTGATTGAATAGTCACAGGTCCCAGGAATTGGTTTAAATCTCCAGTAACATGGATTTGATTTCCAGCTACATTAGTGGTGGGTGTGGCAGGCAAGAGTTGAGTACTGCTGCTGGCTTGGTCTTCTGCATAACAAAACACACAATGTGATTATTTCTGTTCATCTATCTGAGCATCTGTATTCTAAGGAATCATGATAAAAAATTTGGACAAGGGTCCAACATGATTTTACAAACCTGTTATTGCTGCATTATGCACAAGGACATTATGCTGGATATGAAACAAGGTGATGCATGTATCACAAATGTCACTTGATTGCATGTTCTGTATTTTGGCTGTTCTCTATTTTTTTCTAACAATATGTTTGACCTATAAAATGCATAAAGAACTCACTTGTGCTACAATGACAAATGCCCCCAATAGGTGACCATTGACCCCTAAAGTCCTGAGCACCTCTGTGAAACCTGCAATCGAGGTTTATGCCACTGCAGTTGCATCAAAATCCATTTCATCAGGGGATGCAACAATTTTGTAAAATGACCTTTCATCTGTGACCATTGACCTGAAACATACCTTAAAGCCATAATGTATGATTTCCTTAAAATTTTAAATTTGTTGTTCTATACTCAAAATGCTGAAATAATACTACTAGTAACTGTCGGGAAGGGTTTTTGCCCGGGGGGGCACCTTTGTTTCCAATGGACATTTTATTGTGAAATGTCACTGTACAAGGAATACATAAAAAAAAATTCCACATAGCCCCCGAATGAAAAGTATTTAATTATCTTTGTAATCACTCAAAAAGCATTTTGTGTGAATTTTACATCCGAACTAGAGGCTATTAAATTTTTCGAGCCTTTTTATTTTACATGTAAAGCCTATGGGGGTGACGATTAGAAATGGACGGCAATATTGAAAAACCCTCATTTTGGGCCATTTTAGACACTAAAATGCCCATAAAAAAAGAATAGCCTCTAGTCCGGATGTAAAATTCACACACAATGCTACCTGAGTGAGTACAAACATAATTAAATAAATTTCATTCGGGGGCTATAGCAAAAATACAAAAATGTCCTATACCTTCATGGTTATGAAACAAAGGTGGGGGGGGCACTCATGTATAAAAGTTGTAAGCAACTGCATGAAAAATGACCCTAAGCAAGGATATCAAAAAATTGTCGAACTAACCCTAAAGGAGGATTTTACTCGAATAAAAACACCCCAAGCGAGAAATTGGTTTGAAAGTTGCCCCTAAACAAGGATAGACATTATAAAAAAAAAAAAACCTCAAGCAAAGAACCGCTTGCGTGTGTCGGCATGAGTGACATTCAGTATTTTTTTTAATCTGGTTTATGAAATTATGTTTGATGTCCAGATTGTACTCTTGCAAGGTCAATCTCCACCTCACCAGTCTTTGGTTTTTGTTCTTCATCCTGTTGATGAAGGTGAGGAGATTGTGATCTGTGAATAGAAGCACAGGGTATATACTGTGGTACCCAAATACACATCAAAATGTAGCAATGCTAATAGCAATGCCAGACACTCCTTTTCAATTGTGGAGTAATTTCTTTGGTGCTTGTTGAACTTCCTTGAAAAGTAACATAGGGTGATCTATTTGATCTTCACCCTCTTGCATCACAACACCTCCACAGCCTATGTCACTGGCATCAACAGTCAACTTGAACTGCTTCTGAAAATCAGGTGCAGTAAGTACTGGTGAACTCATGCGTATTAATTTGACTTTATGCAAAGCATTTTCACATTGCTCTGACCAGATGAATTTGGCGTCCTTCTTCAACAAATCAAAGGACTTGCTATCTCTGAAAAGTTTGGACACAACTTTCTGTAATAGCCTACCATTCCTAGAAATCTCATGAGTGCCCTCTTGTTTACAGGTGTGGGGTATTGCTCAATTACTTCAACTTTGGTTTTGATAGGTTTAACCTGACCTTGACCGAAAACAAATCCCAAGTGTGTGACTATGGCATGGCAAAACTCACTTTTTACCAGATATACTGTCAATTGTACCTCAGACAGCTTCTTTTAAACAATTGATAGAGTATTAGTTGTTCCATGTGTTGTTCCCAAGTTTGATAGCAAACAATCAAATCATCTACATGTATACGCTTCACAGCCCTCTATGTCTGCCACAATTTGATTTACCATTCTCTGAAAGGTTTCAGGTGCATTTTCAAACCACATGGCATGACTTTGTATTGGTAAAGACCAAATGGTGTACAAAAAGCAGAAATCTCTTTGGCACACTCTGTGAGTGGAACATGCCAGAACCCTTTCAAAAGATCAAATTTGCTAACAAATTTTGCATTCCCAATTTTGTCTATGTAATCATCAATTCTTGCATAGGATAGGAGTCTTTGAATGAACATTTGCAGCTCTCATATCTGCTACTTAATCATATGAACCACCAGGCTTGGGAACAAGGATACATGGTGAACTCCATTCAATACTACTTGGTTCTATGATATCATTATCTAGCATATAATTGATCTCATCTTCAGAGGATTGACTCTGTAAGGATGCTGTTTGTATCACCAACATCTACATCATGAAATGCAGCATTTATTCTACTTGGCGTATCAGGAAATATTTGTGAATCAAATTTGAGAAAGATGACCTAATGTTTGGTCTAAGTTAGTAAGCACATCAGAATTGTTCAATTTTACATGATACTCTTGGTGCTCCAGCTCATTATCCTGGTCAAATGTGACTTTGAATTGTCATCTTTACTATTGTCTACATTGGCAATTTTGTCTACATCAGCATTATTCACTATACAGACAGGTTTCGAATCGCCACTGTCACTTCTTTCAACATGCTCTTTGAGCATATTTATGTGGCATAACTGCCTGCTCTTACATCTACCAGGAGTCTTGATAATATAATCTACTTCACCCACTTTTGACTCTGCCTCACATGGGCCATGATATCTGGCTTGCAATGGGTGTCCTGGAATTGGAAAAGGTACTAAAATTTTGTCACCTGGTTTGAACACTCTTTCTTTAGCATGTTTATCATACCATTGTTTCATTTTAGCCTGACCCTGTTTCAAGTTTTCTTTGGCGATATCAGTTGCTCTGTTAGGCCTATGCTTAAAATTGGAGACATAATCCAATAAATTGATATCTGATTTCTCATTGAGCCAATTTTCTTTCAACAACTTTAAGTGCCCGCGTACTGTGTGTCCAAACACTAACTCAAAATAACTAAATCCCAAAGTTTCCTGAACAGCTTCCCTAGCAGCAAATAACAGATGTACACCCTCATAACAGTCTTTCTGACATTCCAAACAGTATGTCCTGATCATGTTTATCAAAAGTGGAATCTTGCTAGTGCACCTTGTGATTCTGAATGGTAAGCACTCTTTTACAGCCATTGCTGGTGCTTGTAGTTCTATCATGTGTTATCGCTTGGAATATTATGCGCTTAATCACATCAAACAAAATGTCTTGTCATGGCTTTATTAGTGTTACAGAATCCATTCTTGCAAACCGATTTTCGGTATTAATTTGTTGGGAAAGTTGACTAGGCTACAGCTCCATTACAAAGGTTGACTAGGCTACAGCTATGTTAGGAAAGTTGACTTGGCTAGGGCTACAGCTATGTTAGGAAAGTTGACTAGGCTACAGCAATGTTAAGAAAATAACCAGGGGTGACAGGGCAGATTCTCCCCATGGGATATCTTTTTAGGAAGAATCTGAACTGAAAGAATGAAAACTAACTTTGTGAAAGCAGCCCATGTTTGACCCTGCTTCACCTTTATCTGGAATCATAGATATAGCTATAAACCTACACAGCTAAAGGACCAATCACAGGACACGCCAGCTGGAGGAATGGCGGCTATATGCAAATTAGGATATTGATGTTTATGTCTGTGACATCATTTTTTGCCAAAACATTTGTGCAGAAAAAGTGAAAAACATTTGCACTTTTCTTTCTGTTACTGTTATATGGTGAAAAACCATATAGCTGTGCAGGGTTCGAATTCAGTCAATTTTTTGCATAGCTGTTTGTGCTATGCAAAACACATGTTTGTATAGCAGTTTCCAAATTATGCATAGCAGTTATTTTGCTATGCAAAAAAAAATGTAATATTTGTGTTTGCGTAGCATCAAATCATTGTCATCAAATCTCGGCTATCTAAGCCCCAGACGATCACACACTCGAGGGCAGAGTTTGAGGGCGATTAGCAATTATAACTATATGCACGAAGCAGGATCAAAAAAAATTAAAAAAAAGGGTATACCTTTACCGCCAGGAATGAGCATTGAAAAATAATGTTGCAATTTTGCAAACCTGGTGAAGTCGCTCCACGACCATAAAGAACAGTAAAAATACCAGATGAAAAAAAAAAAACAGATTAGGTCTTCAGTAAACTTTTCTCGACATTATCTCATCCCCGTAAAATATTGCAAGCTGCCGAAGGTCGCTGATCTTATGGTTTTGGTAACTCCTCCACCAGGAACATGTGTTATGATTTTATGTATAGTAAGTAAATTATAATACGTTGGGGGACTTTTGAGGTAAATGCTACGAGGCCAACAGCTGCCACCCCTCTTTGTGGTGGTTCCGTTTTTCTGATCCATATCAATTTGTAAGCCAAATTGTTCATTGAATTTACAACCGTATGACAAAACAGGCAAAACTAGTCATTTTTCGCCCACGATTTGTCATTTAAATAGAATTGGTCATTTTAATGACATAAAATCTGAAAAATATGGCAAGGATCACTTGCGGTTTTGACTTTTAAAACCTACACTTTGGTCAAAAATTGGTCGTTTTCAACAGATTTACCACATTCGCTTATCTGTTGACGTAATGAGAAAGTGTTTTTAGGGGAAGTGTTCGATATAAAAAAATGTCTGATTGGATGAAGGGAACATTCGGGGTTTTGACAAAAACCAATCACAGATGACATATTTTCCACTAGTCACCAGCTAGAAGCTTGCAGAGCTCTTATGATGCTATGCACTCAACTGTGTAGAGTAAACAAAGACTGTGTAGAGACAATTCACTGCTTGCTTGGAACCTCTTGGACAAAATTGGGTGCTCAGATGTATCGAGATGGAAACTGTGCATAGATGTATTAATAAGAGAATCATTTTGAAGCCAATCCTTTCCATATGGTGTGGTTGAGTGGTGCATGAGAAGTAATGATACAGGGCACCAGAGCACTATAGCTTAACTGCCTTGAATGGAATTTGATCACGCCTAATGACCACACTGGTTATGCACCTGCATGAACAGCACTATGTTCCATATAGTTCAATATTGATCTTGTTCATGCACTTTGGATAGCCCAACATGTTGAAGATGTGAAGCTATCTGGTCTAGTTTATCATACACCCAGGATTGTTTTAGGTTTTTTTTACACTAGCCAGTCCAGTCAGTCATTTCAAAAAGGTATAATTGCCCAGAACATCTTCTATTTGAAACTTTTTAACACCAAAATTCACCAAATGTGCCAAAATAAGAGTCGAATACGAAATGTTCTCAAACTTCGCATGAATATTGTCCCAATAAAGTTCTTTTTGAAGCAGGTTAGTACTTTAGGCCAAAAAAAAAAATTGTTGTGTTGCCCTCCCAAGCCTAAAATCTGGTAGTAAAGCCGGCCGGATTTTTTAAATATTTTTTTACCAACTCAACCATTTGATACCTACTATTTCACAGTAACATGAGTGAAGAGAGGCATATGCATAATATTGGCTGTATTTTCTACCCAATGTTGAATATTTTATTAATGTAAATATTAATATTAAGACCCTTCACAATTAATTCTTAGTTTACTATTTAAAGATTTTAAAAAAGGCATAAGGTAACTTAATTATTAGTTATTTAGTACATTTATTAGTACATTTTGGCACTGATGCAGATCATATTGCAATTATGGTTGATTTTATACATTGATAATAATATGTGTTATTTGTTTGTTCAGGATTCATGATCAAAGTAAGAAAGTAGCAATTAATGTAACAAAAATGTCATTTAACAGAGAAAATGACAGATAAGGAGGGCAACACAACATTTTTTTTTTGGCCTTATCAACTGACCCATGACAGGCCACTAACTTGAATTAATCATGTGACCATTCTGTTTTCATTTCATCCTATTTTACCAAATGACTTCCAATGACCTTAACGCCACCATTAAAGTCATAATGTACGATCTTATAATATGAATTTGGTTAATTTTTTCAAACCTGATTTTTTGGCATATTTGTAATGTTTACACATGTCACAACTTGCACCTAAATGGAATCAGCCAAATTTGTTGTGTTTTTGTATGTAAACAGAGCAAAGTTCGACATAAAGTCATAATTCAAGAAATTATGACTTTATGTCCGCCCATAGAACTGCGTGTTAAACGGCCAAAATAACAAGCAGTGTTTCTTTCACGTTATCTGGTTATTTCAGCTCAAAATGGACAGAAACCATTCCCGATCATTATTACTAGTATTATTTCAGCATTTTGAGTATATAATGACAAATTTAAAATTTGAAGGAAATCGTACATTAAGTTTTTTTAGCTTCCTATTTTGGCTGCTGGATCAATTCTTATGACAATTTTGAAGTTCTTCCATATGAACCATGCACAATTAATAAGTGTTTACCTTGTTTTGTGGGCTCATTATGCTTTGTTTCTAGTCCTTGAAACCACATCCTACAGAATTCTGTATTGACCAACTGCTGTGTCTTATTGCATAGGATCTGTTCCTCCTTGAGACAGTCTTCTAGTGGAAGCAGATGGTAACATCTGGAGACTTCTGATGGAGCATGCACGTCATTACAAGGGCAGGCTATGGAAAACTTGCATGTAATCCTACGAATCCAAGTTTTGGTGAGTTTATTGAGAGCATTAACAAGAAATGTTTTCACCTGAGGAAGTAAATAAAAGAATGCTCTGAACTTACATAATGCTGGTTAATCTGAAGGTGTATCTCAAAACATGCACTTTAAAGAAAGCTTGTATGGCTGTAAACAGTTGATAGCACACGCACATAAAGAATTGAATACCTGAGTGGAAGAAGGACCTAACTTCATCAAAACTGTTTTTGAGATATTAAAAAAACTAAATATTTGAAAAAGTTTTATAGACCGAATGTTTTCGTCTTCAGGGGACCTTTAATAAATTAAAGCCTTAATGTACGATCTTTTTCAGAATTTACCTTTACTTTTTCAAGCCCGCTTTTTTGGCATATTTGTAATACTTACACATGTTCTAACTTAAATCTATGAGCAAACTGTCAAATTCGCCCTATTTGTAGTAAAACGGGATGATTTTCTGTTGGTCCGACATAAAATCATAATTTTTTAGATTATGATTTTATGTCGGCCACGATCGCAAACCATAGTCTCCTACAAATCTAGTTTGGTTATGCTCCCTCCACATGTGGAGGGCGTAACCAAACTGGCCGCAGTCAAGGAGACTACTAGCTCTGAGGCCGCACTCGCTGTCCTAATCCAAATAGTGCGAGAAGTTTCGAGTGATAGAGGTGAAGTTTATGATGTTGTTTTTTTGCAAATTCCCAATGTTTTTCACATCCAAATGTATGAGCTTTCATAATGATTGCATATTATCATTTTGGAAGAAAAAAAGAAAAATCTAAAAATTTAAAAAGATCGTACGTTTAGGCTTTAACATACAATATTAGATACATTCATATCATATATTTTCAGGGCTTTATACTCATGTTTGTTGTAATCACCAATTATTACCCCCTGCAAGCCGAAATGCTCAATGGCCTTGAAAATGTGAATACAATATCTCAGCAGAGGTTTCACTGAATTATTCAAAATTCAATAATCACCGCTCCTTTTAATCCATAACTTCCATTACTTTGGATGGGATCATAACTTTCAGGAGTACCACATTCTATTCCACTACTCTACTACTACTTACAGATCCACATGCCTTGGCATCTGGTGAAGCATCACTTTCTGTATCTCCGAGGGCAGGAATCTTGCCCACCGTCACCTGAAATATAAACATGAACATGAAAAAAATCAGTGTCAGTCACATATGGGCCGGGTGGGGGTGGGGGAGAGATAAGCAGTGCCACTTTCAAGGGATGTATAGGCCTGTATGCTGGTGTACTACAGTAATACTTACTTTTACACATGGGTTTGTAGTTTGCATCGTCAGCTGGAAATTGTGTAACTTGTCGTAACAGAAGTTGCCATAGCGATAGTGCAGTGTTGGGTTTATTCCACTAACGTCTTGGGACCAACGTGCTGCATGTACCAATAGACGATGAAAGAGGCCATCTATTATTAAATAAGAAGAACAAAATATTATGCAAGATTACCAGTGACAATCCAGGGATGAAAGAGATTCTGCGACATATTCAAGTCAAAAAAACATTCGCGCTTAATGAGCATTTCAGCACAAAATCATTTGAAAGATCAATTTAAAACCAAAATTAATAAGTGATAGGCCCTACTTGTGCATATTTTCCCGCACAATTGTTTCAAGAATTGGGGAGGGGCCATTATGCACCACAACTCCTACCTACACCACTGATGATTAATGTTGCTTGAAAATCAGATGGAACAATCATCAATGATTTTCTAGCTTTATTTTTATGCACATTCTATGACGTGTTGTTATTCGGTTTGTCACATTTGTATACACAAAAGCACACAAATTAATCTTGTGAGCTAGCCATCTTGCATAGCAGCATTTCAATCAACAGCACTCTGACTGAGTGAACACAAACACTTACATGTACATAATGATAGTGGAGGGATTAATGTTTCCTGTTTAGAAAGCATAGTTTGATGATTTTGGCTGCCTAAAATGTAATCCCAAATAAATTAATCAGTGAAATATGAACTGTTCCATTCAACTTGGCAAAGCCTCGTTGAATGGAACAGTCCATATTTCACCTCATGAAACTATTCTTACCATTGAACTCATAAACATGCAATATTTGTATACCATATACAGGGATGAAACTCCACTTTTGACAAAAAGCCTGAATAAGCCTAAAAAACAGTGTGAAAATGACCGGAATGGCCCTAAAATGGACTGAAAATAAAAGAAACTACGTAAATCTGGACTACAAAAAAGCCTGATTTCAGGAAAAAGCCTAAATAGTTACATCCCTGCATATATTTGCATGAAAAAAGTACGCTCAGGAAACGTATGAGCACATTTACCCTAATATAATGAAAGTGCTATTTGCTGTTCTTTTAGATTAATATTATGTTGCTCAGGACTTTTGTTTTCAAACTAATTTGCATATGGGATCACAAAATGTAAGCACCTGGTACATAATTGGCTCAGCCTAGCATCTAACAAAAATCCATGGTGAAACCAACCAACTGCACCCCACCTCACTCAAACACAAATATAGAGAAAGGCTCAATAATCTGCCAAAAATAGGTGCTGTATCTGAGTTATTTTGAGATCGCAGACTCCCAGGGGTTGGGGTGTACTCGTTCAAATGACCATATCTGGACGCATTACAAATAAAAACATTTTCCCCATTAGGTAAACCAATGACCACTTTTCAAGGCATTTGCCAACAATTTCTGAGAATTTAGTAAAAATTGCCAACTTGCTTTGATTTGGACAGAATATCGGGGCTTTAGGGCTCATATTGAAATACCCTACCACATTTTCACACAGAAAGAAGGCAGGATTCCCCTCGCTAAGCGCGCGCCTTAGGAAAGCTCGGTCATAAAACGGATGGATTATATGCATCAGTGATACACCCTGCCTTTTGAAGTGGTCCATGACGAATGGGAAGAAAACAAACTGACTATGGCTCATCGAACAACCCAGGAAAGCACGCTCCTAATTTAAGTGGCTAATTGCAGTGTTATAATCACACAGGATTTTAATAAAGAAGGCTAGCACAGGAAAGCTGCAGGATGGTGCACACCTTCCTGTGTAAGGGAATTTCAATATGAGCCCTTAGGTATGTACAGTAAGCAATTGGGTCTAATTTTCTTGGAAATCACTATAGTGATGGGTCCACTTTATCTTTTTTTTTAATTCTTAGAGGCACCTATATCTACCCAAACCACTATGAGATATTCTTAGTCAGTGGGAGTGGTCTATTACGTAGACACATAATCTGATTCGACAATCTCATGATTTTGGGTGTCGTCTATCAGGCAGTAGACGACCCCACGTCATCATGTGCGTAACACGCTCATAGAGGTGCGCGTATGTATCACGTTGTATGCGTAGACGCAGTGCGGAATACTCACACGCGCTAGCAGTACCCGCAACAAAAGATGTGAAGTTGTAAACAAGTTTCGTTCATTTTAGAAAAGGGGGAGTTTTTATGACGGTAACAATAATTTTTGCTTTAAAAAATAGTTTATAGTTATTAAAATAATATTTAACTGACTAAGAATGAGAATAAACGTAATTTTTATTTTGCCTCCTCTACCTATGATAGACGACAGGCAGGTCCAATATTTTTATCGTAGTGGATACCGGCTGCGCCGGCATCCACTACTCAAAATATTGGACCTGCCTGTCGTCTATCACACGGTAGAGGATAGGCAAAATAAAATTCCTATCGTTTATTCTCCAATTTTAAGTCAAACTTACCAGGCAGGAATCCTTCGAAGTCAATGTAGAATGTACAGATGCCATTTTCATTTCTTGTCAGATCTATAGGCATCTTACTAGAGGAAGGTTGCAAACAAGCTGGCACATAATAGGCACCTTCTCCCTGACAAACAAATAAAATCATGAAAATTATTAATTTAAACTTCAACACTACTTGTTTATTTCGCTTACCGGGAGCGCTTTTGAGGAACTTCCTCGTCATCAACCGATGTTGTTAGCTCTGATGTTTTCTTGGAAACGGCTAGAGACCAACCTGATCAGGTGACATCACACTTGATGACGTCACCGAAGTCGGACGTTTCCTGCCCCTGGGTTTGATCAGGTTGTCCCACACAGGATCTAATTCCAATCCTGTGTCTCGGTTCAATGAAGGTCCCTGCTTCTTGATCTGGATAGCTTCCAGGACCCTCCTGGGAAATTCTTTAGTTTCTTTCTCCAGTACTTTTATGTTGTCATAGTCTATTTGGTGCGTGTTCTTACTCGCTTTTACATGTTTTTGTACAGCCGATTTAGAGCCAGCCACTTTCGACTTGTGTTCCGCAAGTCGCTTTTCCAGCTTCCTGCCCGACTCTCCGATGTGAGTGGACTTCCGACTTCGGTGACGTCATCAAGTGTGATGTCACCTGATCATTGGTCTCTAGCCGTTTCCAAGAAAACATCAGAGCTAACAACATCAGCTGATGACGAGGAAGTTCCTCGAAAACGCTCCCGGTAAGCGAAATAAACAAGTAGTGTTGAAATTTAAATTAATAATTATCATTGTTATTACCACTACGTATGAATCTGCAATTTTATATAAAAACCGAATTTGGCAGTGATTACCTACGGCTTGTTACAATGTAGAAGATTTGAGAAAATATCGCTCAAACTTGCTTGGTTCAAAAACCATTTACGTTTCAACTTGACGTGTTTCAATAATCGGGTACCTCCTTCTACCGACCCCGGAAGTGAAAGGTTATCGTGCTCGTAATATCATTCAGAAAGCAGAAAGATCATTGATCAACTAACAAATTCGTCAAAATAATTTCACTTTGGACATTATAAAGGAAGAATATCAGGCCTTAGAGACTGAATTACGCACGGTTTTGCTGGAAAATGCATGGCTGAAAGTGTCAGAGTTCATTGAGCATGCGCACAGGACTGAACATGACCTGGTAAAAGATCGCCAAATTCGGAAGTTTCACAAGCTACAGAGTGATAAGAAAAAAGCCGGTAATTCGAAGAAGGAAAGTTTAACATCTGGAAATAAGGACAAAGACAAGTGGGTTGTTAATATCTCCTCTCGGAACTTAACCAGAGACGAAGTACATGTGTTAGAACGTGGTCTAAACTTCGCGGCAAGTCCGGAAGCTTTACCTGTTAATGACATTGTCATAGCCACTGAATCGGCATGTAAGGACCTGGCTGGCGATAAAGCAGCCAATTAAGAGCTAGGGTTGTGACTATAGTGAAAAATTCCAAACCCCGGTTAGCAATATATCCAAGAAAGAACGGTCAGCAATAGACTCACTTAAGAAAGACACCAGCATTCAGATATTACCTGTGGATAAAGGCAGAGCAACTGTGGTAATTGACAATTCAGATTACGAAGAAAAAACCTCGGTTTTACTTCAAGATCAGAAAGTCTACGAAAAGTTTAAAAAGATCCATCTCAAAAGTTCCAAAGTAAGCTCATTAAGCTAGTGAAAAAACTAAAAGAGCAGGGTGCCATGTCCCAAGATTTTACAGACTGATTAAGATTCACAAAGCCGGTGCACCTATCAGGCCAATTGTCTCGAGCATTGGTGCAGTAACTTACAATCTTGCTCGGTTTGTCGCAGACATCCTCTCCCCGCTTATAGGTAATACGGAACATCACATCACTAATACTCAGGCATTTGTTGAAAGAATCAAAGATCTCAAATTAGAGCCTGATGAGTCTATTGTGTCTTTCGATATGTCAGCTCTATTCACCTCTATACCGGTGAACGAGGCCCTTACGGTTGTTCGTGAGTTATTGGAAAGTGACGACAACTGGAAGAAAGTGACAGCAGAAAATCTAGATGTGGACGGTGTTATCCAACTACTTGAATTAAATGAATTTTGCCTGAACACTACCTATTTTATATTCAGAGGGAAGTTTTACCAGCAGAAAGATGGATGCGTGATGGGAAGCCCTGTAGCCCGTTGGTGGCCAAAGCGTACATGGAAAGGAAAGCTTTGTCATCAGCTCCTTTCACCCGCCGTGATTGTTTCTTCGATATGTCGACAATACATTTTGTGTGTTAAAGACCGCATGTGGAAGAATTTACCAGTCACGTCAATAGGCAGGATAAGAACATTCAATTCACCAGGGAGGAAGAGGAAGACGGGCAACTTCCTTTCCTCGATACTTTAATCGTGCGGGTTAGCGACGGCAGTGTGAAGATTAAAATCTTCAGAAAACCTACACACGGACCAATACTTGAGTTTTGAGTTGCACCACCCTCTGGAACACAAATTAAGCGTGGTCAGAACTCTGATTCACAGAAGTGAAATAGTGACGGATCCGTCGGATAGAGGTATCGCACATTAAGTCAGCGCTCCGTAGTTGCGGATACAGAGATTGGACCTTCTTACGCGCTCGTGAAAAGAAAGAAAAATCCAACTCACAGGAAACTGTGTCCGAGTCCGTGAGTAGGGCCTTCACGGTCACCTTGCCTTACATTGAAGGAATGTTTGCGTAGAGCATTCAACACAGCAGGTGTGCCAACCGCATTTAAACCACATCAGACATTACGTCAGATCTTGGTCTCCCCGAAAGACAAGGTAGACAAGTTGAAACAGTCGGAAACAGCCTACAAAATTGCATGTGTAACTTGTCTTGCCACTTACATCCGAGAGTCGGGCAGGAAGCTGGAAAAGCGACTTGCGGAACACAAGTCGAAAGCGGCTGGCTCTAAATCGGCTGTACAAGAACATGTAAAAGCGAGCAAGAACACACACCAAATAGACTGGGACAACGTAAAAGTACTAGAGAAAGAAACAAAAGAATTTCCCAGGAGGGTCCTGGAAGCTATCCTGATCAAACCCAGGGGCAGGAAACTTCCGACTTCGGTGACGACATCAAGTGTGATGTCACCTGATCAGGTTGGTCTCTAGCCATTTCCAAGAAAACATCAGAGCTAACAACATAGGCTGATGACGAGGAAGTTTTCGAAAGCACTCCGGAAAGCAAAATAAACAAGTAGTGTTGAAGTTTAAATTAATAATTTTCATTGTTATTACCACTACGTATGAATCTGCAATTCTATAAATAAAATCATGAATTTAATTAAAGTAATATCTAAACAAGTAGTGTTGAATTTAATTATATTAAATTATTCTCATAATATCTAATTTGTTCTGAAAGTTGTAAAAGGGTATAAATCACAAAGCTAATATTGGTCAATGTTTTGTTTATGTGTTATTGTTGTGTTTGTCGCAACAGCAAATGCAGTGGCAATTCTACTAAATCATTTGTTTGGTTCATCAAAAATGTGTTTCACCAACAAAAATTAAGAAGAACAAAACCCCAGGTAAAGCTAATAATTTAGTCAAAAATCACATAACTGAAAATCTCTGTGGAGCACAGTAAATCGGAACAGAGAAAAATCGGAACAGCTAGAGAAGTCCAAAACAAAAAGAGAGTTAAGAACATTAAAAAATACTTGACTGACCTCATTACCAGCTAGCTGTGGACATAGCAGATCAAACATCTCCATGATTGCTACGAGAGCTTTCTTCTGAGGCAAGAGGTCATGCCACATGTGATCAATAAGAGAATCTTCTATGATGCCTTCTTCCTTCAATTTCCGCCACTGTGTTTTCTTTGTGGGCCACTGGAAGAAACATAATAGTATTCATAAAAACGATAAAGAGTATATGCCTTTTTGTACTCTATAAAAATTGAGACAAATATAATTGTTAACTTAAATAATATAAAGCACTTCATAAGTTCCATACCTGATCATGAATTGGCAAAACTGTAATGATCTTCTTGAAGATATCAATGAGCCACTGTGGGTCCAAGATGACCATCTGTTGTACATCTCTGTTTGTGTTATCATCTCCTCCAAAATAGATGATGGTGCCAAGATCATGGTAGAATTTCAGCATTGCAAATAGTGTGTCTTCTTCAATGGCAAGCTCTTTGCTCATATCTTGCACCTGGTTTGTATAAAAACATTGTGTTCTTGGAATTACGACATTTTTGGAATTGATCAACTGAGAGCTTCAATGAAAAATACAGTGGTTAGTAACCGCAATATTACCCTGGCCATTATGCTGTACCTAAGGATTTAGTGCAAAAATCTCACCGAATAACTCATCGGCGTGTCCAGAACCCAAGACACTGACCCAAGAAGGTGCAGCCAGGGGTAGCGCTAACTTGCGTCATGGGGTCATAGGCGCATTCTTGTAGGTTTTGGCGTACAAAATTATCACATAGAGGTAGCTAAAGGGTCATTTGAGCCCTTTATTACTATTGTTTTGGATCCATAGTAGCTCATAGTTTCACAAAATTTCAAATTTTTGACCCCTTGTTTGAAAACCTAGCGCTACCCCTGGGTGCAGCTATGCTGAATGTGTGTCTGACGATAAAAAGCAATATCAGTGCACCCGTTCATCCACTCCATCAGCCCAACTCCTGCATTTCACACAACTTGGATTAACACCTGACAACAATACCCTAACAAATTAGTGTCCTTGATGAATATATGATAGATATACATTCTTTACCGGATTATATCAACTGATCCACAAATTGTCCACAGTGATTAAAACTCAAATAAGTACTACAATAAACACTAGTACAGTCCAACCTCTCTTATCCGGACCTCTTTTATATGGATCTCTCTGTTATCCGGCTGTGAAATTTTCAGAGGAAAACATGTTTTTGATGATTTAACACCTTAATTCCATGCTCTGAATGCTTAGACTGACATCTATATTGCACAAAGCACTCTAAAGCCATCTTTTAGTGCTATTAATCCCATATTAGCACAATCTTTTGTTGTCACAATTTCAGTCCTTGGAACTTTCAATACAGAATTACATGTAATTCACTTATCCGGATTTTTCACTTATCCGGACAATGCTTGGTCCCATCATGGCCGGATGAAAGAGGTTGGACTGTATAAGGGTTTCGGACACTGAATGAAACACCACAGAGCAAGATAATGGCAAGAATGTTGCAAAGTCAATGTATATGATCGCTGGCGAAGACACAACAAGTGATAAGTCTATACTATATTAATTCACTGGCACACTGCATCTTGAAAATGCTAGATGCAGAAAGAGCCAATCAATGTTGGCTTACTCGGCGAGATTTCCTAAAGGTTGTTTTTTAAATCAGCTACTTAATTAGCATACACACTCCTCCAGATATTGGCAAATCAGCTATATATTAGTCTCTTTTGTCCTGAAAATCTGATCAGGTTGAGTATCTCTGACCCTACTAATCCTGATAAAATTACATCACTGTACCCCATACGTACAATGTATCTCCAGATATTTGGAAAAAAGAAAACCCTAACCATATGTATAAATTATGCAAATCATCTACTTATTTGACATATTTTGCATTAAAAATCTAATTAAGGTTGAGAACCTCTGGTCCTGCTACCCCCTACCAAGTCATGTCACATTATGTAACCATAACAGATCTCCAGATATTGGGAAAAAAGAAAAACCTAACCAAAAGGGAACACACACATACACAGAGAAGGAATACACCATCCCAATATCCCCCTTCATGGTAAAGCAAGGGGATAAAAAGGAATGTACATGTGATTTGCTCCCACTAAACAGTGTTCAAGCTGTTCAAACATGTTTCTGGTATTATACCTTTTAAGCTTTAAAAGGTGGCATTCCTATTAAATTTGTTCTTTGATGGTCACTGATGAATGGGAGAGAAAATGGCCTTTCAAAAACAAGAGCTCAGTGAAATGGGGATATAATTATTAACAGTTTGTGTTTATTTACCTTTTCCAGTTCCATGAAGTGTATGCCTTCCTTGATAGCCTTTGCTACACGCTTCTCAAATTTGAGCCATTTAAGTGGAATCTTTTCTCCCATGTATGTTTCTTGGCCAGCAACAGATATTATGTCCTTTCTCAGAGAGGACAGCTGAAACAAACCAAGAATTGCAATCTGATTAAGTAAAATACAAATTATTTCAGCAAAGTTGTTTTCAGGTACAATTACATAATGGTGGAGTGTTCTCACAAAACTTCACACTCAAATGCATTTTGTCCTTTTAGCAATCAGCATTCAGCAATCAGTCTGAAACTTGCCAAGTGATAGGTTACATCACATAATAGGGCAAGGTGCCAAGGTCCATAGAGTTCAATGAGAATATACCTTAAGTCTTTCTCCACGGTATAACAAAACCAGGATATGGCAAACTAATCTTAATTATTAATTGGAGTAGACTTTCAAAGAAGAATACTAGATCAGTTTAAAGACAATTTGACCATTTTAACGATGTGAAAACCTTACATTTTCGTGATTCTTGTCTTAATGATTTGAAGGAACATGGGTGTCAGAATGTTCCTTCAAATCATTAAGACAAGAATCATGAAAATACAAACATCACTGCTGCTGTTTTAAATTAAATTAGGTTACTTACCACTGCATCTGCCTGGCTATTTGAGCTGTTCTCTACATCATAATGCTGGCTAACAACATGTGCCTCATAAGCCTTATTAGAAAGCAAGTTATAGATGCTCTTGAACTTTTCAGATATCTATGTAAATAGAATAAAAGGTACAAAGTTAAATAAAATTTACTATACCTTAAATTATTATATCCTATTGTGATGTGCCCTGAGTAATTTAATTTGATGATTTAACTTTGTTTACAATTTAAAACTATGTCATGAGAGATGTGAGACAAGGGGAAACCCCTTGGAAGTAATCATGCACAAGTTTGTTTGTTATGTAATAATATTTGGGAAACCCCTTTGTGATATAATCACTCTAAACAAGTCGAGACTATTTATGGATGGGGAATCCCCAAGAGGTTGTTGTTATGACATGTTTGAGGGAAAACCCCTTTGTGTGCAGTAAACAAACTCAATCAGAGTTATTTAAATAACATAGGGGATTTTCCATATTGCTCAATCATAGTGCATTGCCTAATGCTTATTGGAAATTCCCATTTCTAAAATAAGCTGAATGTGACAGAATGGTATATAAATAGATGTGGGATTTTTGTTGCTATAAAACAAATATCAACAAATTTACTGGACAGACATTTGATTATTATGAAACATGTGAGCTGTGCGAGAAGTACAGCATTTGAATGTTCACAAAGTTGAACACTGGATCAGCATTGGAGTTATTGTGAAGGTGATATATATAAGTATTCAGCCACTAAACAGAGGAGTTAATGTGAAGTCATCCCAAAAGGAGGGATTTCTTATGATCTTCACCGTCATGCTGATAACTGACAAGTGGAACAAAAGGTGATTTACGGAAATTGTGTTGTGTGTGCTGTAATGTGAATACAGGAGATTTTGAGTGCACAAAGGTGCTTAATCGCCATAAAAGTTTGGTTTGTGAAACAACACATCTGTTAATTTTAGTCGAAACAAAGCGGATATGGATGGAGGCAGGCCTGTTTTCCTGATGATATTGTGCAAATGGTGAAAGAAACATCATTTTGAGTATCATCGTTGCCCATGGATATAATTGCTGTGGAATAATTACAAGTTGGGACTGGACATTAATGGAACTTAGAGTGAAAGGAACAATATCATCATCAGCAAAGTAAACACTGTAGAATTAAACTTGTTGTAATTTGTTGATGTATGCATGTATGTTTATAATGCCAGTATATTGTCCAAGCATATTGTCCAAGCATATTATACATTTCATTAAAGACTTTGAATGTGTTAACTTAATAAAACAGTGTATTATTGTTGTGCATTTGTGTGACTTTGGCCTTGAGTCATTACAGCTCGTAACACTTTGCACATCCCTTTGTTATGTTTATTGTGTCTGGTCAATATTGCAGGGCATTTTTGCGTCATTTGCCTATAAATGTTTTTATTTAACACTAGATCTTTGTCATTTGATTTAAGCTAAGCTCTATCTTTTAGTAAACTCAATGACAAATAATCTACAAAGATAAATAAAATTAAATAAAACAAATAATAAATGATTTTTATTCGTGCAATGGAAAAGAATATAACCAAGCCTTATACAATAGTACACGCTAAAGTTTGTTAAACAAACTCTATACCTTTGATGCACACAAAATTCTGAAATTTTCCTAATGGATCAATGTGTGTCCCCATAAGGTTGTACCAGAACCCATAATTAACTCCACAGGGCATACAAAGACCAAACAATCAACAGAGTATATGGCTGTATGTCTCCATAAGGCCAAAAAAAAAAAATTGTTGTGTTGCCCTCAAGTGGAAAAATGGGAAAGTTGGGTCGGGCGGTCGGATTTTTTTTTTTTTTTTTTTTTTTTTAACCTTCTGATTTAAAAAATCCCTCAAATATTAATGCTTCTTCAATTAGGGACATTTGTCAATTTTGACTTCTGGATACCTGTTAGACATCAATTAAAGACTAGTCTTTCAATATAATATTAATTTTAAGTGAAAAACATTGATTTTTTTGAACAAATCTGTAAAAATCATCATTCCAAAAAAAAAAAAAAAAAAAAAAAATTGCGACCCTGATTTTTCAGGATTTAGGACCGGACGGTTGAGGGCAACACAACAATTTTTTTTTTTTTGGCCTAAGGCATACTCAGAACGCATAATTAGTTCAACAAGGTATTACGTATAGGAGCCTCCATCCCCATGTTGCCAATAGGTCCCCCTTGGCCAACCTGAAATAAATACAATTTTGTGATACGAAGAGCAATTATTTCCAAACCATGTTAAGTCCACAAACCCATGTATCTGATTCCCCTGTGCAACATTGCAATGCTATAGGTATTAGTTTCAGTTGAATGCACCATTACAAAGCAAACGCACACTAACAATACTGTGTGAGCCTATGCACCATTACAAAGCAAACACACACTAACAATACTGTGTGGGCCTATGCACCATTACAAAGCAAACACACACTAACAATACTGTGTGCGCCTATGCACCATTACAAAGCAAACGCACACTAACAATACTGTTTGTGCCTATGCACCATTACAAAGCAAACGCACACTAACAATACTGTGTGGGCCTATGCACCATTACAAATAAAACGCACACTAACAATACTGTGTGAGCCTATGCACCATTACAAAGCAAACGCACACTAACAATACTGTGTGGGCCTTTGTTTCACAAATGAGAACAATAGTCTGCATATTGTTATGCAGCATTGCTTTGGTAAATAATAGCTTGTAGAGGGTACAACTCATTGTTGCTAATGTCAAACTTGTCAAGGTAATTGTGATTGTATCTCAAACAGTAAATGAGACACATGGGGTTGTGACTTACACTGTTTGGAAATAAGCTAAGAAATTAAACATTTTACACATACCAATCTTTTCCTTTCTTGAGGATCAGTGCTGATATCATCACTTTCTCTATGAGTTCCCACAATAAATATGGGTGGTGATAGCTGAGGTTTGTTTTCATCACGGACCTCCTGGTTGGTTGTAGTATAAGCAAAAATAGACTGCATCCAGAAATCCAAGAAATCAAGGCCTGTTAAGTCATGAAATCTGGACTCATCCTACAAAAAGAAAATGGAATTGATGATTCTCTTGCATTAATTAGCCATTGACATGCCAAGAGGGACTGCTTTGGGACATATGCTAGCCCATCCCCAATGGTAGAATGTTTTATAGGCACACCCCTTTCACCTGGAAAAATATTAAGGAATTTAAAAAACTAGTGGTCACCTGTCTTCCATTGGTAAATTCATGTTTAATTGTGCTAGTGTGCGATGCGTAATTCTTCTTTCCCCTGTATATTGATATATTAAGAATACGATTAAGCATCATTAATTTGATCTTGTGCGCTAGTTTGTAATGTTTGAATGTTTCCATGTTCCAGTGTATGATGCGTAGGCCTCTTCCCTTGTTTGCATGATTATATTAGGCCGTCGGGTAAGCATCATTAATTGATCTCGTACACTGGTATGTAATGTGTTGTTTGTACTGTTTACCCTGCATGACTGCTCATATCCATAAGTACCTGACTTGAGTCCTGTTTATCAGGGACAGTCTGTGTAGCTCAGTGGTAAGAGCGCTCGCCCGGCAAGCGAGAGGTCTGGGGTTCGAGTCCCGCTTAGGCAGGTATGTCCGGAGTTTTTACTCTGGTATATCTGCCTATGCATGTAATGTTTCCATTTGTAAATTCATGTTTAATTGTGCTAGTGTGCGATGCGTAATTCTTCTTTCCCCTGTATATTGATATATTAAGAATACGATTAAGCATCATTAATTTGATCTCATGCGCTAGTTTGTAATGTTTGAATGTTTCCATGTTCCAGTGTACGATGCGTAGGCCTCTTCCCTTGTTTGCATGATTATATTAGGCCGGCGGGTAAGCATCATTAATTGATCTCGTACACTGGTATGTAATGTGTTGTTTGTACTGTTTACCCGCATGACCGCTCATATCCATAAGTACCAGACTTGAGTCCTGTTTATCAGGGACAGTCTGTGTAGCTCAGTGGTAAGAGCGCTCGCCCGACAAGCGAGAGGTCTGGGGTTCGAGTCCCCGCACAGGCAGGTATGTCCGGAGTTTTTACTCTGGTATATCTGCCTATGCATGTAATGTTTCCATTTGTAAAATTCATGTTTAATTGTGCTAGTGTGCGATGCGTAATTCTTCCTTCCCCTGTATATTGATATATTAAGAATACGATTAAGCATCATTAATTTGATCTCGTGCGCTAGTTTGTAACGTTTGAATGTTTCCATGTTCCAGTGTATGATGCGTAGGCCTCTTCCCTTGTTTGTCTTTCATGGTCACTGTCTTTTGCGGTCACCATATTTTGCGGTTGGTAAATTCTACTGATATTTTGTGCATGTAAATGTTTTATTTTATGTAATTAGTGGTATGAGAGTAGATTGTCATTTAGAAATATAATAGCCTATATACATATTGTTTTTTAATCTTTTCCAAATGGCTTTAAACTGCAATTAGATCATGATCGTAGCAAGTCATATTGCCATCATGCCCTGTGAGAAGTCTTTCCCCCTCTGGGATGCTGGTCGCCCTGATATTTAAGATTTGTATGCCTTTGTTTATACAGTACTTTTAAGCCCATTTTTGACAATTTCCATCAATGTTTGTCACCCTTGAAATGTGCCTTCCCTCCTAAAAAGTCTCTCAGTCCTGGCTACACCACTGAGCAGATGAACACAGGTTTTATTTACAGTGTTCTTGGCCCTCAGTGGGATGCCTGGTCTGATATTTAAGATTTTTATGCATTTGTTGTACCATATTCATTCCAATAACTGGAGGACTACACATCCTGTGTAAACTTGCAACACATTTTCTACATCAGAAGAGCTACATGTACTAGAACGTCTCAGGACCCTTTTATAACGTATGTAAATTCATCTCTAATCAACGCCACTCACGAAAGATTAGGTAAACCAGCTAAAAAATAAGCGCCCACCCAAAATGACTTGGTTATTTTTTAGCCCATTGTGGATGAATTTCAATGTACTTTTTAACCCATTTTTGTCAGTTTGCCCACACTCATTTAAATCCCCCCTCAAAAATGTTGTGGCTGCACCAGAGAGTAGCTAAATAATTATTTTTCACATTTCCTGACAGAAATATCTTATATAGGATTACCATAAATCATGACCACCGGTGGACAGAGGTCAATACCATTGTCATCATTATGTAAATGAGATAATGGCCACTATATTATTATTACTATATAGACCACAGAGGTCCACTATAAACCCTAGAGAGGATCCCACTGTACATGTTCACGTAACCTTCTTCAACTCACTTGCATAATTTGGGATGCCAGGATCATATTCTTATTCGTTGAACCTTTTAATTAGCATACTTTTGGATAGCTCCATATTTGGTATTACATGTACATAATTATTTAATAATACCGCTATGTTGTTTACATAGTGACGTCATTAGAGCTTGTCAGTTCCTCAAACAACTGACGAAAGAAAATTTGCACTTTTCTTTTCATTACTGTTATGTGAAATACCATATTTAGCTAACATGTTAATCCAATATGATAGGAAAATATTTCTGCCAATGACTCCATTCGCCCCATGTTCACATCGGTTCTTGTCCTCCATATTTTCGCATAAGGCATGTTCTTGCGATTAATATAATATAATAATATGGAAATTTATAATGCGCAAGTATCCGTCAGAGCCGCTCACTGCGCAACAACAGGAATATGACCACAAAGGGGAACAAGAAGAACAGAGCAAATACAGATAATATACAACATACCATAATAAACATTCTACACTACAAGTCATCAGCAAAAGCAATATTAAACAGATGTGTTTTTAACAAAGATTTAAAAGAGTCCAAAGTATTACAGTTTTTAATGTGAATTGGTAGATTGTTCCAAAGTTTAGGAGCACAAATGACAAAAGAACGGTCGCCAAAAGAGTTGCTAGATCGTGGTTCCTGAAGAAGATGAAGATTGGCTGGACGAAGTCCAGTGCGTCCAGGTATATAAATGTGCAGAAGATCGGCGATATACGATGGTGCAAGTCCGTTTTGTGATTTGAAAACAAAAGTGAGGATCTTAAATTCAATGCGTTGTTCAACAGGCAGCCAGTGCAAGTCAATTAGAATTGGAGTGATGTGCGAACGTTTCTTTGTGAGAGTGATGAGGCGAGCGGCAGTATTTTGAACCAATTGCAGACGACGAAGCTGTGATTGTGGAAGACCGTACAAAAGAGAATTACATGTGTCCAAGTGACATATTACAAGAGAATGAACAATGAGTTTAGTTGCTTCTGTTGTGAGATATTTGCGTATCTTGCCAATGTTACGGATTTGATGATGAGACATGTCAGAATCAAAGATGACACCCAGATTTCGTGCATCACAAGATGGTGTAATTTGCGATTCTCCGATGACAATGTTACTAATGATGGATTTAGATTTCTGATGTTTTGATGTTTTCATATTCCATGGTCAATGCATCAAACTCGATACGTAAGTCCAACAGCAATCAGTGATTGATTGACGGGGTCACAGAACTATTATATAGACTATATCCCGGATAGGATGTGAAACGTCGCCAGTTAGAAAACAGATTTAAATTTAAATTATCAATTTGATATGTTGTTAAAAATGTGCACTTTGCATGATAAATTGCAACATTATACTTGTTATGAAGGGCTTTGCTACCGCTGTTGTTCATAATGATGAAAACAGTACATGACAATGACACTAGGGGTTTGACAATGACACTAGGGGTTTACGATAACAACCTAGTCAGAGCCACAGCAAAGCATTTTGTTGCTCTTGTCAAGGCAATAATTAGATGCCTGTGGGTGGGGAAAAGGCGAATATACTAGCACATAAAACAAGCGGATGCTCAGGTCACATGCATGTAGCACTCTCAATTTGGGGGACATTGTGATTGGACAAAACTGGGACAAATGAGACAGACGAATACAATCAAATTTCTTACAGTTCTTACCTCTTCAGTGTTAGGAACCTTAACTTTGACAGGTTGACTGAGGTCAAGTCGAAGATCAAATACTAATACGTAGATAGCTCTGTGGCTTAAGAAAACCTAAGGCATTAAGAAAGTCAAACAATCATGTCATTAGTGGGCATAAAATAAAAACAACATCGTATTAGAGTCACACGGTAGCCGTGACCAGCAAGTTAAAAAAAAAAGTTGATAAAGAAGACTAAACAGATGCTCCGCGAGACTATATTTACACATAACAAAATACTCTTTAGTTCTATTGTTCTATGATATTTTTTGCTGGGTTCAAAATATATCTAAAACCATGCCAAATCTTATTTACTGTCTCAAGTGTAATATTTTAACAACTCGTTAATTCAAAAAGTGCCACCAATCCTACAGCCAATCATTGCTTGATAAATAAACAAACATTCTTGCTTCATTTCAAGCTGTATTTCATAACTAAAATTATTGGAAACTAATACTGATATCCAGATTTTTTTCTAGACGACTACAGCCCTAAATGCGAATCACCTTTGCACTACATTTTCAGATTCACTTTAAAATATACCCTAGCATTTTCCTTGATACCCTACATACAAATTCTGAGCCCCATTCGCCCCAAGCGGTCAAAGCGATGAACTTCTAATTTCTTTCTGATATTTTCGCTGCGGTTCAAAGCTTGGCACAACCTTTTTTTCAATGTTTTATTAATCAATTTCTTGACTAAATCAAGGATAACACAATTTAAGCATCCATTGCTATTGTGATATTATTTTTTTTATCAAAGAAACTTGTTTGATTTTCATTCACATTTGTGGTGGTGTCTTCGTAACACCTCTATTCACATCTCTGAAATTTACAAATCAAAAGAAATTAACAATAAAGTTTATGTTCTTTCCTTCATATAATACCGACTTCAACTCGTAACATTTATTGTGATTCCAATAACGTCATTTAACCTTTTGTCAAACCATGGATAAAATTCTACTATTTCCATGGTCAAACATACTGTATATTACGGAATCGTCTAAGTGCCACGACTTGACAAGATAGTTATCTTGCCATGTTATCAGCATTTTGTCAACATGACGATATAATTTATCTCGTCAAGACAACTTACCAAAAACGTAAGTCAACAATTTCAAGATAAATCATCATGCCAAGTCGACATACCAACAAATGGATGTCGTCTTAGCAAAATTAACAAGTAGACCACCTAACGTATCGTACGCTATTTTGTGCGGTTTGTATTGCAAGGAGATCACTGGCTTGTGCAACGTTATTTTATGTGGTTTGCATAATTCATTGACCTACAATTTACTCATAGACTAATTTGCAGTCGTTTATAATTTTCTCCAGCCAGGGTCAACAGGATTGTTACTGTTTTTTGTTGTTTTTTTAAAGGAATTTTTATTCTATAATGATAACGACACAATGCCATAATATAAAGGATACTAAATTGATTGCAAAAATAATACCCCCTTGCCCCCCCCCCAATTTAACATTGCAATTTAACATTGCATGTATGGCCTATAATGTTGTGTGAGAGCATGGTTTTTGGCATTCAGGGAGACCAAAATGTACAGAATATGGGGTCATTGGTTGAGAGAGTAGATCCGTTTGGATCTAAATTATAAGGGAGGGGGGGGCATTGGGTGAGAATGACTTTTTAATGGGGTCTTTGTGTGAGAGCCTAAAGAAGCCTCAAAAATTGAATTTCTAGTGACTTCAAATGGCTTTGTCATTTCAAAGTCTTTGGGTGATAGATGGTGAAAAAGGGGGTCTTATCAGCCTTACACATGCGCGTCACCTTCACAGTGGGAGTGCCCTCCCCCCTCGGATTTCAGCATCTCCCATTGGGAGCCCCATTCCTTTTTAAAGGAATTTTATTGTATAATGATAACGACACAAAGGATACTAAATTGATTGAAAAATGATACTCCTTGCCCCCCCAATTTGACATTGCATGTATAACATTCTATGTTCATCAACTGTGACAATTTCTCATTGAAGGCAACCCAAATATCTAGATTTTTATCAATTTTAATGGCCATTTAATCTAATGATATTAGTTTTATGAGTGTAGATTAGTGGCTAGACATGGGATTGATGGCATCATATCCCACAATGCAAATTGATCTAAGTGCCCTCCCCACCCCCTCGGATTTCAGCATCTCACATCAAAGCTCCCATTGGGAGCCCCATTCCTTTTTTAAAGGAATTTTTATTGTATAATGATAACAACACAAAGGATACTAAATTGATTGAAAAAATGATACTCCTTGCCCCCCCCCCAATTTGACATTGCATGTATAACACTCTATGTTCATCAACTGTGACAATTTCTCATTGAATCTAATGATATTAGTTTTATGAGTGTAGATTAGTGGCTAGACATGGGATTGATGGCATCATATCCCACAATGCAAATTGATCTAAGTGCCCTTCTGAGTGTATGTGGTGATTGCATTTGGCAAAATATCATTAAAACTCCCACTGCATGATGGGTAGGTGTATCATATATTACAATTTCCCCAACATATTTGCCTGGCCTAATTGATTGTATTTTATAGCTCTCATTTTATTTACTCACAGTATATTAGTCAAAGACATAACAAAAGGTGCTAATAACAGAGTGTGTACTCAATTGAAAAATCAGGAACAATTATATACAGTGTTTCTAAATCAATGGTATAGTTTTACAGTTTCTCTCTACTAAAAGAAACTTTAACCATTAAAACCAACTAACAAACATAACGTCAAAAGTAAAACATAATCCGATATAATTTTTCTGTTGAACAAACTTTAAAACAAAAACGTCACACAATGATACCAACTCTATTACATTTATTCCTGTTTATAAATAATAGCGACTACAAACACAATTATTGAGAAATAATTTTTTACAATGAAGGAAGGACGGACCCGGGGAGGGCACTCACATTACCCAGCTATACGGGTATGTGCCGCGGCGACGACCCCCTTTTTCAGAGCCGCTAGCCGTTCCTTAGACCCTCTGGTCCGTATGCACAAAAGAGTTAGACCGGGTCTAAAGTTAGACCTGGTCTAAGTGGAATTTAGTACCAGGAGAAAGGACAATTTCTTTTACATTTTTTGAAGGTATTTTGCATTATTTTTTAACTTTGCTTTTAAATCCTTAAAATTTGCTAGCTACTCTAGTAAAGAAATAAGACTAAAGGACCATTCCTGGTGGAACTAAATTCCACTTAGACCAGGTCTAACTTTAGACTCGGTCTAACTCTTTTGTGCATACGGACCTCTGAATTCATTGATTGCCGCTCTTGAAGCCCCGAAATTTTTCTAGCCGTTCCATTGACTCTCAGATCATCGATCTCCGCTCTCATCGGCGAGTGTTTTCTGTCCTACTTTTTCAAGCCCAAAAGCTACTTTTGTGAGCCCAAAAGCTTCATAGGAATTTTCCATCAATTTCTTCCCCATTGAAACACATTGTAATGTGAATTTTGGGCAGGATTTTTGGGCTCCTTCAGCAGTGGCAACACTGGTTGGTTGTTTGTAAACAGTGATATTGCAGCACTGCCGAGTGCCGAGGCCTTCAGCTGATAAACATTTTGCTGGAAATAAATGATTTTGAGATCTCTTTTGGGAATAAAATTGCCAAATATGAGGAAAAGTACCTCAAATAATTATGTACACGTCCTTGCAGCTGGCCATAACAGTGAATTAAAAGGTAATTTACGATCTACTGGTTTGTGCAATGGCTGCCAAATTCTGCATACTTCACTCAATTATCTCATGTATGCATGGCAGTTCAATTAATGTAGCCTAAATGTTTTTCTTTAAACGGCACAGAAAAAATATTTTTGTGGGTTTGTTTTTATGGTGGGCTTTTATGTAATGATGCTGGCTGCTGCTATAATTATCAGTAGGCTATCTATAGGTAGGTCTACAGTACAGGGTTTAGTAATTTTGATTCGAATGCTGTTTTGCTTTGATGAGATTTCCATCGTAGGCCACTCAGACCAATTTTGCATAAATGGTTTTCCTGATTTAATAATTTAATTTAATGATTCCTCCAAAGATCTGTGGCAAAAACGCAACGAAATTGAACCTTGGTTTGGCCTGTGCATGATTTCGTTCCGAGACCCCCATTTTCAGATTTTGGCGGCTGATCAGTTCCCAAGACCCCCCTTTTTGGCGGTTAATTAGTTCCCAAGACCCCCTTTTTGACCGGCCGATCAGTTCCCTAGACCCCTTTTTGGCCGGCCGATCAGTTCCTTAGACCTCGAGTTCAAAACTGGCGGTGGCACACCCCTACCAAAAAAAGATTGAGTGCCCCCCCCCCTCCCCGGAGGACGGACTGACGGACGGATCTTCAGACGGAAGCGTTCCTATAATCTTTACTCTATTTCATAGCGTACGATAATTATCATGCCAAGTCAACTTAGCAACAAAAAAAAAAGTTGACTTAACAAAAAATATAAGTGAACAGTATACATAACTATACACCTTACTAGTTGTAACCTCAGACAGACAGACAGACAGACGGACAAACCAGGAATCATAATATCTCCGGTGCATTCATAAAAAATGCACTTACCTGATGTGTCGTGTAATATACATCATGACCACCAAAATCCCAAATGTGGAATTCAGGAACACCCTTGTGGTCATCTTGTTGCGATTGTAGTTGCTGTGCTACTTTCTTTGATATGGCTTCTGGTAAATTTGGTGTTCCTTAAGAAAAAAAACAAAATAGGAGGAGCAAAGTCAGGAGTTATCTGATATCGGCACATAATCAAACAGTTCATTATTGGCCCCCCTGGGTCATTATTTCTCAATTCACCCAATGGGAAACACCTCACCCCCTTCAAATTTGTTCAAAATTGGTATACAGGGTGATTTTGGCTGGCAAAGCTCAAATTTCAAATTTTAGCTTAATCGGACGTACGGTTTTCGCGCTATGCCCCACCCATTTTTTGCGATTTCGGCGAAAAATGGCGCGCCCATCAATATTGTCGCGACCATATCTCCGTAACTGTAGGTCCTACTGAGCTGAAATTGGTGTCATTATTTAGCTAATCTCTCAAAGAATCCAAATCTGCTATCATTTAGTATGTAGGAGTAAGAGAAAATTTGTGACCTTTTTTTCTGCACTTTGACCTTGAATTTGACCTTGTTGCCCACATGACCGCGAGGCGAATTTGGGTTGGGATTATACCCCCATATGTTGTCTACAAAATATCAAAAAATTGGAGGGGTAATATTTTTTGTTTTTTTGCTAGGCTTTCACAAAGCAAGCATGCAGGTGAAAACATATGTATTTAATGCATGTACATATTATATAATAGGCCTATATACAATTGGCCTATATTATAATAGTATCACGTGTACAATATACTGAGCCTACATACAAAATTACAGTTTTTCAACCACATGCTTGCTTTATGAAAGCCTAGCAAGAAAACAAAAAATATTACCCCTCCAATTTTTTGATATTATGTAGACAACATATGGAGGTGTAATTCCAACGCAAATTCGCCTTCGCGGTCACGTGGGCAACAAGGTCAAATTCAAGGTCAAAGTACAGAAAAAAAGGTCATATTTTTTCTCTTCCTCCTACACACTAAATGATAGTAGATTTGGATTCTTTGAGAGATTAGCTAAAAAATGACACCAATTTCAGCTCAGTAGGACCTACGGTTACAGAGATATGGTCGCGACAATATTGATGGGCGCGCCATTTTTCGCCGAAATCGCCAAAAATGGGCGGGGCATAGCGCGAAAACCGTACGTCCGATTAAGCTAAAATTTGAAATTTGAGCTTTGCCAGCCAAAATCACCCTGTATACCAATTTTGAACAAATTTGAAGGGGGTGAGGTGTAAAATCATATTTTTTTGGGTGATTTGAGAAATAATGACCCCCCTCTATATATGTCTACACAAAATCTAAATATAATGATCAAATAACATGTAGCATTCAAAATCCCACCACTTGAATAGGATTTAGCCTAAGCAAACATTCATTCATCCATTCAATCTATCTTTATTCTGGTAAGCTCTTTCAATACATAAGTACTGATCTCCCAAGAGGTCCAGATCAGACAATATATACAATTACATGTAGAAAAATAATTAAAATGTGCAGAATACTATAATACAAAATGATGATATGGGAATGATACAGTAATGTACATTGTATAATACAAGCATGACAAAATATTATAATATTAATACAGGTAATAGTAACAATATATCATTACCAAAAACAAACTCATAATTACATAATTATATAAAGGCTACACACAGTATTGTTAAACAGCAATAGCATTCTTGAACTCATACATACTCATGGCCATAAAGTTTGAACGAATGTTCTGAGGGAGATTATTCCAGAGTACTGCAGCTCTGTAATTGAAGGTTCTTTTACCAGCAAGAATATTCCATGCAGGAACAATCAGGGCATTATGGGTTTGACTTCGAGTACATTTGTTATGTGTTGCGTGTGAGAAAGTGAAAAAAGATGAGAGGTAGGATGGAGCTATTTGTTTCAGACACTTGAAAGTAACAATCAGGGATTGATTATCCCATCTACAATTAAGTTTTACCCAATTCAGGTCTTCCATCATTTGGTCAATTGGAGTTCTGATGTCAGCATGGAGGAGCATACGAGCAACAAGCGGCTAGGGGACGCAGGGGTAACCTTGTCAATCAATGGTTATTCTATTGTCCACCAAAGTTAAGCTTATGACATCACCAATACGTTTATATCCATGATCAATCCAATCGATAGGCAATTATCCCCAGAGGACCACTGTGCGAAATTGACCAAGTTTAACATGTGCGCATACATGTAAATCTGCATGGAATAAAAATTAAACAATTATAAAATATTACAAGTTAAAATGAAATAAAATTTTATAATAATAATGAAAAATCATCACTATGTTATAAATAATGATAATAGGCCTAATAACAACTTTTATGTTAAATCATTGACCATTTATAATATAAAACTACCAAGTAATCTATATTTTAATGTGAAGGTCTGAAAGGCCATCCCGGCAAACACAAAGCATTTTTGGGTTTTGGCTTTGGTGAAAAAAAACCGTTTGAATAACATTAAATGTCGGGTTAAATAAAGGTCATGAAAACATTTTAAAACGTTTTGTATGGAAACACACTACAAAAATATTTTTTAAATGTTTTCAAAATGTTATTGAAAAATATTTTCTGCTAACATTGTTTGCCAAATATTTTGTCACCAGTTAAATAATGATATGTTTGAGAATATTTGAGAATAAGTTATGAAAGTTTTATTCCCTTTTATATATAGGGCCTAGGGGGAAGTGGGGCAAATTGGTCCACCTAATGTCCCATTTTGCCCCACCAGATTTTACTCGGTGCCAAAATGGTGCCCGTCAGCCCCCGGCTTCATTATTCTATTAAGGAGTCTAAGGCGTCCCATTTTACCCCACTGCGAAATTGTTGCTGTAAAGAGGCTGGGGTTAAATGGGACAGCTGGGGTAAAATGGGACGCCATTGATTTACTATGGGATTTTTTTGTTGGGGCAAAATGGGACAGTGCGAGTTAGCACACAGTAAATCAATAGCGTCCCATTTTACCCCAATTTGACACATTTCTAAAAGAAAACTGTTCTTATAATTTTCGAAGAAAAAAGTAACAATTTTTACTTTAATTAATTGAAAAGGTAGCTTAGAAGTTATTTTTTAATTTGAGAAACACTAATCCGGGCCATTGATTTAGTTATTTAGCCTCCAGTCGTGACCTCTGCTTAGATATGAAAACAAAATGTAATATTGATTTAGATGATTTCGACCCTCAGAAGTTCCTGTTTTAATGAAGAATGGTACTTTTAATTGGTTGGAAATATAAATAGACATTATATCAAAGTTATTTTGTTGCAAAAATGTTCAAAATGTGATTATTTTAAGGTATAAAAGTGTTTTCGAAATCACTGTCCCAAATTACCCCGTGTCCCAATTTACCCCAGTCTACCCTACCCTTTATATAACCCGACATTTAAACATTTTCTGGCAACCTTTTCTAACCTTTTGCGAATAATGTTGAAAACTCGAAAACATTTTGTGTTTGCTGGGATAATTGAACATAATTCAAAATTTGAATAACACAATATATAAACTGAGACTATTATACCCGATGTAACAAAAATAATATTGCAAAACTATAATACTAATAAATACGCATTCCTATAACAATTTGAGAATTATTAAAGTGCTTAGTTTTAACCAAACAAAAAAAACACAAAGCGCATTTTAATATAACATTTTTCTGCTAAATTGAATTGGTATTTGTATTCAATTTAGGCCTATATTTTATGACAAGATATTTAGGCCTATGATAATGATAAAAAAAAAAGTTTTAATTTCTTTAAGGCCAAATAAAAAATAAAACATGTTTCACGTCCCCTCCCGCTTCCTTTTTTGAGGTTTCTTCAATTTAATTTTTATTTTTTGAAATTCAGTTATAACTTTTCAACAAATATGTCTAGGAAGTAGAGATGCTTTCTATAGCCTTGCTAATACACAAGCAACACTTTTATAAGGTTTTGTGATAGTTAAAGGGGGCCTATCCCTCAGAACAACAAATAAAAAGAGGCCTCCTCCTTTTTCCAGGCATTATAGTTTACGCTAAAACAGCACTAATTATGGGTATTTACACTGATTTTGCGATAAAAAAAAAAATAAAAAGCCCCCTCTTCCTCCTTTTTTTCAAAAACCCGGACGTGAAACATGTTTTTTATTTTACTTGGCCTAATAAATAAAAATCTAATATATCTTATATTCTTATAATATTATCATTATTTTGTTTATATTTTTATTATTGTTTTTTTAAATCGTAATCATAAAGAATAAATTAAGTCATGACAACTTGTTGTTGAGTGCTGAATCCAGGTACCTGGCTGAATCACCTCGTAAAGTATTAAAGTGCGCCGCCCGTTTAATTCCATGATCTTGATCCTGCTTTTATCGATATACATCGACCACTTATCGGACTAAGTATTGAACACAATGGATGAAGTATTTGATTGACAAGGTTACCCCTGCGTCCCCTAGCCGCTTGTATACGAGCAAGCTTGTTCTGCAAGACCTGGAGCTCATGATGATGATAAGCATTGAAATTATTCCATACAGAGCTACAATAGTCAAAATGAGGGAAGACTAGAGCTTTAGCGAGCATGTTCACAGTACTAGGTGGAAGATAATTCTTGACTCTACCAATGACACCAATACGTTTAGATACATTAGATGACATATAATTTACATGTTCACTCCAAGATAAGTTTGGATCAAATACAACACCTAAATATTTATATTTATTTACAATTTCTATGCTCTCGTTTCCATAGGTAAGAGATATGTCATTAAATTTACTTAATTTCTGACTAGAGCCAAAGAGCATGATCTTAGTCTTCTTAATGTTTAAAGTGAGTTTATTAGACTTGAACCATCTAGCTATCATATCAAGGTTACTCTTGAGATCAGTCTGTAATATTGTTGGATCTGGTGAACTAACTAATAGAGTTGTATCATCTGCATACATTACACACTTACAATTAACAGAATCCGGTAATGAATTAACAAAAATAATAAATAACAGAGGACCCAATATTGATCCTTGTGGTATCCCAATATTAATATCTTTAAAATCAGAAAGAGTAGAATTTATATTGACAGCTTGGGATCTACCACTCAGATATGATTTGAACCAGTCCAGTGACATGCCAGTGATACCATATGATACAATTTATCAAATAAAAGATCATGATTTACTGTATCAAAGGCTTTTTTAAGATCTAAGAAAATTGACCCAGTTACTTTACCGTCATTCATGTTACTTAAGATATAATCAGTTACATCTAGAAGAGCAGTACTAGTACTGTGATTATGTCTAAAACCTGACTGACATGGATTTAAAATATTGTTTAAAGTAAGTTAATACACACCTATGACGTCGCGCTATTGTTTTAGCGCTCCATTATTTTCCACGAATGGAGCGATGATTACAATAACACGCCATTCGTAATGCCTTTCTCTTTTTTCTGAGACCAAATACTTGTCAGGGAAAGAGTACTGGCATTCACGAATGTAGTGTTAATAACAATTGCACTTTCGAAAAGCAAGTATTTGCGAAAAGTGCAGTATAATTGTTATCATCACTTCATTCATGCAAAACAATGATACGAATTATTAGTCCTCGAAGTAAACTTTATAAATCTAATGACACGTAATTAAACTGCAGATGGGATGAAAAGCCGACCATCAATTTTGAACTTTCATATTGAACATAAACATTTTTCCAAAAAGACCTACATTTTGTTTTAGTGTTTTGAGCTATTATCTTCAATAATGAAGGTCAAAATTTTCATATGATGGACGTATGCTGTTCACCCAAACTTCATACTCTTTAAGTGCATATCGTTAGATTTATACAATTACTTTGAGGACTTTTAAATTTCAAAACTATATATTTTAATAATTTGCCATAAAATGTGTATTATATCGCGAATTTTAAAAAATCAAAATTTAGGACATTCCTCATATTCAAATTGCAATTCGATGTGTCTGATGTGCTCTCAGGTCCCACAAAAATACGTGAAAACGTCGCTATCCGAGCCCTTAAACATAAATTTACAATGCAATCTGTGAAAAGCAAGGCAAGATCATAACGGGCAGGTTAAATTGTTGGCTAAGTTGTAGGCCTACTTATTATGCAAGATATGTTTTTAGCCTCACTTTGGAAAATACTTATTTTAGGCTTCATTTATTAGACCCGTATACTTTTAATATTTGGACCTTTCTTTCCACGCTCAATTTAGGTAAACAAGGCGGTTCTCGAACCACGAGTCTCGCCTGCTTTCGCGATTGCCTGCTTTTACAATTACTTTTGGTAGAAGTAAATGAACCTGCAACAACCCATGGCGATTTGCCTGTTCAATTTGAGCTTGATTGGACCAATATTGGAATTTGACCTTTGATCCCTAAATTTTGGTGGGTCTCGGCTGGGCACAATTACCTGGCTGATGGTGACTGTACCCACCAAGTATCATGCCCATCTGACAATTTTGACTAATTTGACCTCAAATGACCCCTACTGACCCCAAAAATTGGGCTCTAAATGTTGACTGTACCAATCAAGTTTCATGCCCATACAACAGTTTTTAGTCATTTGACTTCAGATGACCTCTGAGTGACCTCAGATGACCTTGCAATGACTGTCCAAAAATTTGGCTCTAAATGATGACTGTACCCACCAAGTTTCATGCCCCTGTGACAGTTTTAGAAATTTGACCACAGATGACCCATGGGTGACCTCAGATGTCCCTGAAATGACCTTCCAAAAATTTGACTTTAAATGTTGACTGTAACCACCAGGTGTCATGCCCATATAACAGTTGTAAGTAATTTGACCTCAGATGACCCCTGGGTGACCTTGGATGACCCAAAAATGACTCTAAATTTTGACCCCCTCAACTTCGAGTGTGTGGGAGGGGGCCACATGGGGGGGTACTAGTGTGCATGAAGACTACATTGTATGATAGACCATTTTTGACATAAAACCTGTTTTAGACATTTTTTGAAAAAATGCTTCCTTCACCCTAAAAAGGTGGTTTTAAATGTTCAGTTTCCTATACTTTTGTACATGAGACATTCTTCAAAGTCTTTTTCTGGCCTAATAACTTGGCCTACACGACCGAAATTGATATATGTAATGCGCAATATAACAAGTATCGTCGGATCCGTAGCGGTCGCTGCGGGACAAGGAATTCAATTTTGCAGTGTTGGTGTCTTTGAAGCAGGTTTTTTTTCTTTGACCCCTATTTTGACCTGTAACCCCTCTGTGAGCTTATCCTTTGAGGGCGCTCATCTTAAAATAATGCCAGAAAGGGTATTTCCATCCACGGGACAAAGCGTCTTGACATCAAAAGTGTTCGGAAACCAATTTCGGACACTTTTGATGCCCAAACGATTTTCGGGAAGAAGTCGTCTTGACATCAAAAGTGTTCGGACACCGATTTCAGACACTTTTGATGCCCAAACGATTTTCGGGGACAAAGCGTCTTGACATCAAAAGTGTTCGGAAACCGATTTCGGACACTTTTGATGC
Source organism: Amphiura filiformis (assembly GCF_039555335.1). Classification (NCBI taxonomy): domain Eukaryota; kingdom Metazoa; phylum Echinodermata; class Ophiuroidea; order Amphilepidida; family Amphiuridae; genus Amphiura; species Amphiura filiformis. Next base: position 11,824,273 of record NC_092638.1, read on the forward strand.
CCAAACGATTTTCGGGAAGAAAGCGTCTTGACATCAAAAGTGTTCGGACACCGATTTCGCACACTTTCGATGCCCAAACGATTTTCGGGGACAAAGCGTCTTGACATCAAAAGTGTTCGAAACCGATTTCGGACACTTTTGATGTCCAAACGATTTTTTTCGGGGACAAAGCGTCTTGACATCAAAAGTGTTCGGAAACCGATTTCGGACACTTTTGATGCCCAAACGATTTTCGGGAAGAAAGCGTCTTGACATCAAAAGTGTTCGGACACCGATTTCGCACACTTTTGATGCCCAAACGATTTTCGGGGATAAAGCGTCTTGACATCAAAAGTGTTCGAAACCGATTTCGGACACTTTTGATGTCCAAACGATTTTCGGGGACAAAGCGTCTTGACATCAAAAGTGTTCGGAAACCGATTTCGGACACTTTTGATGCCCAAACGATTTTCGGGAAGAAAGCGTCTTGACATCAAAAGTGTTCGGACACCGATTTCGCACACTTTTGATGCCCAAACGATTTTCGGGGACAAAGCGTCTTGACATCAAAAGTGTTCGAAACCGATTTCGGACACTTTTGATGTCCAAACGATTTTCGGGGACAAAGCTTTCAAAAAAAAAATTTCGAAAACAAATTTCAATTTCCTAACGGACGGACTAACAGACGGAGAGACATGCTGATTTATTGAGCTGCTACCCGCAGCTAAAAACAATATTTCATTAAATTTTTGACCCCCCCCCCTCAACTTTGAGTGTGTGGGAGGGGCCACATGCGGGGGGGTACTAGTGTGCATCCTCTGGTCATACTACCCCCTACCACATTATGTTGACCGTACCCACCAAGTTTCGTGCCCATACGACAGTTTAGTCATTTGACCTCAGATGACCCCTGGATGACCTTGGGTGACCTTGACGCACTAACCAATACAAACTTGTTCTGTCAGGGGTGAAGATGCACCCACCCACCAAGTTTGGAGAACGTGCGACCCCTAGTCTCCGAGAAAATAGGTTTTTGCATTTTATGCATAAATTATGCAAATTAGGTACTTAATTAATTACCATATTTTGCGCTGAAAATCGCATCGGGTTGAGATCCTCTGGTCATACTACCCCCTACCACATTATGTTGACCGTACCCACCAAGTTTCGTGCCCATACGACAGTTTTTAGTCATTTGACCTCAGATGACCCCTGGATGACCTTGGGTGACCTTGATGCACTAACCAATACAAACTTGTTCTGTCTCGGGTGAAGATGCACCCACCCACCAAGTTTGGAGAACGTGCGACCCCTAGTCTCCGAGAAAATAGGTTTTTGCATTTTATGCATAAATTATGCAAATTAGGTACTTAATTAATTACCATATTTTGCGCTGAAAATCGCATCGGGTTGAGATCCTCTGGTCATACTACCCCCTACCACGTTTCATCATCATAGGGCTTAGGGATCTTACGAATCCCCCATACAGGTCCACAAGGCGGATTTCTTCAGATTTCCAACCATATTTGTAGAATCGTTCCGCATAAATTATGCAAATTAACAACTAAATGCGCATACTTTTCGCCGAAACTAATCAGGTGATCAGCAGATGTGTATCATAGCTGCCACCAGGTTTCGTTACCATGCGCCCGACGGATCTTGAGATAGTCTGTCCACAAACTCCGCTATCAATTTGCGCTGATTTTCGCATAAATTATGCAAATTAGCTATGTTAATTTGCATATTTTTCACCGAAAACATACGGTAACGGAGCAAACTTGGATACCCTTCCTCCCACCAAGTAGCGTCGCCGTAAGTCTTACGGTTCCCCAGATACAGCTCCGGACGGACACACATACATCCACACACACCCCCCCACACACACACCCCCACACACACGCACGGACAGACAGAAATAGTGATTACTAAGTCCCATCCTGAACAAAGTTCAGGCGAGACAAAAAGGGAAGTTAACTTTTATAACATTTTTTCTTCTTTATATTTTTATACTACATTTTCAGTGTCTTTTCCTATTCCAGAAAAATACAGAACTAATTTTTTGAATAAAAAAATATTGTCATGTTTTGCCAAATGAAACATAGCTAAATCCTAATCCTTTAGCTAGTCCTAACTGGCACTAAAAGTCAAATTTCAATATTTGGTCAATTTGAGGTAAGTCCCAAAACATGCAATTTTGCATGTTTTCTTACAATTGTAGTGACAAAATTGTAAGACTTGGCACAAGTCTAAGCATTCAAAATCTTGAGTATAGGCTAAGAGTTGCTCATAATTTTAATATCACATGTCATTTTTGCTAATTGGATATTAAAAAGATTGGAAAATGTGTTTTCCAAATTATTAGAATGCATGAACTTGAAATTAGTCTTTGTTCAAGTCTTTGGGCCTGACTGTCACAGAATACGAAAAAGGTCGAAAAACACCCTAAAAATGTTTTTCGCCCTTATTTCCAAAAAATTGACCTAATATTAAAATTTGACTTTCATTGCCAGTTAGGACTACAACCTAAAGGATTAGGATTAAGCTATGTTTCATTTGGCAAAACTGATAATATATTTTAATCCAAAAAATTATGTATTTTTCTGGAATGGGGCGTGGGCAACATATTGCTACATTCTGTACCTATGCATTTAGGCCTATGAATCTGTTTATTTTTTAATTGTTTGCTTTGGGCATGTTTAATAATGATAAAAGCCACAGTAGGCCTATTTTCTGTATAATTTTATTTGGCTTTCGTACAAGCTGCATTTTGTTTCATCTGACGGTATTTTGGCATGCTTGAATATCGATCAACATACATGATCAGTAGGCCTATCCGATAATTAATTTTATAATGTTACGGATACTCCATGGGTCTGGAAGTTGAGGTCGGAGCTTTTATTTCGCGTCGAAGGCGGCGAAGTTTTCTTCTTTTTTTTGGGGGGGGGGGGTGGTTGTTGTTGGTGGTGGTGTTTTTTTTTTTGCCCTCGAAGTACAGGGACATGAAGGTAAAATGGTTTTTAATACATATAGGGCCAACCCAGTTGTAGTAACTACAAATTTCGAACGTTTGAGGACTTTTAAACTCTAAACACTAACAATGTTTAATATTTAAACATGGCGTTTAAGAAATCGTTTATATCGTCAGTGTTTATAACACTTTGATGTGTGTAAGTGACTTTAGAGTGCGATTATTTGAAAAGGGAATGAAAGTGTTAGTACTGTTAGGTTTTATTTTGGATTTGTAAGGGGGACTGGAAGTTGAAGTCTGGGCTTTTATTTCGCGGCGAGGGCGGCGAAGTTTTTTTTTGCCGCCGAAGTTCAGGGACATATAGGCCTAGGTAAAATGGGTTATAATAGGGCCAACCAAATAAAACAAAGTTTACACATTTACAATTCTCTTACCTTTCTTCGGCCAAAAGAAGAATCATGCCTGATTTAAGTCCTTAATTGTGAGAATCAACGATTATATCCTCGGAATAGTTCCATCATTACAATTACTCAAATTCAACGAAGCTAAAAAATAGTGTTCACAACTGCATGGTTGCTCAGGTATAGCGGCAGGTCTAGCTTTCTTGAGGTACACTACTGTTATGACCATTTTGCCAATTTTCCTTATTATGCAAAATAGAGACCTCGACGCAGCTACTTCAATATTTAACACATTAGAAGTGGGCATAAAGACCTATTGATGGTCTAATCACTTGAATGATTTTGCAAATCTACGTTTATTTAATTTGTGTAACAAACATTTTAAATCTTTATAATTCAAGAGGGTGGTTACGGATGATTTGAACTAAACACCTGGATCGTGATGGGTAATTCTATAGAAATTTTACCTAAAGCTAAGTCAATGTATTTTTCAATCGCACCTGCACAATCATTGTTATTATTACGGTATCAATCTGCAATTGATCAATTTGTAAATGAGCAACCTATTTCTATAACACTCCATTCGTGGAAAATAATGGAGCGATAAAACAATAGCGCGACGTCATAGATGTGTATTAAGTCGGTTAATGGCCGCGGATTAGAACGTGAGTGAATAAGAATGGCCTGGGCGCTTCTCGCCGCGGCCATTCTTATTCACTCACGTTCTAATCCTTGGCCATTATCCTATACATAATTGTAAAGTTGATCATGAACGGTTCGTTCTAAAATCTTAGATAATATTGGCAGAACTGATATAGGCCTATAATTGCTGACTTCATTCTTGCCTGACCATCCTTGTAAATAGGTGTAACTTTTGCTTTTTTCCACATAGAAGGAAAGACAGAAGCGAACATGGAAAGGTTACATATATATGCAAGGGGGTGACAGATGACAGGAGCAGCTAATTTCAATAGTTTCATACACACATTGTCAATACCAGTACTTTTGTTATTTGAAAACTGACAAATTTGATCAAACACAAAATCAGGTGTTATAATATCAAATTTAAAATCTGCATTTTCAACATTATAATAAGTATCATTGAGTTTACGAACATCATCATTACTACATTTAAAGTCATCAGCTAATGTGTTTCCAATAGAGGTAAAGTAAGTGTTAAAATGATTAGCTGTTTCTTTATCATTTGAAGTGAGCCCATTCTGAGTTTGTACATTAGTAACATTAGATATATTCTTAGGAATTATTTTCCTAATTGTACTCCATAATTTCTTAGAATCTTTTACATTTTCGTTGATGGCTTTGTTACAATAGTTCCTTTTTAATGTCTTATTAAGTATATTGACTTTGTTTCTTAATTGTCTTGCCATATTCCAATCATCAGAATTATTGGTTTTATGAGCTTTAGCAAAATAATAGTCCTTTGAAAGTTTTATATAATCTCCTGTAATCCAATCAGGGAGTGAACCCTTGACACGCTTCTCTTTAACAGGACAATGAACGTTACAGGCATCATCAAACATAGTTTGAAAAGTATGGTGTGCATCATCTACATTTGAACATTTCATAACATCATCCCAAGTAGCTTTTTTTAATAGTGTCAACAAAATCATGTTCATTCAAATTTTTAAAAGATCTAGATTTAATGGTTTTCGATGGAGCCTTAATTTTCTTATTTTTTCGTACAATATAAATAAGTGAATGATCAGAAAGCCCTAAACTATGCACACCTGAACATGATACTTTGTTAGGTTGTGATACAAATGCTAAGTCAATAATTGTTTTAGTTGTCTCAGTTATTCTTGTATAGTCACTAATTAATTGATTAAGATTACTGTGATTTGAAATTTTCTTAACTTAACTTGCATTTGGGCGTTTACATATATCAAGATTGAAATCTCCAACAACTAGAACATCATCATATAAAGATGTAGTGTTTTGAAAAATTAAATCTAACTTGTTCAAGTAATCAAATGTTGAGTCAGGTGGTCTGTACACAGTACCAAGAAGGATAGGCTTTGAGTAGGGCAGGTTGAGCTCTATCCAGTGTGCTTCAACATTACTATTTTGCAAATCAGATTTTTCATTAAAAACAATACCATCCTTAATATAACATAAAATCCCACCACCATCTTGTATATATCTATCAAGTCTACTAATATTATAACCATCTATATGAAGTTCACCATTGTCAATATTATCATTTAGCCATGCTTCAGTTAAACATAAAATATCAATTATTCTCATCAAGTAATATTCTGATATGATCAACTTTATAACGCAGACTTCTAATATTTACATGAGCTATATTAAAACCTATCTTGAGGTACCTATGAATACGACCGTCATGCACATTTTACACTGTAACTCAGAATACAATTTAGGACATTTACAGCTCATTCGTGGTGTACAGTCACATATAGGTCATGTTTTCTTATCTATTTTGCGAAAAATTATGAGAAAAATCGGGGGTGGGGGGTGGATGATGATGTTGATCGGGTTACGGACCTTTAAGTCAGGCAAAGCATAACCTTGGTTGCAACATAATATCAAAGATGAGTACCACAAAATATGGTAAACTTGGCAAACAAAACATTGGAAAAGAGGTTGGATTTAATAAAGTTTATTGTATCTATACAATAAACAAATTTACCTCCTGTGAAAGAGTCTAGCCCTGGTCCATAGCTTGTGCTTGGACAAATCAATATGATTGATTCATTGATTGGTTGCCTAGTAATGGCTTTATATAAGCAGGTGTATAAGGACCAATGAGGTTTAAGGTCTATTGTTTGAAGTAGCCAATGGGAAGTGGTTAATAACCCTCTGACACTGCAGTGGGTCAAGAATTAGGCACATTTTTATCTGTCATGGAAGGAGAAGGTTGGATCTCCAATGTGAAGAAAATTTTTAACACAGAATTATTTCCATGGAAGGGAAAACTTATTCTTTTCAAGGAAATAGTATTTGCTTTTATAACATGATATAATCAGAGGTAGTTAGAAATAGCTATAAATTATTCTGAACGAAGGAAGCATGATCGCAAATATGTTGGCAACTGGTGTCTAGAAACACTGATGACAGGAATGGCAGCCGTCATGGGAATACAAAATATTTAGCACCTTGATGGATTTTTGAAAATTAGAGGTGCAGAATTTTGAACCGATCGGGAAGGCAAGACATCGCTCATCCAGTAAAGTCTGCTGCAATCAAGGCTGTTAATTACCGAATGCTGAATCTTTCAGCAGAAATGGAATTATATGTAGGTGTAAATGAAACCCCATTCAAGCATCAATGCAGCAGTTAGCAGCGAGTCACAGCAATGATGCATCGATTTGTCGATCATGGTCTGACGATGGCGAAATCTGTGTGTTGGGATCAAGTATTGCAATTTGGGAAGACCAGCTGGGCAAACAACGGTGAAACAACTGTGATTATGTACTAATATGCCAAATATGGATACTTGCTTGGACATGGACGTCGAAACGGGGTGAGCAAATTTTAAGTAAAGTTAAAATTAATTATAAACATGGACTCTATCAAGTTCTGATACTCCACTACTTGCGAAGTTGCTGGAATAAGTAGGCCCTACTCTTGATCAATTTCAATTTCATGAGTGATTAATTAGTTGCGATCATGTGATCATAACATCCTTTTACTTTGTGTACGAGAGATAAAAATTATCATGAATGGAAAAATAAAAATAAATAAATAAATAAAAAAATAAAAAAATGGACGATTAGTATCCTGAATAATTTGGATGGTTTAGGTAGGGAAATTTGGTTGGGTAATCGAATTGGCTAGGAGGGGCCTTGGAAAACATGGGCGTGGCAAAATAAAAAAGGGTGCAGGTGCCACTGCTGATGTGATAATTGTTTTGTCAGAATTCAGGAATATTTAATTAGTTGCAATCATGTGATCCACTGGATCAAAAATTTGAATGAGATCTCAAATAAAATATACTGGCCAAATTATTGGGGGCATGAATAAGTCATAGTGTGTGTCAGGTAGGGAGAATTTGTCAGGCAATCAACCCAGGATGTGATCATGACAGTTTGGCTTGGAAAAAAAAAAAAAATGAATCGGATAACAATAAAATATTGGGCAAATTATTTGTGGCATGAATAATTCATATTGTCAGGTAGAGAGAATATATCAAACAATAAAGTACTTGACTAAGCACCCAGACAATATTTTATATTGGTTTGGTAATCAAACATTTTGGCTAGGGTGAAGTTTGTGCCTTCAATTAAAGGGGTGCCTTGGAGCCAGGGTTTTTGAGAACTGGGCAAGGAAAAATTTAAAAGGGGTGCCACTGCCACATTACCAAATTAGTGAATGTATAGGTAATTAGATGCATTCATAAGATCAACAGGGGCATGAGATATCATATAAATACCCTTTTTCAAGGGGAGAATTTTTTCCCTTTTTTGAATGAATTCAAAATAAATTTGCAGAGCGTACACCCAACAGGGCAAACAGAGGTCAAGGTCAACGGGAGATCATTAGGGGTCAATCAAACACCATGGAGGGTCGTTGGTTCATGAAATTGGGAGGTGACCACGGAAACTGAAAAAAAAAAAAAAAGGTTCATGAAATTTGGTTAGGGTTAGTTTGGGGTTATTCGTGGTCAGATCGCCATAGGTTGTCCCACCGTTATCCGACTGTTGGATTTTTGCAGAACTGGTTAACAATTGCATGTGACATTTCATTTTATGAATGTTGAAGTTTGTGGTGCTTCTTAAGGATTTTGTTCAGACAGGGAAGCATGAGCCTTTCTTTTCTGAGCGTTTATGGTTAAGAAGTTCAAGGTCATAATGTAGGTCAGAAGGTATGGATTGTTGAAAAATATGGGATTGGAATTTGAGGTAATTGGAGGGCAAAATAAGAAGGCTCAAGGAGTTTTTCATGGAACTTGGGGAAATGGAGGAGCAGTCAAAGTCAGTTTCTTGGGTCAGGTCAGGCTTATCAGGGTCACCTGATGACATTGTATAAAGGTCAGATGGTCACGCAACTCGATAAAGGGGTTCCAGCAGATTCAGGCAATAGATAATAGTATCGGGTGTTTACGGAGCTTGGTAAAAAGAGGTACGTAGCATAGGAGGTTAAAAATGTTCAAGATGTTGGCTTTACTCAAGGGCATCTGGAGTCTAGTACGTACATGTAAGACAGGGGAAATGGGGAAAGCGGCAGGATTTGAGTAACATCAAGTGAAGTAGTAATTTGGGAGATCAATGGGAGGTCATTCAATGTTGGTATTCATGAGGCTTGGAGAATGATCCCATTGAAAGTTAACAATTCACCAGGCAACTCACAAGATCAATTAAATCGGTTTCGGGAAGTTGGAAGCATATTGCATTTCATCAGGTTATTTAGGTACCATAATAAATCAAATAGAAATAACAAATTCCTGTTCTATGTCTGGGTAACTTCCCGGGTAACTTAAACAGTAAGGAAATTCCTGTCCCTCTCATTCCTAGGATAAGGAATTTTGTGTAGTAACGGCGAAATGAAATAGCAATTTTGCATAGCGGTAAGGTTGACTGGCAAGTTGCTTCCCAGTTTCTGTTTTCTTTTTCTGATTTATTTCAGGTCGAATCAACATATTGGTGGTCGCAGTTAATAATGGAGGCTACATGACGGAGAAGATATAAAGAATGATATACATGTAATACATTTCTGGACATTATTTGGACCATTTAGACCACATCTAATGATATCCGAAGCAAGCGTATGGCAGGACAAGACAAAGTGGGACGGGAACACTTTTAGTGTACAATGCGAACATTATGTATTAAAGGGCAGCTCTATTGCAAAAACAAGTTCATCTCTATCGAGGAGAATAATTATTAAATTACAAGTTGACACTTGTTGCAACTTTTTATGCATATTTCTCCTGGAAAAAAGAGAAATTGTGTGGGTGAAGTTCGTACGGGTTCGTCCCCGTTTGAAGCGGAATTAATTTTCAAGGTAGCCGGCTGACTATGTAAGTAAATGAAGCGGACACTATATCATACTCTCATTTAATACCTGTGTGACACAATCACAATCACTTTGACAAGTTTGACATTAGCCACATGGTTGCTGCAACAATGAGTTGTACTATATATATTATTTACCATAACAATGCTGTATAACAATATGCAGACTATTTTGTTCTCATTTCGGAAACAAGCCTCACACAGTATTGTTACTATGTGTTCGCTTTGTAATATTTCATCCAACTGAAACTATAATAACTATAGCATTGCAATATTGCACAGGGAAATCAGGTACACGAGTTTGTGGACTTAACACGGTTTATATGCTAGTCTCAGATTGATCGCGCTGAAATTAATATACTTTTTTATATTTTTTTATCTTTAGCCCAAATATTTATTATGATATTGATATACATATGAATTGTAATATCACAATTGACTAATATATAAGAAAAAGAAGCGGCTGATTTATCCATATCTTTAAAAAATTTGTGTGAACAACAACAGTATACGTTATGTGCATTGAGAATGTTTATAGTCCCTTTTGGCAAAGCAGGCACAGTCAATTCACGATGTCAACTTTTTTCTAGGTCAAATCTGTCTTGTTCGAAGGAACTCATCGCTTAAGTTGGTTTTGCAGAATATCAATTTTAAACGTCTTATTTTCATTGTCCTCAAAACATTAGCTAATTTTGCCAATGATATGATGTTGTCTGAGCAATATATGACCATTGAATGCCATTAATTATATCGTTACAATGTCCGACAATCTCATTCTTTGGGAACAAATGATAGATACGTAGATACTGGTATGCAAAATGGGTTGGCTTCGCAGCCAAAGAAAAGTTGCCATATTGTGTAATTATTGAGTTAGGCACCGCAGGTAGCCTAACTCGCTAGTATGTTCTTGCCATTTCTATCTTTTATTATACATTGAATGCTCTACGCCCTTACAATGATCACTGTTATGGAGTCAATTTACTTTACTTCACTTCCTGGGCAGTAGTACTGTGCACATTTGGAAATAATTGCCCAGCTAATTAATAGTCGGCCTGCTCACTTCATAACTACATTTATAATTAGTGAATAAAAATATATCCAATTGAGTGCCTTCTGCGCATTGGCGAAAACAGCATTTTGCTTGTTACGTCATCAGGAGTCAATCGCACGGGCTCAGGCGGGGCGTCAGTGATTAAGCTTAGGATAAGCTGTTGCGCAAGCCTTCAACTTGCCAGCATGGTAAAGGTATCGATGTGCAAGGGTGCACAGGGAAATTAGGCTTCATAATAGGAGGAATTCAATCACCAGGGTGCCATGGGGTAGTAAGCCAGGGTCATCCTACGTTCTCAATTTTTCTCCCAAAAATATAATAGAGGAGTTTTCGAGTTTTCGTAGCCCGCTGCTACCACGATTGTTTTTTCTTAGGCCCAAAGCCTTAACAAGTAAGTCTAAAATCTACAAGTATAGTATATGTTGTACATAGGGGAGGATAAACTCAGGAATTTGGTGCACAAACAAAAATAGGCACAGGTTTGGCTATTATTCGGAAATATATTCTGGGTGCAGCTCGTACCTCTTCCTTACACAAAAGGTGTCTTGTAAGGTTGAGATAAATTATCTAAAATATCCTTGTGTTTGTCAATGACATCAAGGGCGCACATTTTCAAGTGATTCTGTAAAGGTTTTTAACGCTGTTAATAAGCCTAGGGAATTAAGCTAAAAAAAAGGATAGCTAGGGTTCATGAGGAGGCTTATAGAATCACAAGTGAAAAAAAAAAAAAAGGGGGGTGGGCAAATTTCTGTGCCATAAATTTGTTTGGCGGTAAAAAAGGGACAGGGCCACAAATTCAATCTTGAATCCAATTATATGAAAATAATTGGATCACCATAGGTAATTGTATAAGTGTTTACAAATAGTAATAATTCGTAACTAATAAATTTGAGAAATAGTGCATGAGAAGTTGAACGAAATATGTCAAATATCCAGATTACTTTCCTGAATGTTTCCGGCTTCAGGAAAGTTAGGATTAATGTATATGCACTTTTTAAGGAATTTATATTAAAGGATTGACTCAATAAATGTATGTAAACTTCTCTGGAGAAATTTTCTCTTGAAAAGTTAAGCCAAGTTTGATGTATTATAACGGTACCCTTTGGGTCCGTATTTTATTGGATAAGCTGAAGTTAAATCCAATTCTGGTTTACAAATAAATGGAGATACTCCTGACAGATATGCCAGCAAAACTTTTGAGTAAAATGTGCCTCATTTCATCTGGGGGTAATAAAGTTTATTGTATCTATACAATAAACAAATTTACCTCCTGTGAAAGAGTCTAGCCCTGGTCCATAGCTTGTGCTTGGACAAATCAATATGATTGATTCATTGATTGGTTGCCTAGTAATGGCTTTATATAAGCAGGTGTATAAGGACCAATGAGGTTTAAGGTCTATTGTTTGAAGTAGCCAATGGGAAGTGGTTAATAACCCTCTGACACTGCAGTGGGTCAAGAATTAGGCACATTTTTATCTGTCATGGAAGGAGAAGGTTGGATCTCCAATGTGAAGAAAATTTTCCCACCCACCACACCCAAAAATTTAGGTCATATCCCAGTATTCAATACCTTTATGGACAGTCACTTGGGAGCATTAGTTGGCTGGGAAGGCATAAATATCGTACGGGGTTTAGAGGTACACAGACCTAAAGGGTATTGCAGTCTGCGTTTTAATGGTAGCTTCTGGGCATGGGCAAATTACCAGGAAGAGGGCGGTTAAGCTGACCAAGGGAGAGGATTCAATAAGTGCACATTTTAACGTCTCTTGGAGAGGTTAGGCCACATTTGGGTATACAGATCTAGGTGTTCAGGAAATCCCTTTAAAAAGGGTTCTGTAGCTTGCTGGTTAATACATTGCTGTTAACTTCTTTAAAGTTGGACCACACTTGGCGAGTGTGGAAAGGGCTTGAGAATACCCTGGAGGGCCCCGTCTCTATCTTACATGAAATTAATTTGGGTTAACTTCTCTGCAAGGAGAGGAGTTGGGCCACACTTGTGTGTGGGCCAGGGAGATTCCCCGGAGGGCCCCGTATCTTTTGAGGTTATTTTGGATTAACTTATGCGAAAAGAGAAGTGGGGCCACACTTGCATGTGTGCAAAGGGGCCGAGGAAATTCCTGGAGGGCCCCGTAGCTTACGAGGAATTTGGGTTAACTTCTTTGCGAGACAAGAAGTGGGGCCACACTTGCGTGCATGCGCAAAAGGGCTCGGGTAATACCCTGAGGGCCCCATATTCATTAATTCATTTTCATCCATTCATTTCTTTCATGCATTTAAAATGTATTGTACAAGGAATTAACTTGGGTTAACTTCTCTCTGAGAAGTTGGCCCCGTATTAAATTCATTCATTCATTCATTCTTCATTGCATTTCATTTATGCATCTTACAAGGAATTAATTTTGGTTAACTTATCTATGATAAGATAAGATTGGGCCACACTTGTGTGTGTGCAAAAGGGCCAGGAAAATTCCCTGGAGGGTCCGTATCTTATACAAGGAATTGTTGGGTTAACTTCTCTGCGAGAAGTTGGGCCACACTTTGTTCGGAGAGGCTCCGTACCTTACGGGTAAGTAGTGTAGGCATGAGCTCGGGAAATTACCGGGAGGGCGTATCTTACGGGCGAGTATTTTAGGAATTGGCTCGGGAAATTCCCGGGAGGGCCCCGTATCTTACGGGCGAGTAATTTAGGAATTGGCTCAGGAAATTCCTGGAGGGCCCTGTATCTTACGGGTGAGCAAACACTGTGTGTAGATGGGGACAGACTCTGTATTTAGGGGAAAGTTAAGATTATCCAGGTCAGAAATTGTGGCGGTAAAAAAGGACAGGGCCACAATTTAATCTTGAATCCAATTATATGAAAATAATTGGATCACCATAGGTAATTGTATAAGTGTTTACAAATAGTAATAATTCGTAACTAATAAATTTGAGAAATAGTGCATGAGAAGTTGAACGAAATATGTCAAATATCCAGATTACTTTCCTGAATGTTTCCGGCTTCAGGAAAGTTAGGATTAATGTATATGCACTTTTTTAAGGAATTTATATTAAAGGATTGACTCAATAAATGTATGTAAACTTCTCTGGAGAAATTTTCTCTTGAAAAGTTAAGCCAAGTTTGATGTATTATAACGGTACCCTTTGGGTCCGTATTTTATTGGATAAGCTGAAGTTAAATCCAATTCTGGTTTACAAATAAATGGAGATACTCCTGACAGATATGCCAGCAAAACTTTTGAGTAAAATGTGCCTCATTTCATCTGGGGGTAAAGCCATATAATAACATTTCTGTAAAAATAGTATTTATCTTCCATAAAATGTTAGCTTTTACTGTGAGATATGTCCCCTTTTAATTTTGAGCCGAACAAGTAAGGTAAAGCATAGAAAATTGGAATTTACTACTAGTGCCAATGCGTGTTACTCCCACGGTTGTAATACGGTACGATCCTCTGGGGTGTGTGTATGTGTATCTGGCATGCCGTGTACGTACTGTGCATACGTGTTCGACTAATATTTCCATCGTAATAATAAAACGCCGGTTCCATCATTTTATTCAAAATCTCGGATTTTGACAAAACTACAGCACCGGAAGTCTTGATTTTTGCAGATTATCTTTATTGACCAAAGAACATTACAATCGTGTAAAAACCAGAATATAAAAAATTTTTGAGGGCGTTCTCCTCAGCAAATGTTATAATATGGCTTTAAATATTTTAAAATATTGCTTGTTCATAACTAACATGTTTTCCTTTATTATTTTGAATATGCAGAGCATCAGCAGTTGGGTTACAGTGTGGGTCAGATGTTGGGATAGCCAAATTTCATGAAAAAAGCAACAATTGAACAATTGTGAAAGGTTTTTTTTTCTTCTTCAAAATCCTATTTTTTATTCATAACAGATTACCAACTGGATATTTTGCAATTCTCAATGCCACAATGCCTCCACCTTGAACCAATCCATTCAATCCTAAGGGATATTTAATACCTATCAACATTATAAACAATAGAAAATCATCCAATCAGGGTTCCAATAAATCACGCTCAGGTGTTTTGATACTTTTTGAATGCCATCAATTTATGAAACTTTCAATCAAATTAGCAATATATGCATAACTAATACACATACATAATATATACATACACAATACACATACAGACATGTCACATAATACAGACAGAACAGATATAGAGACATCTGCGTATAGCCTCTTTCCGAACAAGTTCAGGCAAGACAAAAAGCAGAATTATGATATTAATTTCAAAAGAAACTCCTGGGTTCTATAGGAGATAATTGCTGTGCATAAAATAGACTCCCCATTTTTGTTTTTGTTTTCAAATTGAAACGAATATATAAATATGAAGCATACTACCTCCAGATGTCTCGGTTGCGCCTCCATGGATGATGTTATCCTTTCCAGATCTTAATGATGCACTCTGCTCTAATTTCTGGTCTCTTTCAGGCTCTTCCTTCTGGTCTCTTTCAGGCTCTTCCTTCTGGTCCCTTTCATGTTCTTCCTTCTGGTCTCTTTCATGCTCTTCATTCTGGTCTATTTCAGGCTCTTCCTTTAGCTTCTGTACAATAAAGTCACAAATTGCATCCTCTTCTTGTGTTTCCTTATATTTGGCAAAATCTAAATAAGGATTATAAATGATTAAAAAATTGTTTTGTATCTACAGCTTGCGGCTAACAACAACTGTAACAACAATCAATTAAACTGTGCAGTTAAGTATATAGTGGTATGTGCAGTATATATGTGTTATATATTATATTATATGTGACCAGCTCCAACAAAACCCGGAACAAGTCACCAGGCATGTTTTTGAGTTATAGGCCTTTAAAGATGACATTTACAGTAAAAAATTTTGGAATTCTTAATTTCATGGTATTTCAGGGTTCGCAGGTTTTTGCCGCAGGTGGAAAAACCGTACTTTACGGTTTTAACCGCTTGGCAAAAACAATTTTTGCAAGTTTTTGCCGGCAAAAATGGCAAAAACTAAAAAAGTGATTTATAGAGCAGTTTTTTCATCTCAAAACAAATTATTAAGTTAAATTATTTCCTGAGTGTAACAAGACCAGATTTTGCAATTATAAGTAACATATTAAGAAATTAAAGGTATGTGTTTTCATTGCTCAAGTGCATAAAACCGAAATGTGGCGTATATCAGATTCAAAACTTTTTCATTTTAAGGACTTGATGAGACAAAAATTATAACAAAAATATTTTGTAATATTCGAGTCACTATATGTGAGTTTTTGCCAGTTGTTGGCATTTTTGCTGGTTTAAACCTAGACTTCTCCGTAGTCCACTTGCCAATTGTGCACTACTCTGGCTATTACATTTAAGCTTAAAACTCTGATTTAATTAATGAGTGCACAATTGATAGATTTTCACAACTGATCTTTTCAGTCACCGTACGCCCTCTGTTTGTTAGCTTCCCAAGTGGACTACTGACTTTGCCTTGAGAGTAATTGGTGATGATGTAATGCATCTTTAAAAATGAATCTGGCTTGTGATTGGTCGCCCAGATCTCGTTATTGTTTAAATCCTCCCGACGCGTACTGGTACCATTATGGTACACAACTATCTAGGGAATGCGGCGCTTTTGTGCTGGTGGATGAACGTATGCATCTAGCGCGTATTGTACCACCATGCTTAGTCTTGTGGTTAGATTTTATTGATAAACAAGTATGATTGACAGTGTGTGAGTCCCGGGGTAAAGTACTGCTTAAAAGTGAAAGTCCATAGTCGGTTTTTCGGATAATAAACTGGCAGATTCTAAAATTAGAATTGTTTAGTATTGAAGTGTCATTATAATTATGCCATTATGATATGTTGCATTCAATAATATAAGCCTACGTAGGGCCTATACTTTACTTTTACTGTCACAAATATAATTATATAGCCTAAACTTTTTCATAACCATTTTATACTAGTATTTTGATGTAGGCCTACTATAAATATCAGTATAATTTTGAGTTCAACTGAATGCGTTCATCACGATTAATAACATTTTTATTTATCAAAAATCGACTATGGCATAGTCTAGTTTAAACCAGGCAAAAACAGGTTTTTGCCAGTTTTTTCCACCGGCAACGGCAAAAACCGAATCCTTATCCTTGAAAGTACTTATCAAAAAGAGGTTTATTTAATCAATAATTGACAGTTGAACTATGATAATCCCTACTCAATCCTGTGTAAAGCAGGAAACTAATGAGCCGATTACTCGGAATAGCCATTTGGTATAATTTACAAAATTATTGATGCTATGTATATAATTTTGGTATCATTTTGAAGCTTATTGTCCCATGCTTACATTTTTATTCAAATCATGAAATATCAAAATTGCGACTTGTTCCTGGTTTTGTCAGAATGGGTCACATATATTAGACTAGTTCAACACTGAAAGCCCAATTAAACAAAAGTTGTTATTCCTTGGGGCCATGCATAAACATACAAAATAACAAACAATTTCAAAAGCTTATTATCTCGGTTGACACATATTACAAATACAAAGTTACTAATTGTCAAAACCCAACATTATACTTTTATGGTTACACACACTGACAGGCATTATGTTTTTTTAAAGATTATTTTTGAAAGTATATAATGTTAAAGAGTTTTGGATATTATTTTCTAGTTCATTCCAACTTACAGCACCTCTATATGACAGACTGCACTTTTTGTACTCTGTTCTTGGCAGGGGGATAGTTACATTACTTTGGCTTTGACGGAAATTGTAGCTGTTGTTTACATGACTGAAAATATGACTCAAATAAGGAGGTGTAAGATGATTTAGGATTTTGTAGGTTCAAATTAAACAATTTGAGTTTTGTCTGTCAATCAGTGGTTTCCACTTAAGTTCAGCACGGACATCTTTGCTAGGTGTGTCCCATTTTGCACCACAGATAGTTCTTGCAGCCCTGTTATCAATTTCATTATACCAGGCCTCCGTAATGTTTACAAGAGAAGAAGAAGTGGAGTGAGATGGGCGGAAACCAGATTGGTTTATATTAATTAAACAATTTGCATTTAGATACTTATACAATTGATCAAACACAGCCCTTTCAATAATAACAACTAGAATTGAGATAGGTCTATAATTGCTAGGCTCATTGGGGTCACCAGCTTTGAATACAGGAAATCACCTTCACTCTTTTCCAGCATGAAGGAAAAGTACAAGATGCAAAAAGAATTATTTATTAAATAAGTTACAATTGGTGTGATTACTGGTGATGCTATTTTCAGTTTTCTTGATGGAATGTTATCTAAACCAGCATCTTTATCATTTGCTAACTTATTGAATTGATTGAAAACATAGTCATTTGTTCCATTTATAAATTCAAAATGTGACTTATCAGTTTGCTGCTTTTCATTGACTTCATAATTACAAAAGTTATTTTCAGCAATCTTACTTGCAAGTTTAGGGCCTATATTCGCAAACAAATTATTCAATTCATTAGCTTTATCCTTTGGTTCAGTTAGTGCCAGGCCGTTTTCAGAATTACAGAGATTTTTGAATTTTTACCTTTACATGGAACAATATGCCGTAGATATTCCCAGCTTTTTTAAATATTATTCTTATATAAGTACAGTTAAAGGGCAGGTCTATTGCAAAAACAAGTTTATCTCTATTCAAAGAGAATAATTTAATATTACATACAAGTTGACACTCGTTGCAATTTTTTTATGCGTATTTTTCCTGAAAAAAGAGAAATTGTGTGGGTAAATTCGGGCTCATACGTGTTCTTCCCCCGTTTGAAGCGAAATTAATTTTCAAGGCATTGGACTGATGACGTACGTAAATGAAGCGGACACTACATCATGCTCTCATTTACTTGTGTGACACAATCACAATCACTTTGACAAGTTTGACATTAGCAACAATGAGTTGTACTATTATTTACCATAACAATGCTGCATAACAATATGCAGACTATTGTTCTCATTTGGTAAACAATGCCTCACACAGTATTGTTACTATGCTTTTGCTTTGTAATATTTCATCCAACTGAAACTATAGCATTGCATTATCACACAGGGAAATCAGATACATGAGTTTGTGGACTTAACACGGTTTATATGCTAGTCTCAGACTCAGACAGATTGATCACGCTGAAATTCTAAGCTCAAATTATTTCTTCTTTTTTTAGCCCATATATTTCTCATGATATTGATATACATTTTTTTTTATTTGTTCGGGTTTTGACAACCCTGGATAACCCAAGAAAGCCTCTATTGAAGCTTATTTCCATTGGGGTCCATTTGAACACCGGGACGGGTTGGGAACAGTCAGGGGTTAACACCCTACTCTTTTCGAAACTGGCTGCGAGATACATGCACAGGTATGGCTCTCTGTACACGGGACCGACGGCTTAACGTCCCCTCCGAAGGACGGAGTACTTTCATGATTCATTTACCCAATTCTAAATGAACCATGGGGAGAGCGGAAGTCTGAATTTAATCTACAGAAGTTGCCAATTAATTTCAGACTTTTTTTCCAAGTCAATATCCCAGCAAATCGCCACCGCCGGGAATCGAACCGGGACCTCATGCACTAAAGGCAAGTACCCTAACCATTGCGCCACGCTCTCCCTATATGAATTGTAATATCACAATTTACTAATATATAAAAAAAGAAGCGGTTGATTTTATCCATATGTTTAAAAACCATTAAATTTGCAATACTTGATTCAGAGTTATTTTCTGTGAACAAGAACAGGGAATGCATTTTAAGGTGCGCGAGTGCAATCGCGCGCATAGAGCCCAACTTAAATCACTTTACCGAGTGCGATTTATAGCACACCTTGTCACCTCAAGGAGTTTCCAAAGTTGCAGCGGTTCCCGAAAGGGCGATTTTTACAGGGATTTTTACCCTATGGTTACAGAGTTTTCACGCCTGGATCAAGCCAGAATTACATGCCCAGGCGCCGGAGAAAATCTGCATTTTGCGCCCGGTATAATAAGTGACCACTAACCACTTTTGCTCCATTTTGACTCACTGTGATTTTGGCTGATTCAGCCTTCAAATTCATCCCCGTAATATTCTTCACATGCATAAAATATGTAACGAAAATAGTACTGATGACCGTGTTCCTATAACGTAATTAAAAAAAGTCACATGTACTGTCAGGTCGTAGTTCACAAGCAGGTCAACAATGAAAAGGTCAATTTGCGATTCGCTGATAACCGCGGTGTTTCCATGCCGTAGGTTTCCAAGTCTAGTGAAAACTGAAGCTCCATTGCGCATGGTACCAACACACATGATTGGCACTTGTTCGCGGCAAATTTTGACGACTTTCTAGTGGGTTTGAAAGTGGCGATTTCGAACTGATTTTTCGGAAACTACTCTCCAAATATCTAACTAACAGAGTTTAACGGTGAGTTAAATTGTGCACACGGTGAATAAATGTAGTTTTTTGTACATAAAAATGTTTGGTTAGATGAGATTGGAGGGGTGCCTTGCGCAAACAGTGAGTGAAGTGGCACTTTGTGTAGTACGAATTTGGCGACTTTTGCAATGGGTGAATATAGTAAACATGTTTTACGGGCGTGGTTTGCATAGTAATTGTTGGGGGAGGGGCTATGGGGTTTATGATTATGTACGAAATAATAAATAATTTTATGTATTTAAGCAGTGTATTTATGTTTTATTTAGGCCCTTGGTTTTTTTTTTTTTTTTTCCTTTTCTTTCTCCCTTCCCTTTTTTCTCCTTTTCTTTTTTCTTTCTTTTTCTTTCTTTCTCCCTTTCCTGTCTTTCTGTACATTGTAGTCCCACATTCAACACCAATGCTTCTTATCTGAATATCAAGTGCAATAATTCAAATAGCCCACCTAAACTTCTTACCGAGTGCAAATGATAGCACACCTAAAATCCTTACCGAGTGCAATTAACAGCACACCTGTAGCTCGCCTGACTATTTCCAGGAGTGTGATTTGTAGCACACCTGCTTTTTTCAAAATTCATTCCCTGCAACAACAGGATACGTTCTGTCCATTGAGAGCGTTTATAGTCCTTTCTTGCAAAGCAGGCACAGTCATTTCATGACGTCAGTTTTATCTAGGCCAAATCTGTCTCGTTTGAAGGAACTCATCGCTTAAGTTGGTTTTTGCGGAATATCAATTTTAAACGTAAAAAAAAAAAAAAAAAAGAGTCATTTTTATTGTCCTCATAATATATTAGCTTGCCAATGATATGATGTTGTTTTTGCAATAGACCTGCCCTTTTAGTACAGACATAGTGGTACATATGTGTTAAGTACAGTCATATGGTTTTATCCTGACTGGTTGACTGTGCTGGAAATCATAGGAATCTTCATCACAGACTGAGCTTCTTGTAAGAACGAGATGTCTAAAATCAGCAGGACTGCAGGTCATTTGTGACCCGGCAGCACAAATGAGCCGTAAATTCCCTAAATTGTATTCTGAGTTACGGTGTAAAATGTGTACGAAGGTCGTATTCATCGGTAACATCTGGTCCGACATCAATCTCATTTTGATAGTGAAAAGCTAATCAATTATCCTATTGTTGAAGTGGATAATAAGCTTCTACCTTAGATGGCTATAGAACTTTTAATAGCTATGGTCTTTGTTTGCATTTTGTATAGGTATGCATAACCAACAATTAACAATGAGAGAACTTTCTTAAACCTCATTGACTTGGGGATGATTTGAAATGACCGCCAATTATGACTGTTTGATATTTATTGCCAGCAATGTGGAAAAAGAGACACTTGTAGAAACGAAACAAGTTATAATTATGTTGAAGGAGCAAAGTTTAACAAACCATAACCCCGCTTCTGGATATCGTTTGAAGTCAAATGAGATACCATTTTTAAGTTTATGGTGTTTATTTTTTTAAACGAAATAAAACAAAATTGACCGGGGGAGGAATTTACGGCTCATTCGCCGTCAACGGTCACATTTATGTTGCTACTACAAACATATGGAATACCCTGTATCAAATATCAAGTATTGGGTGTATTTACTTGATTTGTGTAAAGCCTAAAGGAAAATAAAATAAGTTTACCTTTGATAGCTGCCTCTTGCACTTTCCATGGACTGACTTTGTCTTCTGAGACTTCCACAAATGTTCTAGAATCAACACCATCTGTAATTTGTTCAGATTCATTAAATCTGAAAAATTGACAAAATATACTTGATTTAATTGACTCGTCCTCCAGATTACAGATGCCAAAAATTTAAACAATCAATATCTTTTATCAATACAAAATTAGCAATAACGGCAAAATCTAATTTCAGTACGCACTGTCAGTTTATTAGTGCATATAAAGTAAAATGTTTAAGACCGGTAAAATAATGTCTTTTGTAAATTCTTTAACTGCACTATGTAATCTTAAACATGCTAACAAAATACATCAAAATGATATCTACTGTACCTTTGTCCTGTAAAGCTTTTCATAAGACTTGTCTTTCCAACTCTTTCTTGCCCCACAAGCATGAGTCGAGTTCTGTATACACGTTTGGTTCCATCTTTTGATGCTTTAAGATAAGCTTCAACAGCTTTTGGTCCACGGGCTAAGATCTCAGCAGGTGTATCTCCTCTATCTGTGAAAGACATATTAGTTTGTCAATATTATACACCAGATTACAGGAAGAATATTTCTGGACATCATGCCTTTAAATTTAATTGGTAAATTAATTATGCAATTTGATTATTTTTCATGCAGCCATAAAATTTAAAAACATAAATTATGTGGTGGACATGCAAGGAAGTGTCCCATAAAAATAAGCTGTACATAAATGTTGAAAAAGCAAAGAGCCTAGAGCTTGTATAATTATGCACCTGTGTATATGCTTCTATAAACACAAACACCGGTCAGTGGCCTTTGCCCCTTATTGACTTTTGACCATATCAAGTTCACTATTCTTGAGTCAGTTTCTTATCAATTATTGTTTAGGCCCGGTATTCAAGACATACTGAAATTTGAGTTTTTACTATTAAGAATACAAAATTATTCCTAAAAACATATTATTTGGATAGTTTAAGGATCACTATACATCCATACATCATGGTGATGTTTTCAAAATAAAATATTTTAATGGCGGGATTTATTGCCTAAAAGTGACAAAATATACAGATCTATAAATTGATAATGCACAACGGAAGATCGATTCCTTGCTTTAAATATTTGTGTGCACATAAAAGCATATTAATTGTTTGAAGACAGTCAGGTGCACCAAATATCTTAATTTTGACATGCATTTCATGCACTCCCGCAAAAAATAAAAAATTACTTAAGCACCCATACCAGGTACTTTATAGGTCGAATATGGTGGTATTCGCTGAGTGTGACCTTGGTATTAACAGTCTGAAGAAACTGCCCATAGGATGACCGATTTGTTACTCAAACCATGCTCAAACTTGATAATTGCAGCTTATTGCACTGTAGCGTCATGCAAAATTCTTTTAACTTTAGTAGCCACAGAGAGAAATTTGGCAAAATGACTTGGCACAAACTTCCAAATGTACCGACGAACATTTTTAGAATGAAATTTTTGTGAAAAATGCATGCAAAATTTTTTCAAAAAGTGCGAAATAAAGTTAATTTTAAAAACAGCCAAATGAAAGAAGAAAATCACATAGGCCTATTTTGGTAATGTTCCCGGCCCTCTTACTGGTTGGAAAACCCTGGGTACATGTTGTAAGTCACGACCAAACCCTAGCTCTCGTCCCATTGAAATACCTGCTTAGTTTCCTGGGGGTCTGGTCAACATCAATTCGTATACCTATTCCTGGCCAACACCCAACCCTGCCGGGACAAATTTTGAGTCAAACCCTGGGTTACATGATGGCAAGACCCAGGCTATCCCCAGTAGGCGGGTACCCAGGGGCCAGGACTGCATGACTTCTGATGACCTTGAAATGACCATGAAAAGATCAGGCTTTCATTGCTGACCAATTTCACTAAGTTTCAAGAAAATCCATTGATTTTGTTTTGATAATTGACAAGGATGAAATGTTAAAAGTGGATATATCAACTTCACACATTTTTCATCAAATATTTAGATTAGTTAGGTTTTTTTAAATATCAAATATCACCTGCTAGTACAGCTGTTACTGACTAATGTTAGTTAGTAAGTGCACTCAATTATTCAATCTCAGAGTTCATATCTAATAATCTCTGCTGGTGATTTTTTGGATGATGAAGATTTGAATTCATGCTTACTATAAAAGGGGCCATCAATAAGGTTGCAGAAAAAGATACATCAAAGAGTACCAGCCAAATTCTTTTTATCTCACTTTTGAGCATGGACACTGCATACCTTTATGCACCTGTCTCAATTTTTCTTGAAACCTTCTATGTCAACAAAATGGAAATCTTATAATTACTCAATGAGCCACTCTTCAGTGAAGGCTCACCAACTATCACCAACAAACCTGATATTATGAAGGTATGACTTAAAAATTTCAAAATAGGTTTCACTAACTTGAGGCCATGCCTGAACCACAATATGGTTACTTTAGTTATCTGACCTTCTGTTGTGAATGAAAGCTTGACAAACTGAGAATAGGGCACAGCTCACAATCCAAGAACAGTCCCATACCCGCCACCAACCTTCTTCACTTGACGGCTTGCCTTAATTTTGCTATCAAAATTTTTATGATATATGCCTATGATTGTACTTTCTTTTGGCAAATGATCTGTCATCAAGACTCTCCATGAATCTCATAAAACAGTAATAAAGACCTTGCACTATGGTGATCGATTGATGATCTTCTTAGGGGCAAGAGATATGTGTGCTTGAATGGATTTATAATTCCGGTATTTAATGTATGTCTTATCACCTAGGCCAAATATAGATGAAACTTGTCTCTTTCCTCATTCTAAGTGTACAAGATGTGGACCTGATTCTGTCAACTGGTATAAATCTTTTGTAGGAAGATTCTGGGACTCCCATCTAGAAGGCACACTGGAATACCCTTAAATGTTTTATGGACTCAAGTTGAAAACACTATCATCAGAGTTGTCATATTTTGTGGCTATCTTATATTTCTTGTTTGGTTCTCGATTCATTATCATGCCATTGTACCAGCACATATATAATGTCAGCAAATCTTTTTGACCTTAGATCTTCAAGGACGCCCATTCCCTTCTTGAACTCAAAGGACCATTTTGTTGCTGTTGAATATCACAGACTTCATTGCCATTCACAGCAACTTGCACATTATTAATTTGTGTCAAGATTTCACCTCCTTCGGGTGCAAGACCCTGTGTCCACTTCTGGTGAATTCATGGAGGTAGACTTCCTCTATAGGGTGTATGTCCTACCCATATACAGCGATGCAAAAATTAAATATTAAATAAGACCAAATTCATTATCCTGTGACTAAGTAACATATCTTGTTCTATAAATATTGACTGCTCCTCACATTTTATTTTGCATTTAATATCATGAAATGACATCATTACATGTACCTTGTGATTGGTCCAATTCTACTTCGTCTAGCTTACTATTAAGAGACTGCAATTCTTCACTTTGTGCTTCCATCAGACTCACTCCCTGCCATGAAGTAGTATATCAAACATTAGCTTTGTATATGGGTTCTGATAGAAAGACTGAATGCTACTATATTATTCAAATTGTAGTTACACTATGCATGTTCAATATTGTAACTTTCAAAGTTGATATCAGCATGAGGGTGCCAACATATGTCACGAGAAGTTCAAATATTTGAGTTTCAAATATTGGTCTGACATTTAAATTTATTACCCGAATATTAATGTAATTCGCTGTAGAAGTAGTGATGTAGCATTATTAATTACCACAGCGATAGGTGAAAACTACTTTTGAATGTATTGCCCTGCAACTCTGCATCGATTGTCAAAGAATAGGCATAAATACCTGGATCGTAATTCTACGGAAAATTCACATTATGTAGAATAAATGTATGTTTCACTCACACCTGTACGATAACTGTATTTAAAAAAAGCAGTATTGTATTCAATCTATGACTGTACACATACACAGACATGACAGATGATGAGTGCAGCCTACAGAGCAGGGCAATACATTCAAAAATTGTTTTCACCAATTGCTATGGTAATCCTGTTACATCAATACTTCTACAGCAATTAGGGATATAACAGCCAATAAAACCATGGATGAGTTGCTGTGTAAAATGGGGACTTTAAAAAGATATATACATATCTGCCCATGTGTATTTCATGAGTGGTTTATACATTTGATCCAGTCAATGAATAACAATGATAAGTCCCTGTAAATATTCCCCATGTCTTTTGCATGTACATCTCCTCCAGCTTTCAATAATATCTCACACACCTTATAATGTCCTGATGTACTAGCAATATGAAGTGCTGTTTGCTCCAGCTATAAATAAAAATGTTGACACCCAGTGTGAATATTTGCTTTTATTGAAATAATTGTACACCCTTTTTCTGGTGTAAAATGGGAACTTTAATAAAGATATACATATCCTATGTGTATTTCATCAGTGGTTTGTATGTTTGATCCAGATTTAAAATTTCAATAAATAACAATGAATGATATCTATCCTCTGTAAATACTCACCTCATCATCAAGTACATCTGCTCCAGCCTTCAATAATATCTCACACACTGTATATTGTCCTGATGCATTGGCAAGGTGAAATGCTGTTTGCCCTGCCTATAAATACAAGAAATCATGACATCTGTTACGTGCCCCAAAAATATTCCATAATATTCATTAAAAGTTATGTATTTTGTCATCAAACATTAATTTGCACTTGTTTTGATATTTATATCTATGGGTTTGTTCATGGAATATTCTGGAAACTCATATGTGATGCGATCAAGCAAAATCAGTCGGAACTCGGAAATATTGATTTTGAGATATAGCCAAACAAAGGATATATTTCCTTTTGTTTCCTCTTGTTTTGGAAACTCTCATATCTTTGGAACTGGTTGCTCAATTTCAATGGGGTTTTCTGCAAAATCCAGCTTTGTAAATGCTTTTTACTATCCTATAGGAAACTGAAAATTTATTATTGCCGAGTTCCGACTGATTTTGCTTGATCGCATCACATATGTGACCAGCTCTAACGAAACCCGGAACAAGTCGCCAGGCATGTTTTTTAGTTATAAGCCTTTAAAGATGACATTCCCATAAAAAAATCAAATGTTGGAATTCTTAATTTCATGGTATTTGACATTGGGACGAAATGGACTTTGAAATCCTTGAAAGTACTTAAAGAGGTTTATTTAATTGATAATTGACAGTTGAACTATGTAATCCCTATTCAATCCTCTCTAATCCATTAGTCAAGTGTTCAATTGATCAACTAATCAGTCAATCGGTATAGTCGATCAATAAACAAGCATGCAATCATTCAGCCAATCAATCAAGTAACCAAACAATCAACCAACCAATCAGTTATTTCAAATGTATCAATCAAATCCTCAATTAATTTGTTATATATTTTGATGATTAATCAGTTTATTGACAATAATTGATTGAATATTCATTAACTGATCATTAATATGATCATCTGGTTGGTTGATTGATTTAATAGATTAGATGAGGATGTTTTTAAAGAAAGGTGACCTGATATATAATTGGAAAATGGAATTTTTAAAATTGACGTATAACATAAAATGTTGTCCCTTTCAAGCATTCATGCAAAAAGAACATGTGAATGTTTCTTGTAAATGAGACTAATTCCTGTATGGAATTTTTGAGATTTATACAATGTGAAAATCATGATAATATGGTCTATACAGTGTTTTTATTAATGACATTCATGTAATAAATTGATATTAAATGAGAGATCCTATTTTTCTCATTAATATAATGAAATTCCAAAACAGTGTATTTCCATAGATATCATCAAAAAACTGTCGAATTAGTCTCAAACTTGGTAAGACTAATTCAACAGTTTTTGATGATTTCTTCGGAAAAATACCGATTTGGAATGCCTAATTTTCAATATGTGACACGATCTGGTCCATGGGGGCCAAAGGCGGCAAATTTGAAACTGAGATAAAGGTCAAAATATGGAGCAAAAACAATAAAATACATAAGAAAATAGACATCAAAAAACTTCATAACTTTAGAACCAAGTAAGCTAGACCTTTGGTGTTTTCAGTAAATGATAGCATATTGTATGTATAATGTAATAATTACAGTAACTCAATTTTTAAAAATGCCTCCTTTGGCCCCCATGGATCAGATCATGTCACATATGTTAATGAGAAAAACATATATCTGCATTTTGATGGGGTAAAATGGGGGAATGAGGCTGTCAAATCAGGTTACCCTTTACTATTGATTATAATTGATTGTAAGCAGTCAAAATGCAAGATTTTGTGCAGTCTTCTTAGGGGTTGTATAATTATCAACCCTCCCCCACCCGGGAACTTAGAAACAGATATTGGCCCAATTGTATCTCATCAGTGCATGTAGTCTGTACCTTTGATCCAGTTAAATGTTCAATGAATAACAATGAATGATATCTATCTTCTGTAAATACTCACCATATCTTTTGTATGCATTACGAAAAGTTTAGCGTGCTGGGTTGAATTCTGGCTTGCAAAATCCCTATACAGGACTGCAATCCATAAATCAAATTTTGACAGGCCTTGGGGACTCTTGTTGATCAGAAATCTTGTAGTGGGTGAAATCAGTAATTGGATATGTCATGGAGGTCAAGTGTATTGTTTATCAAGTTTCATTCATAACACATCTGCTGGTCCAATTACAACCTGAACTTGAACTTGAACAGGTCAGAGACACTGAAATTTAATACCAAACTGATACATGCACTATGGACCACAGTGGCCTCATCCCAATGGCATAGTTCAATAACCTCAATTAAACACTCATATTGCAAAATTTGACCTCTAATTGCGGAGTATGAGTTTGTGTACTCAAATTTTCAAAGGTCATTCAATGAATGTACAAATGTATTGGGGTTAAAGAACTGTGCCCTGATAGATGAACATGTTGTGGATCCTAGTGATGTATGTTGAGAGGACTGCTTGAGTTCTGTCAGATGCTTAAAGTTTTTGTTCCGACTAGCACAGCAGCACTACACTAGCTATGTCAGGCTACTATACATGATATAATGTGTTTAAGGTTGGGAATAGCTATAGACCACATTGGCAGAGTTGAGAACCTTACTGCATCATCCACACTGATGATGAAAATCAATATGAAGTAAAGTTTCTTGGATTCGATTTGATCATCATTTAATCTTTGGTAGTATAAACAGAGAGTGCGTACAAAAACATGTTCGTCGAGATATGGTGAGTACATAATTTCAGTATATTCTTTTTTTTTAAATGTTCAATATGTGAATAATTGTTATCCATGTGTAAAGTAAGAAAAAATGCCATAGTATTAATAAGGGTAAAACAAAATCATAATATGAGAGAGATTAAAAAGACCTTTCAAACTTTAACTGCATGTTACTGTCACATAATAAAATTGCAAACAATGCAACTGCCAAAATTCAGAAAAATAACCCAAAATCATTTTTGTTTTGACTATACTAGATAGGTTTTAAGTAATAGGTACAGAAACTTTTACATTAGAAATGACCTAGATTTTTTTGCACATGTTTTGTTGTTATTTTCAACCTAAAATATTTGTTTCACACCGGGTTTCACACCTTTGTCAGTCAAATGGGAGCAAGTTCTTGAACCTTGTCATATAAAACCTCAAACAATGCAAATAATTGTAACTGCCAAAATTCAGAATATTAGGATATCTAGGCCTATTCGATCTTTTTACCATTTACAGTGCATAACCCTTTTGCTTGTGATGTACTTTGCAATGCTTCAGGAATTCAAATGTGATACCATTGGTGGTGTTGGCGCAATATTAACCTGATAAATGAAAACTATCTGGATTAATATTAGGCATACAAATATTTGAAATCAACATGAACATTTATTTCAATACTTATGTTAAACTACTTTAATTAATAGAATGTAAGACACATTTTGCATGTAATATGAATGTGAACCAAATCAGGGAAAATATTCACCTTAAAGTAGGCCTATAGCAATGGCTCCAATGGAAACTGCAAGTTCAAAACATCATCTACAATAGTGTAGCCAGCAGTGGGCAGGAATCAGAGAGCCCCCTCCCCCCCACCTGACAAAAAACAATTAAAGAGAAAAGTATTTCCCTGACAAAAAATGAAAGAGAAATTTGGGAAGTCAAAGGAAAAGAAAATGTTTCTATCCTTGACCAAGAAAACTGGCTATATGCCCCTGACTTTCTCCATTACAAACTTATAAGTATGCTTGTGAACTTGACACACATAAACCATTATTAACAGAGCAAGAGTGCAGGGAGTTTGGTAGACTATTAATGATATGCATGCATTAACTGACCTCATTTAGGCCTACTGGTTTTAATAGGCATGTTTGTTTTAAAATGGGATAGACTCTTATGTTTTTTTTATTATATTTTGCAGGTTTTCAAAGAAGAGGAAGATAGAATGTTTGTGAAAAAAAAACTACTCATCAACCTTTGACTTGGATTCAACAATGTGCAATAATCAACATGATTATCTCATCATCCACTTCCATTCATTGTGGAATATATTTTTTTTAAAGCGCAGTGATTTATAGTGCGCTACGCACAGGCACAACGCCTAGACGTTGATCCACAAGCCTCCGCACACTTTACAGAACAATTTGAAATATAGAAACGAAGGAAAGGCCTTTGTGTAACATCAAACAGTCTATTGACGTTGTCATCAAACTTGATTGTACATGCACCAGAATTATTTTCAGAATTGTGTAACTGCAAAGCTGACGCTTAAATCACTCCATCCATCTTGTAATACGGATCTGCATTCCATAAACCAAATGGAATAGATAAATTATCTATGAACATGGAAATATGTACTGTCATTAATGGAAGCGTAGAGGTCCCGGGTAGAGGTACATAACATTAAAGAACCATCCAGGTTATTTTAAGGAATACATCGAAGGCGACAATTATATCGTGGAACAGTGGCGTGAGAGAGTGCCTCTTATATTTTTCACTTGTTCGTAAACTGCATCATCTGGATTAGCCTGTTAACCCTAACACCAGTAAAAACCACAAAATACCATGATGAAAAATTCATAACATGCATGCATCCCAGGGTCTGCGATGACGCAATCACCCGAAGTGTGATATGCTCACGGAATTGCTGGCCAGGCAGCAATAACCCGAGCAGCTACCGGTCCGCGGTCGTTCGCTTGGCATGCGAGGGGTCAAAGGTTCGAATCCCGGGGGGTGCCAAGTCCAAAATTCTTCTTCTTCTTGAAAAAATCGGATCTTCTCTGACTTCCGATACCAAAAAGCATGGGTCAGTGTTAGGGTTAAAATACATGTATTTTTCCAGATTAGAGTGTCCATTACCCTAACACCAGTAAAACCACAAAATACCACGATGAAAAATTCATAACATGCATGCATCCCAGGGTCTGCGATGACGCAATCACCCGAAGTGTGATATGCTCACGGAATTGCTGGCCGGGCAGCAATAACCCGAGCAGCTACCGGTCCGCGGTCGTTCGCTTGGCATGCGAGGGTTCAAAGGTTCGAATCCCGGGGGTGCCAAGTCAAAAATTCTTCTTCTTCTTGAAAAAATCGGATCTTCTCTGACTTCCGATACCAAAAAGCATGGGTCAGTGTTAGGGTTAAGCTATCAAAATGCAAGGATTATATTGCATGTGACTATATATACAGGGCCTATGAGATGTATTTTTAGGATTTTCAATATGGATCTCCCCAGGGTGTAATTAAGCATCTTTATTTAAATTATCAATGTGGTATTACTGAAATCGTCTGTTTGGTTAAAAATTATTCTAAAAATTAAGATTATTTGTGATGTGGTATATCGAAAGCAGACACTCTTGGGCAGGATCGTAAATGGAGGAATAGCCAAAATTGTGGAGCAAAATATCTCTAAATTTAAGATATGAAGAAGAGTTTATTGACAATCACCAAACATTATGGTATAATCAACAATTAAGACAATAACACAAACTTGTACAATAGACCTATATAAACTATAAGAAGTAAATATCTCAAGAAATACTCATACTTTACCAGATCTAACATCAAAACATGATTGAACGAAATTGGTTACTATTTTCAGAACATCATAATCTGAAGCACCCATAATTAACAAGAATATGTCATTCAATGACATATCATTACAGTGTAACATCTTATTCATGTTAGAAAGGAAGTGCAAACGTTGTTCATTGTATAGACCACACTCCATAACAAAATGATATTCATCTTCAATCTTATTTGCGTCACAATGAACACAAAGTCTGTCTTCAATTAAAGTGTTTGGCGAGGTATGTCGACCTGACTCAATTCTAAGAGAATGGCAACTAATTCTAAGGTTAGTGAATGCTAATCTACGTTTACGATTAAACATAACAGTATAATTTTCTTTACAAAATTGTTGTTTAAAAGTACAATAAGTCCTCAGTTTAGGTTGAGAATTTGAAGTAACAAATTTCCACTGAGTATTATATAAAAGTTCTAGACCAGTGGTAATAGTTTTAGAAATACTAGATGAACTACACGCATTGGGTTTGTCCCAAATATCATCCCTATTGATAACAGAAAGAACCTTTTTAATACCAAGTGACCATGTAAAACTGTTGCTATTATTAGACAGTTTTCTGTTTTCAACAAGAGCATCAATAACTAGTTTGTTACTATAACTATTTTGCATACATAAATCATTCAAATGCCACCAGTATTTAACCGAAAGGTTAAGCATAAAAATCAAAAGAGGAAAACTACCTAAGTCACCCCTTACAGCATGATTTGTAGTCTTTCGGTGGACACCTAAAATAAGCTTACATACTTTAACATGTAGAATTTCATTAGGTAATTTATCACATAATTGAATAAAATTATCATCCTTTAAGTTCTTTAGCATATAAGGTGCCCAAACCTCACATCCATAGGCTAGAATTGGTTGAATAAGTGAGTAAAATAATTGGAAACTACATTTAACAGAAGAGTTATATAAATTATTTCTAATTTTGAAAAATGCTTTAGAAGCCTTTTCCTTAAGTTTTATCATTGCTTTAGTAAATGACCCAGATGGTGTAAAAACAATACCAAGATAACTATATTCATCAACAATTTGAAGTAATAAGTCACCAAACTTAAAAGCATGATTACACATAATACGACCACTCTTATTAAATATCATTACCTTTGATTTATCAGTATTTACCATAAGTTTCCATTTTTTGCAATAATTAGAAAGTCTATCTAGAGCACATTGCAAACCCTTAGCGTTCTGTGAAATAATGACTAAATCATCAGCATACATCAAACAATTCAAATTAGAGTTATTAAGTTGAACTGGATCACAATGATTATCAAAGATGTCTGGAAGATCACTCAAAAAGAGATTAAAAAACATTGGACTAAGGATACATCCTTGTTTAACACCAACAGAAGTTTGAAAAGCATTTGTTACTTTATCATTATACTTAATAACAAATGAGACATGCTCATACATACTACGAATTATTTTAAGAAAAAGTCCATTAATACCAGAATTATATAATTTATATAAAAGTGCTTTACGCCAAACAGTGTCGAATGCTGCCGAAAAATCAACAAAACAAACATATAGATAAGATTTACCGGCTTTTGTAATATACTTGTCAATCATAGTCTTGAGAACTAAAACGTGATCACTGGTACGTGACCCTTTCGGAAACCAATTTGAGCAGGTGGAATAATATTATGCAATGTACAAAAATTAACTAACCGTTCATGTAAAATTAAACAAAACAGTTTACATAAGTTGCTTGAGACAGCAATGCCCTGTAATTCTTTGCAATATCTTTAGCACCTTTCTTATGTATTACAGTTAAAGTACTAGTTCTCCAGGAAGAAGGAAAGTGCCACTTTTATAAATAGAATTAAAAAGACGAGCTAATGCAGGTGCAAGTATATCAACGCCATTCTTAAGCATTTCATTCCTAATACCATCTAACCCAGGAGCCTTTTTATTTTTTAACTTGAGCCCAGCTTTAATAACTTCATTGACTGTGATATCAAAATCCAGCTCATGTTGAGACATAAAATGAGAGTCATAAAAAGAATTAATAACACGGTCAAAATTATCATCAGACACGGGCAGATTTCTGTTCATAAGATTAAAGATGTAAAAACCTCAAAATTGGTAACCTGCCGAAAATTACGCCTATAGCTTCAGAACTAATAATTGTTTTCACAATATTGCAACATAGATAGAAGGATGATTCATTTTGATACCACATTCATTCAATTTCGTTCAATATTAAAAACACAGCAAGTGTTTTAAAGAAAAATACCCAAATTTAAAAGTTGCAGCTAGATTTGTATTTATTTGAATTAAGCACAAAGATAATGGAGGGTTTTATGTGTCCCAATGCTGCATAATAATCATTGATCGTTGTAGCAGATGTGTTCTTAAAGTTACAATGAAAATAAAATGGACAATGTGTGATTTCTTTATGATACATGGATGATCAAAAGACGCCATGCATGCATATATGTATATATCCTCAGTATGTTGTAGACAAATAATATTTGTAAAAAAATATTTCAGTAATATAAACAAGACCCAAGACACAAACTAAAATGTATGCTGTATTATCCATACAACCCAGATATAATTAAAGCATTTAAAATGTGGAACAATATACAATAATTGCCTTTGTCTCATATCTCTGGTGCAACTTTAAATTTTAAATTATTTGTTCAAATGAAGATTTTTGAAACAAAATTCTTTCTTTGGAAACTTCACTATTTAATCAAAGACCTGCCAACTGCAAGTTGAATAACCCAATTCACAAATCACAAATGGAATGTATAAACTGCAGCTGACCTGGGAGCTGACCTTCACCCTGAATTCAAGTCTGGGAGTACTACAAGTCCTTACTAGTAATTCTACTTAATTGAGTGTGACAGTAGGGGCAACCTGTTTTGACCCACCAGTGATTGTTTTAGTCCCATGTGAATCTGACTGGTGGGCTCAAAAAAGCACGCTACAATTTTTCGTAATGTGAACATCTGCTCCAGCCTTCAATAATATCTCACATACTGTATATTGTCCTGATGCATTGGCAAGGTGAAGTGCTGTTTGCCCTGCCTATAAATACAAGAAACCATGACATCTAATGAGAATTTTTGCTTTTATTGCAGTGATACATGTAGTACACTTTTTTTTCTTCGGTCATAGGTGTAAAACAGGGGCTTTAAAAATATATATATATTGGCCCATGTGTATTTCATCAGCGGTATGTACATGAATTAAGAAATAAAGGGTAATGCATTATCCTTTACATGCAAATAATGTGTCCGAGGCAGTAAAAACGTAAATAATTTTATAAACGTTTTTACTGCCGAGGACACATTATTTGCGTCTAAAGGATAATGCTGCACCCTTTATTTCTATTCTATTACCACAAAATAGTGCGATATAAAGAGAAAATATCACATTTTTTCCCCAAATATTTCAAGTTGTGTACCTCAATGTGGAGCGCCTACGCGTAGCCAAAGCGTAAGTGATAAAGTTCGTTGCCCTGGCCACTTTATTGCTAATTAATGGTCTTTCACGTGATGCGTTTCAACAAATCACAGTGCGCGATTTTGAATTATGGGTCGTGGGGGTAATAGAATAACAATTAATGATATCAGTTCTCTATAAATACTCACCTTGTTTTTCGCATGTACATCTGCTTTATGCTTCAATAATATCTCACACACCTTATCATGTCCTGATTTACTGGCAAGGTGAAGTGCTGTTTGTCTCCACTATAAATACAAGAAACCATGTCATCTAGTGTGAATATTTGCTTTTATTGAAGTAACAGTACACCCTTTTTCTTCAGTCATAGGCATGGGAACTTCTAAAAAAGATACATACGTATCAGCTCATATATATCTCATTGATTGTTTATAATGATCCAGCCTTAAATTTTCAATGAAAAACAGATACATCTACTGGCAAAGTGAAGTGAAGTGTTG
Source organism: Amphiura filiformis (assembly GCF_039555335.1). NCBI lineage: Eukaryota > Metazoa > Echinodermata > Ophiuroidea > Amphilepidida > Amphiuridae > Amphiura > Amphiura filiformis. Next base: position 11,859,693 of record NC_092638.1, read on the forward strand.
TTTGCTCCATCTATAAGAAACCATGTTATCTCTTGTGAATTTTTACTTTTATTGAAGTATAGTACACCTTTTTTTCTTCAGTCATAGGTGTAAAACGGCACATTTGTATTTCATCAATGGTTTCATATTTCATAATTATGTCATACTATATTTCATCTTTCAAATTCTATTTCCATAAAAATCAAAGATATTACATCAAACAATATACAAACACAGTACATATGGAGGAAAAGACTGGAAGACTAAAAAGGCCTGAAAGTTAGCCTTTCCCTAAAATCAAATGAAATTAACAAAACAAAGCAACTTCACATAACATAACCATGATATGTGTATTTGATCCAGTTTTAAATTGTCAATGAATAGCAATGAATGATGTCAGTTCCCTGTAAATACTCACTATATCTTTTGCATGTATATCTGCTCCAGCCTTCAATAATATGTCACACACATTATCATGTCCGAATGAACTGGCAAAATGAAGTGCTGTGATCTGCCTCTATAAATACAAGAAACCATGTCATCTAGTGTAAATTTTTGCTTTTATTCTCCAGTCATAGGTGTAAAATGAGAGCTTTAAAAAAGACATACATATTGCCCCATGTGTATCTTATCAGTGGTTTGTACATTTGATCCAGTTTAAAATTTTCAATGAATAACAATTAATGATATCTATTCTCTGTAAGTACTCACTATATCTTTCGCATGTACATCTGCTCCAGCCTTCAATAATATCTCACACACCTTATCATGTCCTGATGTACTGGCAAGGTGAAGTGCTGTTTGTTCATTCTATAAATACAAGAAATCATGACATCTAGTGTGAATATTTGCTTTCATTGACTTTGGTCATAGGTGTAAAACAAGAACTTAAAAAAAAGAAATACATATTGGCCCCATGTGTATTTCATCAGTGGTGTGTATCAATTGATCCAGTTTCAAATAATTTTCAATAAATAATAATGAATGATATCTATCCTCTGTACATACTCCTGTTACGAGTCGTACTTGACTCAAGGCCAAAATCACCTTTTACCCGAACTCACACAAATGCACAACACAAATACACTGTTTGATTAAGCTAACAAAATCTAAGTCTTTAATTGAAAGCATGTTATGATTGGTATAATATATGACAACAAATGCACATACACAATAATCAAATATAATCACTCTTTATCTATTTAGTACTTAGCCAGCATTCTTCTTCTTGGTGATCATAAAGTTCTTGCAATGTTCTGGACGACTGATGTAATATATCCTTATTCACTTGTCCTGCGAAAATCAGCGAAGTCCATTGTACACTTGCATTTATAAATCCTTGCGTATAAAATCCTCATACGAAAATGGTGCTACTTTCTCCCAAGTACTAAACTCCTTGTGTTGTTCTCCAAACACGTTTATAACTCCTTGCGCAGTTCTCCAAATACTAAACTCCTTGCACTGCTTTCTCCAAACTCGGTGCTATTTCCACCTTTCACACAATATCTTCAGGAAGCAGGACTGCGATGCAGTTGTCCCCACTTATATTGACAGTTGCGTTGAATCAAAACACCAGACTTCAGCAAGTCGACAGAAGAGTATATATTCCTTTCTTGGAAGAAGTACGTTCTTTGACATATTCTAGATCTTCTCCGACAACACTGGCAAATAGTAGTACTTTGACTACATACAATATTTCTGGTTTGCAATTTCCTTTCTTTGAAGGAATTGGACTGTAAGCATATTATCAGCACTATCAACTGTGTCAATAATTGTGTTTACATTTTCTTATATATCAAGCAGTGGGAAATCCCAAGTATTAATAGCCAAATGTGATCTTGGGAATTCCCAAGCCTTAATTATAACATTAACCTTTCACATGACATCATTTCCTGAGGGGAATTCCATTACATCATTTTCACTTTACAACCTCAGGGGACTTTTCAATTGTGCAACACACTGAAAAGGGGAAGTCCCGGCTATCCATTCAATTTGCTGAGAGGGGAATCCCTCAAATGTCTCATAAAAAGGATTTTAATTGTAAACAGAGATAAATCATATTAAATTACTCAGGGCACATCACACTCCAAACTTTTGCATGACATCTGCTCCAGATATACATGCACAAATCCACACACAGTGGATTGCTATGTGGTCCTTCCAGCTATGCTGATGACCCAAAAAATAGATGAAAAGGTGACTTGTGACATGATTATGATCAAACAAATGTCTGGCAATGGTCGCTATTCCTTGCCTGGCAATTCCTGATTTCTAATCTTCGCCCAAATTTACCCAATCGTTCCAATCAGTTAATTGATCACTCTAATCCATTAGTCAAGTGTTCAATTGATCAACCAATCAGTCAATCGGTATAGTCAATCAATAAACCAGCATGCAACCATTCAGCCAATCAATCAAGTAACCAAACAATCAACCAACCAATCAGTTATTTCAAATGTATCAATCAAATCCTAAATTAATTTGGTTTAGTTTTAAAATTTTTGATGATTAATCAGTTTATTGATAATAATTAATAATATCGAAACATAAACAGAAAGCCACATCAAAAAGCTAGAACTGTCAATTTCCGCAATTTACAGGGTGTTCCAAAACAAAACCAGTGCTCGCCGTCTACTAGATATACCATTTGGAATGCTCGGTGTATAAAAGCTCCTGCAAAGGTTCCATCGATTATTGATTTTGTTATAGCTCACAAGCTTGACATCCTTGCAATAGTTGAGAACTGGCTAAAACCTGATCATGCCAAAGCCAAGCATCTGATTTTCACTGAGTTTTCCACGCTTGTCGAATCCATGTCTACTATAACTACTCCCGTTGCGATCAGTGGTGACTTTAACATGCATTATGGATGTTCCTGATGATCGCTATGCAATCACTATGAGAGATCTTCTGAGTCCAGTTCTCTTGAGCAGCATGTCCTGATTCCAACTCATAAGAATGGTCATTTGCTTGATCTTCTCATCACAAAGACTTCTGATTCAATCGCTTCTGACATCAAGGTGGACCGAGTTTGCCTTTTTCTGATCACGCCGCACTGAAATGTCTTCTGTATATGTCACAGCCACCTGCCATCAAACAGACTGTGACATTCCGTAAGGTATGCAAAATCCAACTTGAAGATTTCAAACAGGATATTGTTACTTAGCCTGTGGTTACCGATCCTAAGGACAAAATTGATTCGCTTTGTACACAATTTGACACCGTTATGTCTGGACTCCTAGAATGCCATGCTCCAGAGCAAACTAAGTGCATCACTTTAAGACCTCATGTGCCATGGTACTCCGGCGACCTCCATGCTGCTAAGCATGAAAGCGTTAGTGTGGCGTCAGTATATAAAATCTGGCCTGACAGTTCATAAGCAGATTTTTTTCTTTGTATTTGATAACTACAAAGATCTTTTGGAAATGGCTAAGACATAACTATCGTAAGTCCAAGCTCTTCAACCTTGACAGTCGCCAGCTCTTCCGCGAAGTAGACAAAGTTTGCTCGTCCAACACTTCTAAGATACTTCCTTCTCATGACAATGAAGAGCAACTCCCTAACGATTTCGCCGACTTCTTTCGCGATAAAATTGAGCATGTAAAGGACAAGCTAGATAACATCTCGAGTACGGACTCCACTCCCGAAACACCTCTGCATCAATCAACCTTCTGCAAATTTGCAAAGGTATCTGAGGAAGAGGTGCGCACTATCGTGATGAAAGCTCCATCGTCGCCTTGTCAATCAGACTGTATTCTGACCTGGCTGTTAAAGGCGTGTCTTCCTGAGCTTCTGCCATGTATCAATAAGATCGTCAATCTGTCGCTGCAATCGGGAACGTTTCCATCCTCCTATAAAATAGCACATGTGACACCATTGATAAAGAAGGCCAATATCCAACCTGAAATTTCTCTCTAAGGTGGTTGAGCGTGCGGTATACAGCTGCAAGACTTTATGCAGGAAAACGGTCTTTATAGGAAAGTTACAATCCGCATATAGGAAGTGCCATTCTACAGAAACTGCATTACTCTGTACATGTGTCCACAATGACATTCTTCGTGCACTGGACTATCATAGAAACGTTGTGCTTGTTCTGCTTGATCTCTCAGCCGCCTTAGACACTGTTGACCACCACATCGTCCTGAGGCGGCTGAGGGATCATTACAGCATCCGCGATAGAGTACTACAGTGGTTTGAAAGCTACCTTTGTGATCGCAAGCAATATGTTGCTGTAGGTGATAGTTCTTCTGCCAATCATGTCCTTCACTGTGGTGTTTCTCAGGGGTCAGTGAGCGGCCCATCACCATATATTCTGCTCCATTGCCGGTGATGATGACGTTGACACAATGTTCTATGCCGATGACAGCCAAATGTATCTTGACTTTACCCCAGAAGAAATGCCTGGCCAGTTGAGTAGGCTGGAAAATTGCGCTCGCAATGTCATATCCTGGACAACGTGCAATAATCTTCTGTTGAATGACACCAAAACAGAAATTGTTCATATGTCGTCATGCTTTGTGAAAGATACACAATCGATTTCATCTCTTACCATAGGCCAGTCTGAAGTTAGCATCGTCAAGGAAGCCAGAAATCTTGGTGTCGCAATGGACAATCACATGACTCTTACAACTCACGTTAAAAATGTATGCTGCTCTGCTTGCCATACCATCCACAAGATTGGCCTGATTCAGAAGTACTTCAACAGATCAACAGCCGAACGCCTTGTTCATGCCTTTGTGACCTCGCGTCTGGATGCCAACAACAGCCTTCTCTACGGACTTCCTGCTTCAACTCTCGCAAAACTTTAACATGTTCAAAACTGTGCTATCTGCCTTGTTGCATGTGCCAAGAAAGATTGCAACATCACCTCTCTTCATCGTGAGCTTCACTGGCTTCCAATCAAGGATCGTATCGTCTTCAAACTTCTTCTCAAATATAAGTCACTCCATGGTATGGCACCATCTTACATCTCTGATCTCATCAAAGTTCATGTTCCGCCAACACACTCTTCGGTCAAACTCAAAACTTCTTCTTATTGTGCTGCCCAGTTGCGAGGTTTTGACGGCTTACTACGGTGAAAGGGCATTCTCCGTCGTTGCGCCAACTTTGTGGAACAAGCTGCCTGCACGCATCCAGAAAGCGGACAGCTCGCCATCTTCAAGAGCCTTTAAAGGAATATTTGTTTGACAATCCGTTGTAAATATTTTTGCCACTTTTGTGTATAATTTTCTGTTTTTTTAATTGGTAGTTTTTAAGATATACTTTTTAAGTTGTAGTTCTAAGTTTTTATCTTTTGTAAAGCGCCTAGAGGCCTTTTTGGTGTTGGGCACTATATAAGTGTGTTGATGTTGTTGTTGTGCTTCCATAGGATGTGCCGCGCATGCAGATAAGCATTGCGTATGCGTAGCGTATATGTGCGTTAACAAATTGAGCGCGTTGATGAGAACATGTACCCCGCTGGTACAACAAAGATTTTCTTTCCTTTTAAATTGCAAACACAAGTGAAATAGTGAAATAAAATAGTGCAGTTGGAGTTTACAAAATGTGGATTTTCTTACTTTGTATTTATAAAAAACATAACAAAGTACATACATTTTTGCGAAATTTTGCGAAAAAAACAACATCTTGACATTGAACACCATCAATAGATATTAAAGTGTTCCCATAGTGCATCCATGACCCAAATTTGGTTGCAATGTACAGGATTTGAACTGATAAGAGACCAAATTTTAAGTCGACCTCAAATCACCTTTGACCTCAGTATTTGACCTTGAACACCACCATGTGTATTATATCTTGAAAAAATCAAAATTATTTGATATCATCAGGACATTCTTCGTAATCAGAATGCAACTTGATATGTCTGATGTGCTCTCATGTCCCACAAAAATACTATCCAAACGTTCATTCCAGAGCCCTTAATGCAACTTTTGTACAAATTTTATAATCACCCAAATACGACAGTAAGACTAGTGATCTAGCATGTTCATAGCCCAGTCCCTAAAAATAAATGCTATGGTTGCCTCATCCTAAAAACGTCAATGTGTAAAAACAATAGAATAGTTTGTATTATGATCTCACACCACCAAATCAGAGTCCCATAGAGATATGTGCTAAATTTGCCTTAAGAAAACGTAATTTATAACGACAGCTATAATAGTTGAAATCAGCCCTTGCCTGATCCCTCTGGCTGGTAAAAAATATAGGTTGACCGTCAATATTTTTAACAACTGGCCCTCGAAGTCTACAATGTCCAGGAATCGCCTAATTTACATGCAAAATCATGCCATTGTTTCTGTAAAGAAAAGGCTGCTTAAAATCATTAAAAATTATTCCAGCTCTCCCATCTGTGGTACACTTGCAGTATTTAACATTACTAATCATGGTCAATCCAAATTTTGCCAAAATTATGCAAATTTCTGCTCATTTAAATGCTTAATTTGGGTTTTTCTCAGAATTGAAATTAAGGGTGCACAACCATACAATTCTATTTGGTGGTGTGAATAATTTGAGTTGTTCATGCACTATACTCACTCTATCCCTTGCACCCACATCTGCTCCCTGCTGCAACAACACCTTACACCTTTCTTCATCTCCTTGTTCACTTGCTTGAAGAAGTGACATGCTCTTTGAGGACATGCTCTGTAAGGAAAAGTCAACAATTACACTTGTTTTGAGCTGTAATTTTATGTCATGCAAATCAGTTATAAGGCAAAAGGTCTAGCACAAAATGTTCCTTAAAAGGTTTATACTCATTTGGGTTAAACTAAAATAATACAAATACAACAATGACTGTAAATTATTGGCAGGTGGTAAAAAAAGAGGAAAAAGAGAAGAAAAACAAGGCTGTTCTCGAATCACAAATCTTGCCTATATATATGCTAAGTAAAGTAAAATTCAAAAGGTTGTCAATTTATTTTTTTACCTTTAATTCTACATCCTGAATTTTTCCCATATCTGGTCCTTTCTTTGCTCCATCATCCATGTTTTTAGAAGAATCCAACTTTTCTTCTCTACTACCTGAAATCAAAGGTATAAAGTATAATCAACTAGAATTTAACAGTTCTCAACTTGCGCAATGCCTCCATTTTAACAGGTGCAATTTCACTTGACACCAAAATGACCTTTACATTATTTGCCTCGCTAAGGTGGTCGGTCCCAACAAATTTCATTAACCTGCAGCCGTATATTGCGATTTGACCCTGAATGATCCAAAATGACCTTGACTTTTTGTCTTGTTTCGGTGGTTGTTCCCACCAAATTTCATGAACATGCAGCAGTCTATGGCGATTTGACCCCAGATGACCCCAAAATGACCTTGACATTTTAGTCTAATTTTGGTGGTTGTTCCCACAAAATTTCATGAATATGCGTCAATCTATGTCAATTTGACCCCGAATGACCTCAAAATGACCTTGACATTTTTTGTCTCACTATGGTGGATGTTCCCACCAAATTTCATGAACCTGCAACAATATATGGCAATTTGACCCCGGATGACCACACAATGACCTTGCGATTTAGTTTATTTTGCACTGAAAATCTAATCAGGTCAAAAACCTCTGGCTGTGCTACTCCCCACCAAGTCTCATAATTGTAACCCATATGGATGTCTCACTAGGGTGGTCGTTCCCACCAAATTTCATGAACCTGTAACAATCTATGGCAAATTTACTCTGGATGAGGCTGAATGACCCCAAAATGACCTTGACATTTTTGTCTTGTTTCAGTGGTCATTCCTATAAAAATTCATGAACCTGCGACAATCTATGGCTATTTGACCCCGGATGACTTGATGACTCCAAAGTAACCTTGCCATTTTTGGTCTTGCTAACATGATCATTCCCACCAAATTTCATGAACCTACAACAATATATGGCGATTTGACCCCAGATGACCCCAAATGATCCCTCAATGACCTTGCTTATTTTGCGCCGAAAATCTAATCAGGTCTAGAACCTCTGGCTGTGCTACTCCCCACCAAGTCTCATTACTGTAACCGATACGGATGTCTCACTAGGGTGGTCGTTCCCAAATATCATGAACCTGCAACAATCTATGGCGATTTGACTTTGGATGACCCTGAATAACCCCAAAATGACCTTGACATTTTTTGTCTTGCTACGGTGGCTGTTCCCACCAAATTTCAAAACCTGCAACAATAGATGGCAGTTGGACTCTTGATGACCCCAAATGACCCCACAATGACCTTGCAATTTAGCATAAGGCCACAAAAAAAAAAGATGTTTGCTTGCCCTCAACCGACCGACCAATTTTGGAAATCAGAAAAAGGGTTTTTTCTATTTACTGTACAAAAGAATACCGACCCTATTTTTGGAAATTCCTGAAAAAGTTTTTTTTTTTTTTCGAATTTTTGCATTCTGAAGATGTAAAAAAAATTTAATTTAAAATTCAACATCAAAGTGGTTACATAATTCTCTTGGTTACCGGATCACGCTATTTTGGTATGCCTTCAAGTGCCATATACCTTGTGTGGTAATTGTTTCGATCTGGCCATCGGGGTTCATTATTCATTCATTCAATTCATTTATTCATACATGATTTCACATTTATATACAATATTTCATATATATATATTTACAAGAACTGCTTGCTATTGGAAGCTGAACAAAGGGGTCAAATATCAAGTGAAGCAGTGGAAAAGAAAACTTCTTGAAAAAGACGTTCAAGAAATGGAAGAAGCCCATGCAAAGAACATAAGCCATGATCTCTTCAAGAAAGTCACAAAACTAGCAGGTGATAAAACCAAAGTTCAATCTGCAGCCAAAGACAAACATGGTTCACTGAAAACAGCTCAGAGGAAGTAATGAAGTGCTGGGAGGAATACTTCAGTAAACATCTGAATACAGAATTCCCCAGAGACTGTAATATACTTAACTCCATCCTGGAGCCTGTCAACCCTGCTACAGCAAGTTTGCCTTTTTCAATATATGAAGTTGAAAAAGCTTAAAAACAACAAAGCGTGTGGTTGGGATAAGATCTCAGCAGAAGCGTAGAAAGCAGGAGGACCCATGTTGAAACAAATGTTGTTAAAGATCATCAACATCCCCTGGGCTGAAGGAAAAATCACTGAAGACTGGAGTAAAGGTCTAATAACCCCTGTGTACAAAAGTGCTACAAACTAGACCCAGCCAACTACAGAGCTATTACCCTAGCTCCTGTCAATCCCAGGAAAAGTATTCTGTAGGATGGTTCTTAACCGAATACAACAGACTGTAGATAACCATCTGAGAGAGGAACAGTATGAGTTCCAGAGGCACCTCATCAGATGCACATTCCAATACACTGGAACTTTGTAGACTTCAAAGCAGCATTTGACACCATATGGAGGAGGCCCTTTGGAAATGTCTGCGATCAGTAGGAGTAGACACATACCAAACTGGTGAACCTCATTGCAAAAATGTATGAGCAAACCAAATGCTCAGTCGTGGTAAATGGAAAGATCACCGATTGGTTTGAAGTCCTAGTTGGTGTTAGACAGGGATGTCTTCTCTCACCATATGCCTCTTCAATCTATATCTGGAGTTAGTCATGAAGGACATCCAAAATCTAGGCTCAGGTGTGCAGATGGGTGACATGTGCACAATTGTGCAGAAAAAATTTCGCAGAGCATGGAAAATTTAGTGGCGCGTCGCGTGATTTCACGCCGCGAATATTGTTAAACCCTGGTCATAACATGTTTTCTAGCTCACAATATTTTGTCTTTTGAAAATGAAGCTGTCATAGTATAATAATAAATCATAGTGCAGTTTTGTCCACAGCAAATTCACCGTGACCTTTTCAGCCATAAACCCGCTTAGTGAAGATTAAACCGAAATATACAGTACTAAACCATTATAGTAATCGACTGTTCAATGCACATTTCTTACCACGTGATAATATTAACCCAATGAGCGATCGAATTGTCCGCTACGGTCGACTAATCCAATTGATAATGACGCTATTGACATGTACGGGTGGAGCTCCACTGACTGAGTTTTTGGGATTTTTCACTGGTTCTATCATTTACTCATCAAGGCGCTCCACCGTTATTATAAGGACTATGCTAATAATTTAAAGATTGACATGTAGAAAATAAACCATACTTGATTGACAGAAAGTACTAAATTTGTACCTATTACGGTTCCAAACGCGACCAAGTCAGGGCGGCCCGGTGAAGCAAAATGTGCATTGGATTAACACGGGAGTTTGGATAAGATGGTAGATTTCCTTTCTCATACAAATGCATGCTCCCCCGTTATTAAAGCTTGTACCGGATTAAAAATTCAGATATTTTGAAAAGAATAAGTAATTGAAACATAGAGCAAGTACTAAAATCAGAGCTTTTATACTTTTTGATATATGACGCTAACTAGTTCATCTCGTAAGCCCACAGCACAGCATTACCTTTGTGAGTGCCCCTGTGTTGTGTGCATACATGTAGTTAACAATAAGTGCATGATGTTGCCACTTTGGGCTGATAAAAATTTGGTCTAACTTCCACATGTCTGATGGTCCAAACTCCATTAAATCAATATCCTGTAAGTCTGAAGGTTCATTCATACTACGCCGCAATTGCTTTGCGATGTGTTGCCGCACTGTATCATACTGCAAAATTCTGCATTGCGGCATTTTAACTTGGAAATGTGACAAGTTGAATTGCGGCAAAAAGTAATCGATATATCGGCACTGAAAAAAGCAATTACGGCATAGTATGAACGTACCTTAATAGTTACGAAAATTGTGTTATAATTTACTTAAATGTGATGATTGATGGGTAACATTATAATTTGTTCAATTAATAATATGTGAGGCTCATAGAAACATGGGTTGATATACAATATATATAGAATGGTATAAACTTTTAGGCACACCCCCGGGGCACAGCACAGGTCTACATGTAATTGTATGCAAAGTCCACATTCCGCATTACAAGACTGATATTTTTGTGAGTTTATTATAAATTTGATTGACAAGCACAGTAAACAAACTATTATTTCAGACTATTGCAACTTGAACCAAGTATAGCTTACAAAATGAATTAGTGCCAGATTGTTTGTTGGGTGATATTGATCTCAACATATCACAATAATGAGATCCCAAATGTTGAAATATTAATAATTATTGACAATGTTGAGAGTACTTTGAAAATTACCTTGAAAAATGTCTCAAAAAATACAAGATGCCAGTTAAATTCGGTCTGAAACTATCAGACAATATTTTTAACATTAATAACATCACAAATTCGCAAACCCCGGGCAGATTTGTGGCTATTTATACCCGCATGCAAAGCATGGACGGGTAAAATAAATGTAGATATTTATATAGCGCTTTATGCCGTAAACAGCCTCAAAGCACTTTACATTTATTCCGCCATTATAAGAATATGTCGGAACCACGTTTGCTGCCTACAAATGGCGCAGGGTTCATCAGTACAACGACTGTGACTACCCCTAACAGCTTCCCATTGCACCTGGGTGGGGTGAGGCAAGCGTGACAAAGCGCCTTGCCCAAAGGGCGCAACACGGTGGCGGGGACGGGACTCGAACCCACGCACGTCAAGCAAGCTCTCAGATTATGAGTCCAAGGCCGTAACCACTGAGCCACCGTGCCCTGTATATTGTTATCCTGTGGTTTCTTCTCCTTCTTTTCCTCCTCCTCCTCCGTCATCAAACACATCATTCTGTCAAGGCTAGCGCTAAAACTACAAAGGCCCCAGGGCCCATATGTGGTACACTTATGGGCCGTACCCCGTAGATTTATCCTTTGCCCATCTTGGCCCCAGAGGTCAAAGGCATGCCATTTCTCATCAAATGAAGCAGCATCAGGGTGCTGAGTTGGTACACTGATAGCCCCAGGGGTACTCTACATATACAAGTATACATGAGCCCATATGTCATATATTTATATGAGCCCCAAATGTTAAAATAAGGGCCAACAGATTGACAAGGCTAGCTATAAAACTGCAAGGGCACTAGGGCTCATATGTGGCACATGAATAGGCCCTAACTTGTAGATGTATCATTTGCCCATTTTGGCCCCAGATGTATAAGGCTAAGGGCCCCAGAGGCCCAAATGTTAAAACAAAGGGCCAGCCGTTTCTCAGCAAATAAAGTAGCTACAGGGTTCAGATTTGGTACACTAATTGATCTTCAGCATCATATGTTTATATGTATATATGAGCCCCATGTGTCACATAATGTGCATTTTTCCATAACCATCAAATCGCTGATCGTGTTGCAAAAGTTCCGACCTTTGACCTCACTCCATTCATAAATTTGTGAAATATTTTATGATTACATCACAGAGCAGCGAGAACCCCAGAGCTCCCAAAGCTTGTAAGTGCATAGGCTGCACTCCGCCCATAAGAACTTTGCAATTTGTGCTCGTGATGATATGTGCGCGCATGCAAAAAAGATGGGACAGGTAACTTTTAGACAGGACTGATAACTTTTAGGAGTAACCTGTCCTGCTTTCTGATTGACATTTTGCTTAAGTTGACACAGTGCTTTAAGGGGATATTACCAGGTATGAATTTATGAGCTGACTGCCATTTACATGTGTGTACACATGTGGCACTACAGTGATTTCTGTGTGGTTTCATACACGAAAGTAAAATAACAAAATTGTGTTATGACTAACGGTTGAGGAAGGGGGAACAAGCTTGCATTATCAGTACCTTGTGTGTTGAGCTTATCCATACTGTCCTGCAAAGACTTGAGTGCCATGTCATCTACTAAGGGCTTTAGAGCTTCTTGCTGAATGCTTGGTGGTATAGATTGGTCTTTGATCTGAAAATGAAGACAATTATGAATAGGAAAAAGATGCAATGTATTAATTTTATCAACTTTATAATTTTGTTACGAATCGATGTAGAACAGCATAGATAACTGACTTTTGAAACTCAGACCTATTTTACTTAGTTATATGTATACTTATATATAAAATACATAAAACAACGTAATTATGTTATAACAGCATGATTTATTACTCGGAGTTTCACGCCTAAAACGGCGATCATCAGATAAATAGCTGAACACTGAACTGTAACTCCAAAACAAAACAAATAAATTCACAGCGTTGAAAGCGTACACGTCTTCACTAGAAAAGTATGACAGCTCGCGCATGTTTAAAAAACGAATGACACAGTATATACGCATACGCATGTTTAGTGAAAACGCGATGGGCGCAGCAACTACGCATGCAATGAAGTGCGTAATTATTTCTTTTCATACACGCACGCACGCAATCATTCAAACATGACAAATATGAGAAGGAAACAGAACTCTCAAAATATGTATGGCAACTTAAAAGAAAAGGAAGCAACTACTCTATCTACTGGGAAATCTTGAAAGAATCAAACACACACAGACGTGACTCAGGACAATGCAACCTATGCATTGAAGAGAAATTAGAAATACTGCGTGCGAAAGGGCCTAACACCCTCAATAATAAAACCGAACTCATCTCAAAATGCCGACACGGTCGGAAACCACCAAGCAGCGCAAAGAAAAAATAAATTGCGCACTTCATTACTTGCGTGAAGTTACTTACGCCTACCGCGCCTTCCGCATTTTAAAGAAATAATTTGCGCACTTCATTACATGCGTATATGCTGCGCCTATTGCGTTTTCGCTAAACATGCGTACATTTGTTTTTCGCATTTCAAAATTGCGTGCGTGCGTGTATGAAAAGAAATAATTACGCACTTCATTGCATGCGTAGTTGCTGCGCCCATCGCGTTTTTCACTAAACATGCGTGCGTATATACTGTGTCATTCGTTTTTAAACATGCGCGAGCTGTCATACTTTTCTAGTGAAGACGTGTACGCTTTCAACGCTGTGAATTTATTTGTTTTGTTTTGGAGTTACAGTTCAGTGTTCAGCTATTTATCTGATGATTGCCGTTTTAGGCGTGAAACTCCGAGTAATAAATCATGCTGTTATAACATAATTACGTTGTTTTATGTATTTTATTACACGCTCTACTATCTAATAGTATTGAGCACTATCTTCAGCTGTTTTGATTAACTATATTATACTTATATATATGTATGCAAGAAGTATCAAACTGCCCGGTATATATGTGTAGTTAGTCATGTACACACATTAGTACAGTCCATTGATCTAATTTACCATTTTTTATTTAAAACCATTTTAATAGAAGAACTTGGAAGCACTAAAATGGCCCAGACGGTAACCAGACCTGAAATTATTCTCAAAATCTCCAGACTGTTGAAAAAGTAACCCAACCATTATACTGGACTCCCCACCATGGACTGACAATTTATTAAGCAAAACAGCATCCCCAGCCCCTAGTCCAGGGAAATGGTACCGTCCTGGGCACAGCGATTGTCTTTAATCAATGAAACCATGTCTTTGGATGGAGAAAACAGGTACGGTACCGGTATGACTGTGATAAATGTTCAGAACAAAATAAAATTGTTTGTGGTTTGCAATGGGTTGAATTATGTGGAAATTGCGGATCGTATCATACAGCATCAGGGTCATGTTATATTGTTTGTGATTATTTGTTCCTGTAGGCTTAGGCAGGCTGTGCATTTTGTACATTCCCTGGTACTGTACATACTACACACACAATGCTGACCATGATTGATAAAATATTAAGTCACCAATCCATGACTGATAACAATTTTAATAGTATATACTTTAGCGGGACATAGGGTACATAATATTTAACACATCTACAGTAGGCATTGCACACAAAAATGGGAAAATAAGTTTTTCTTATTCAACTTTCAAAGACTTTACAGATGCAGCACTGATCATGGCGTTGAGTATAGCTGTTGGCATGCACTCTTGATTATTGATTGATGCGCCTGCCCACATTTGCTGCTGCTAATTTTATGCATGCCTGTATTTTGTATGTTGTCCTCTTTGCAATCAAATGTACTGCAAGGCACTCGCCCACGCTTCAGAGAGCACAATGGTAAAACTCTCAACTGGAAATCGCAAGGCCTAGGTTCAATCCCTGTCAAGTCCTGATTTTTTCACTCTCTTAATTTATCATGTCAGTTTGCCCAAGCCTTATGAAGTTGTGCCTTTTGTTTTAATGGTTATACAAATATTACTTGTCAACACATTTTTTTCACCTTGAGTAGTCATGTGTCAATTTGATCACTGTCTATAACAACAGAATTTAGATGCTGGCAAAGCTGTTGTGGTTTGTGGTAAATTATAATTGTACCGTACCACAGAATTTAGTTTCTTTTTCCATTTTTTTCCAGTGCGAGGAGCTTCTAGTTGGTTGCCCGTCTTATAAGGAGTGGGTCTATTTTAGGTCTCTTATTATTCAATTTGTTCATTCTTGATAATGCCTAATCATATTATGTCCTTTTTGCCCTAAATACGCTGATGACCCGTTCTGTATCTAGGCATACCTATCCACTTAGAAGATGATGTCAATTATCATTTTGAACAACAACTACCAGTAGCACTAGTGGTGTGATAATGATTACTAACTATCCAATGTCCTTGGATATAGAGAAGTGCAAAGTCATGCGACTCACGTCAGCAGAGGGTTTTCATTAACTGCTCCCATATTTGGGGCATCTTTTTAGTGTTCTAAGCAGATCAGTCAAAACGTTTATACAATTCAGAATTTGGCGTCCAAACTCCAAAATGCTGTAACAACAATGACGATTCCTATGGGTATAGATATACAGCAAGTTCGGCAACCATTACATGAGTTCTCAAGCTCCACTATTATTTTCCAATTATTTGTAGCACTACAGCATGCAATACGGGTGTTGTGTGCTGTCATTTAATACACCACAAGTTTCACAAGCATGTTCAATGCTCCAATTCATTATTGATATACTGCGATATTGTGTGCGCCTAGCAGGCTGCCACACCAACTTATAGCTCCAACAAAAGTCAGCTGTTTACAACTTTTAGTTGGAGTATTGCTTCAAATTTTCAACAATCGTAGTGGTTTAGTATAAGGACATAAACTGTCTTCATAGTTGGACT
Organism: Amphiura filiformis; assembly: GCF_039555335.1. Taxonomy (NCBI): domain Eukaryota; kingdom Metazoa; phylum Echinodermata; class Ophiuroidea; order Amphilepidida; family Amphiuridae; genus Amphiura; species Amphiura filiformis. The sequence continues at coordinate 11,875,665 of NC_092638.1, forward strand.
TTGTGTCAACGTATTTGGAGATTTTCATGGTATTTTGTTCCTATTTTTTCATCTTGGATGTGTATTGCTAGTCAGTACACATGGTTTGGACCAGTATCCACAACAAATAACAGATCAATATCATCCAAGGACACTGTATTTTGGGAGCAACCATGCATTATAACTTGATTGCCTTGATCATCATTTGCTTATGCATCAGTGACCATGATGGAATGGTTCTAGATAAGTATACAACTGATATAATACCTGTCAACAACAAAACTCTTCATCACAACAAGTATCTTGGTACTTGTATCAATTATTACTCAAACTCAACAGCTTCATTCAGACTTCAATTATTAATTGCTGGAGATATTAACCCTAATCCTGGACCAGATACCCTTGTGGAATCAATCTCTACCCAAAGCTGTGAACGAATCTCGTATAATAGAACTCAGTTACTATCACTTCAAACCAACTGTAAAAAACAAAGTGTGCCTTTAAGAACATGGCTGAACATTAAATCATTGGGCATTCAGTCTAAATGTACACACAGAGGTGTGAGAGGAGGTGTTCGTAAACAGGGTCATCGTTTGTCATTACAACCGGAACGTATTAATACACAGTCCATCAACCAAACAATTCCTGTTATTGTTACCCAGCGTTCTTCCATTTCCCACCATCCTGAACAATTTCGTAATAAACATAATTTGAGAAAGTTGGAGTTTGTTCAATTCCCATCCCCAGAAACGGACACTCATTTTGCAACATGGAATGCTCAATCCATGCGCAGAAAAACTCATGTCATATGGTCATTTTCACGGTAAAGGGTGTAACTTTGGATTTTTAACATTTTAATCCGTAGTGTTCTAATAAAGCCACAGAATTCCATGATTTTTTGCCACATAAGTCATCTAGTTAGCAGCTACCTTGGGTAGCATAATCAGCTTTGGGAGTTACTGCGTTCAGTTTTAGCAGGCTTAAATGTACTTAATATTGCCATTTTGAAAAACTATAAAAAACAGTAACATTTTGTAAAACCCTGTGTTTTCTTCAGTTAGTTCATGGATAATTTTTCTTATCCTGAAAGTACAGTCATATGTTCAGCAAACACTGCCACATTAGATTTAATTGTGAACAGCCCTGTATTTTTGAGAACCGGACTTGATATTTGTCGTTTCGAGGCTTCATTTTCCGTTAACAATTGTTAACAAACTTTGTGGGTGTAGCTTTGGTTCATAATTCTTGGTTATTTCTTCACTTCTTCTTGATTCATAACAGTTGTTATCTTAACTTGAAATGGGTAACAAAAATTAGTCGATTTGCAAGCTTTTAAATTTTTATAAAATCTTGACTTCAAAGAGCCGTTTTTCCGTTAACTTTTTTGAAGCCTCCGAAACAAACTGTTCAGCAAGCTTGTGAAATTATAAATAAAAGAGCTCATCCAATCTATTTATCAAAATGTAGCAAAGTAGATCCTCAAGTCACATGTTTTTAAATCGTGGAGATATATATCACCGTTTGAAAATGGGACCCAACACAAACTTTCCGTTAACAATTGAAGCCTCCGAAACAAATGAAGCCTCCGAAACAACAATAAGATTAATTATCATCTATGCATATCTAAATTGGTGTGTTTCATACTGATATCTGCATTGTAATTATTACTTGATATGTGCAGAATGTCATAAATTTAAAAAAAAATTGACATTATGGTTAATGTTTGAAAAATATACTGATATCCAAAAAAGCCTGTTTCGGAGGCTTCACAGGCAAAAAACACCATACTTAACAAATGGGTGAAAAAATTAACATGTGATAAATCTACAATATCTGCCGCATAGAATCATTGATTCAATATACACAAGAAAATAACAGCTTAGATGATCCCAACACTGTTGTTTTCAAAAAAAACTACTTCTGCAATGTTTAACAATTGTTAACATGAAGCCTCCGAAACAAAAAAAATGACTTGCTGTGATAATTTAATTTTTGTCACAACTGAAATTCAATACTTAGAAGCAAAGCATGAAAATTGGTAATTGTGATATTTTTTACCTATTTTTTTATGTCAACTTGTAGTGGTTAGCCAAATATTTTACTTTTATGATCACCTGTGTTGTTAACTGAAGCCTCCGAAACACAAATTGCTTGAATTGCCAATTCTAAAAAATAACTCCAATTTCTGTGAAACTTGGCTGGGAGGTTCCTTTCATCAAGTAGTATTTGTACATGAAGTTAGACATTCAAATTATTTTAGGAACCCAATTAAAACTTAAAAAATATGTTTAAGGTTTGGAAATTTCCATTGTAAATGACACTTGATGTTAAAAATTTTCAAAACTGCAATTACAAACATAGCAAAACATGGTATAAAATTTAACTTATATCTGTTGACTTACTTTGGAATGGGATTTCACATGTATTCCAGCTTTCATGTCATAATTTTCTGAGGTTATGTAAAATACATTTTTCTTAGATTTTAACCAAAATGTTATGGAAATGTCAATTTTTTATTAGAAATCAGAAGGTTTAAGCCTTGAAACATTATTTTACTGGAATTTAAGTTGCTTCTATGCATGATTTCAGTAAACAGAAACATATTTAAGTGGTTTGAAATTTTGACCCAAAAAATCAAAAGTTACACCCTTTACTGTGAAAATGACCATATCTGACTTAATGATTTCAGATAAGTTACATATCCTTGCAATTACTGAAAGTTGGCTTGATGGTGATAATCGTGATTTGCGTACATTAAGTGATCTCAGAAATACCTTTCCTGATTTTGATATTTATCATTATCCCAGAATTGGTTGTAGAGGAGGTGGTGTTTTATTATCCTCAGGAAGGGGTTTGGGGCAACGCTGGGCGGTACTTACAATTTTACATCCTTTGAGTGCCTTCATGTTACAATTTTCCCTGCCCATGGACCATCTGTAAGGATTTATACCATTTACAGAATATATCCTTCCAAGAAAAACAAGCTTACTGCTAAACTGTTCTTTACTGAATTCTCGAGTTTCCTTGAAAGTGCTAGCACCTTTCCTGGACAGATCATCCTGAATGGGGACTTCAACTTCCACGTTGACGTTCCTGATGATAGGGAAGCATGTCAATTTTTAGACCTTATTGAGTCTGCTGATCTTCAGCAGCATGTCAGAGGAGCTACTCATATTTCTGGTCACACTTTAGACCTTATTCTGACCAGAAAATCTGATGGCTTGGTCTCTAATATCAATATTGTTAGAGACCTTCCCTCGGACCACTTTGCTGTTGAATGCAATATAAGCATTTGTAGACCAAAACCATCCAAGAAAGTCATTTGTTACCGGAAAACTCGTGATATTGACATTCCCAAGTTTCGTCACGACATTGAATCGTCCTTTATTTATGAATCTCCAAAGGATAATCTAGAAGATCTTGTTGAGCATTATGACACTGCTCTTAAATCCATTTATGACATTCATGCTCCTGAAATTAAGCGTGCTGTTACTTTGCGACCCAATGCCCCATGGTTCACTACTGAACTTCGTGAGGCCAAGCAGGACAAACGTCGCACTGAACTTAAATGGATGCAATCTAGCCTTGAAGTTCATAAACAGATTTTTAAGGATGAAATAAGGAAATACAAAGCTTTACTTGAAACAGCCCAGACTAATTATCATAAAGAAAAGGTTGCCACTTGTGATCAAAAACAAATTTTTCGTATGGTTGACAGCTTTTGTTCTAACAAATCTACCAAGGTTCTTCCATCTGTTGATGACCCCATTGATCTTGCGAATCAATTTGCTTCCTTCTTTGAGAACAAAATTTACAAATTACGTGAGAATCTAGATCAGTCATCTGACCTGAAGGTGTCAGTTGATCTTCATGATAATTGTAGTGCCTGTTTTGACCAATTTCATCAAGTTGATCAGGAAGATGTTCGCAAGGTCATCATGGAGTCTCCATCTAGCTCTTGTCGGGCAGATCCAATACCTACATGGTTGCTTAAAACTGTTGTGATGAGTTACTTCCTGTAATAACTAAGATTGTAAATTTAAGTCTTACCTCCGGTATTTTCCCCGATTCATATAAGATTGCTCATGTAACTCCTCTTTTGAAAAAGAGTAACTTGGCCAAAGAGAGCCTCAGTAATTATAGACCAATCTCTATTCTATACTATGTCTCCAAGATTGTAGGCGTGTTGTGTCAAAACAGTTGAATGAACATCTGCAAGCAAATAATCTGCATGCCATAACCCAGTCTGCTTATCGGAAGTTTCATTCAACTGAAACTGCTATGGTTCGTGTTATGAATGACTTGCTACGTGCAGTTGATAAACACAACGAGGCAGCGCTAGTTCTTTTAGATCTTAGCGCTGCGTTTGATCTGATTGATCAGGAACTTCTGATACAGCGTCTTTCCGAGAGATTTGGAATTCATGGTATTGTTCTTGCCTTTTTTAGATCATATTTGACTGGCCGCTCTCAGTTTGTAAATATTAATAACACTGATTCTGATAAACACATGTTATTCTGTGGAGTCCCGCAGGGCTCCGTTTTGGGACCACAACTGTTCACCATGTATATTTCTCCCGTCGAAGATATTATCAATGCTCACGGTTTAGAGAAAATGCAATATGCTGATGACACTCAAATATACACAATTTTTAAGAAATCTGAAACAACAAATGTGCTTTCAAGACTAGAACAGTGCATTGATGATGTGAAGGCATGGATGATTCAGAACAAACTGAAACTCAACGATTCAAAAACTGAACTTATCCATGTTACTTCCCAATTTATTAACTCTGCTCAACTTCCTCCTGTAACAATTGGTACATCACTCATTGAACCCTCACCTGAGGCTCGTGATCTGGGCATCCTTGTGGATGATAAACTCTCTCTGAACAATCATATTACAAACATTTGTCGTACTGCAACTTATGCCATCTGGAAGATCAGCCAAATAAGGAAATATCTTGACAATACCCAAACTGAACGACTTGTCCATGCCTTTATAACATCTCATCTTGACAACTGCAACTCACTTCTTTATGGCTTACCTTGTGCTCAGATTGACAAACTTCAACGAATCCAAAACACTGCTGCTGCGTCTCATCACCAGAACAAAGAAATCTGATCATATTTCAGGGTCTTAGAACAACTTCATTGGTTGCCTATCCACAAACGCATCATTTACAAGATTCTACTTCTTACATACAAAGCCGTCAATGGTCAGTCACCGGAATATATTGCTGAACTTGTTTCTTTTACAATCCACCTCGGTCACTTCGTTCTAGTTCACAACACCAACTTGTTTCACCAAGATTTTCAACTTCTTATGCTAAGCGTGCCTTCTCAGTTGCCGCTCCCACACTATGGAATAAGTTACCAATTCATATTCGTCACGCACATTCTCTGAACTCATTCAAATCGCAACTCAAAACTCACTTATTTATTTCAAATGTCATTTAATATGTATTTATTGTTTGTAGTGTAAGTTTGTAGTTTAAGATAGCATTTATTTTCTTGTTTGTAAAGGGCATAGAGACATGTTTTGTTTATGCACTTAAAAGCGCCTCCATATTATTATTATTATTATATTATTATAGCGGTGTCCTTTTCAATTTGGGTTCTTTTACTAAACCTGTAGTCCAATGTATACTACGAGCAGATATAGGGCGTTGTTGAAAATTGAGAAGGAAAGTTCACAGCGGGTCATATCTTGATCTCCAGAAGTCTGGGAAAAGCTTCTCATGCCTGCATATTCTGGAGTACTACAGGGTGCCATGTTGGATGCTATACCAACAGGGCCGTATTGAAGAGATTGAAAAAACAATCAAAATATGCTTCTTAAGCTCGCTCCTGTATTGAGACCTTTGTCTCAAGCTCACCTGAAAGTGTAGATGACACTCTTAGTGTTGGATGTTAACAGCATGTTGTTTCACTCTCCCAGACAGATTCCCCTTAGCTCTCCAACCTACAATGTAATAATCTCCTTTTACAAGGACTTGGGAGTAACCTTTGCGTTATCTTTCTTGCAGGCTGTCACATGCCCAATTTTTAGATGCCTTGACGAAGTAAAGCTCAAAAGTGCAACACATGTGCTTGTTCTGCTAATCCACTTAATTAGTACCGTAATCTTTTATGGTGTGTCCCCAAGGTTTACATTTATGTTGCAATGTGTTGCTCATTCCTTGCTGAAGGTGTCATGTACCGTAGTCTCTTATATCTAGGGGAAGGTACAAAGGTTGGTCAACTTTTACATTTTTGTATGCTGCTCTGTACAGTATGGCACCTTTTGCTATAAATTTATACATAACATTGAGACATGCACACACATCATGACATGACAAGAAAGTGATAATGTGCTTAAAACTCACCTGCTACAAGGTGGATATGTCCAGCTTTCAGCGCTGGCAGACCTAGGGGAAATAGGCCTTTCTGTAAAAGTAAACAAACAACAAAACCACATTAATAATAATAATAATAATAATAATCTTTCTTAATTGCCTTTACATTTCAAGCTAACACAACTGAAAGTAAATATCACACTGTACATGTACATAATCATGATAATGTAGTGCTTACATGTCGAGAAAGCTCAAGGTTGACAGGCTCTTGCACTATGCAATGCTTGCTTGCACTGTAATAAGCAAATCTGTTTGCATGTAGGCATATACAGGAGAATAACAACTTCTAGATATACGATTTACAGTTCATGTGCTTACACTTCCTTGTTTTATTTCACTTACACCTGACCTTATGATTCAAGAAGTGCAGTCATTGGAACAAACAGGATTCAAGATTACAAAGGGGCTTAAACCAGGAAACTTCGCATGCATGCATGCAAATTGTCATATATCCACAAAATTTACTTGATTTAATATTTGCACCTAATGTACATGTACATGTAAAATAATTATCAGATTTTGTTGTACAAGTCCAGAAACTTATTCATGTTTTACATGTTTCATCTTCCGTGCGGAAGATTTCATCAGTAATGCACCGATCAGTAATGCGCCGATATAGTGCACCACCACTGGTCCTCCAAGGCCGTCGATAAAGATTCTTGTAAACAAACTTATTCTTTGAGTCGTACGATCAGCTACTGCAAACAACTGCACACCCTGGGGATGAGAGTAGGAGGACCAGAGATGGTGCAGCGGCTGTATCGGTATTGATGAAATCTTCCGCACGGAAGATGAGACGTATAAAATGTGAGTAAATTTCTTTAAAATCTGATATTTATATTTATGTCCGCCGCCTCACTACATGTGGTGCACCAACAGAATTAGAGAAGGAGAACCGGGACTCCCTATACCGCCACGTACTATCGCGCCGTCAGCTATGGGGAAAAAAATCTGTAGCGTCTTAGTACTCGCGTGCAGGTCGCATCAAGTGCATCTCTCAAATGCGCCCATCATCTATGACGCGCTTGCATGACAACGACTGCCTCGCGCGCATTCCGAGGGAAACCGAATACCCCCAATTTTTGCTCCATGCCTGTATCAAGATGGCGGTCGAGTCCTGGTTCTCTGGTTTTAATTCTGTGGGTGCACCACATCTGGTCACCGTCATAATTGAGCCATTTGTGTATTCCTTCCCAGACGGTTTTATGGTTTTTTGCAACGGGAACTGCCATGATTCACGGTGTTGCAATTTCAACAACATCATACACAATTGCAACATGTACGATTATGCGGTGCATGTGTAATTCGATTTAACAAACAATTAAGTCCTCGTATATTTTACCACTCCGATTTAATGTTACATACGTTTGGAACTAGAGCGACTGCCATCTTGAGGCTCTGAGGATGGCACTTGCTCAAGTTCCAAAAGCTCCGCCATTTGAAAAGGATTTCTCCGGGAAAGATTAAATCTAGGGAATGATTAAATCCTAGTTCATGTTTATCGTCCCATACCAAATAATTACCAATCATCTGCAAACAAAAAGTATCCTCAACACTCAAACAAAGGCAGTATCGTACACTAAAACTTAATTACCTTACAAAATAAGAGTGGTTGAATGATAGTCTATGTCTACCTCCCTCCAGTCAGCGGCACTAGCTTTGAAGTTCAACGTGTGCTGCGTTGGCTTAGCGTGGTTTCTTGTGTACATATGCGCCACTTTGATCGCACATGTAAAAGTATGTACACGCACCAAGTAACGCTAAGCTAACGCAACACACATTGAACTTCAAAGCTAGTGCTGCTGAATGGAGGTAGATAGACTATAGATGGAGATATTTTGAAACCGGTCACGGGTTACCTCATTTGACACACTGCATAATTCTAGAGGCTATATTTATCAACCACTTGGTAATTAATTTGTGTCTATTGAATAAGTGTAACTTTTCGATACTTTTCGTGCACAGTATAATTATGATTACATTTCAAACTAGTCTGGAAGTTCTAACCTAACCACTGATTACAAATTTACAATACGACAAGGAAAATAAGAGGCTGTGACATGCATTTTGCAAATCAGTACTAACAAATTTATTTCAAAAATTAAAAACAGCTAATTTATTCACAATGTACATGTACAAGCTAGTAGTATTGGTAGTTGCCCACGTCCAACTTTGTTTCGTCAGCACAAGTTGTACTGTACATGTACATTGATAAGGTCATGTGTCTTGAACTCGCCCCATTTTGCGTTGCACAGCATTTTTGAGCTTATTTACACCTTCCGAGGTTGAAATCGACATAAAATTTTAAATATGCACTCCACCCCATACAAACTATACATTTCCTGAAAGAAAATTGCATGAGCAATCCAAATATGCCATTTAAAAAATTGTAGGGGGTATTGTTAAGTTGTCCAGACTGAAATTGTCAGCTAAAATTTAACTTTTTCATTTTTTATCTTTCAAGACATATTTTCTTAACCTCTGCCCCTGTCTTTAATTGCTCATCATATTTGAACTCCTCATGAAATTTCCCTTCAGAAAATGTATACTTTTATATGGGTAGGGCATACATACCCATTTTCTTACTGTTTCGGAAAATGACCTTAAATGACCTTTGACATGTGACCTTTGACCCTGCCTTTTGACCTAAAACATTGCTTAGCTAATACCTCTTTACTTATAGACACTTGGGTCCAAGTTACATGGAGAGGGGCCTTATAATTTGCAAATGGGAGCAATTTAAAAATATAACTGCAATGCTCATGATGCTGTGCCTTCCATAGGGTTTGTACAGCCCGCTTCCTCAGCCACCGCTTCCTCAGCCACCACTATGCCTGCCACTTCCACATACTTGTGCATAATACGGAAGGTCGATTTGTGCCCATAAATGTTTAGGCCTATGTTAAACTGTATGTTATACAAATTGTACAGCTATCATTTCTACCCTATGACGAACCGACATACCTGTAAATCAAATAGCCCACAAAAAACTGGTCATCGCTGGTATTTTTCATGAAGAAAAACGACACTTTTTACGCCGAACATGTCCAAAACACGTCAGCTGACGTACAAGCCTCCCCACGCATGTACATAAACAAGCCGTGTTCATTGTTTAATTGTCACCTGCAGCTGTTCGCAAGAAAACTTTCTGCATAAAATTACCTGGGGTCGTTATCAGGCCTGAGACACACTGGCGCTTAGTTTGAGGACAGTCACTATGAGTTACTAATGTCGGCACATGCAGAAAATGCGTGATGGGTCGCCATTTTGTGACTCGTGCAAACTAACACAAACAAATTATTGGACTTAATAATCTTTTCAAGTTTTAATAAAGCGTGCATCTATCATGATAATATTACATTTTATTATTTTATTATTTGAATTACATAAGCTATGTCAATTTTGTGTCCATGTTAATTTTTATATGGATTTACCTGTGTTGATTTTAAACTGTTGTGAACGTGGAGCTACATAAATTGGCAGGCGATTACCCACCATGCAATGCGAATACACGGAAGCGATCCAGTTTAGGATGCATCGCAGTTCCTGTTGTGTAAACCAGGCGTAAACCGCCCATCCAACCTGATCGTGTGCACAGGATTTGTGCTGGAGGCTAGTTAATGCGCACAACCAATGCGCAGAAGAAGACCTTGATACTAGGCGGAGCTTACGTTTCACAAGAATGATTGACAGCTGTGAGTAAGTGAAATTCTGTTCTGTGATTGGTACAAAAATATGGTTCTCGTATAAATGAATATATTATCCATAATGGCTTCAAAATTAGGAACCGTTTCTTCCACAGAGCCCTATATAGGGCTCTATGGTCTCTACTCATCATACACGACCGTAGAAGATCTGGCCAGCGACGACGCTTGCCAATCAGGCTAGCTATTTGTACGGCGTGGCCTCTCATCCTTTTTATTATCTCTGGTCTTGTCATGCTGGTAGATTCGCCCACCTGTGATTACTGACCTGGATCTGACAGAAGATTGTGGAATTTACGATTTTCAGCAGCAGGATTTTATGAAACTGCCAATATTTGCAAGTATTCTGAAGGATCGGTAATAATTAAAATATTTTTCATGGTGTCGGTAGTGCAAGTTGAAGTTAGTGAATTTGTGGTTTTGTATGTTATGTGCAAGAGTGTTTTCAGGAAGCGTAAACAGGCAGGCCGTTATGCTAAGCTCTCCATGTTATATGCAAGTTCGGCGACGAACTGGACACATCACACGGTAGTGTGATGTGTCCAGCCTGGATATAAGCCACCACCACCCTGAATACTCCAAAAACAAATGGACATATCTCCAACACCCTAAAACACACATTAATGAATTTCGTACAGCATGTAGTATGGATTGTCAGCTTTAAATTGACACCACACTTATGTCTGTAGTACATGTGGTTGTTAAGTTATAAACATTTTTGGCGAAAGGATCTGGAAAAATGCAACGCCGCCATCCTTTTTGGGTGGCGAGCTCAAAACACATGGATAAAATGTTGATTTTATGCCATAAAAATCTCAAATGCCTTGAAAAAGAAAAATGTTCAAATCATCTACCTGTAACTACAATAGAATTTCTTTATTAAATAGAGTTTTATTAGTCTTCTGTACCATACGTCACATACATACTGATTTTACATGTGTGTGTATGTGTTATTGGTGGCTAGGGTGGGATTTTTGCCTACACACTAGTGTCTCGCTCTCAGCTTTCTTTGACCAAAAGCCCAAAGCGCATTTTTTGTCTTTTGCTGTATGTACACAGATGCTGGATTTCTTTTTTTATTGCAATTTTAGCCCATGTTTTTCATTATGTTTTTTCGGCCACTTCGTGGCTGATGTTCAATTTTTCTCCACGACAATTTCAAAAAAAAAAAAAAAAAACTCAAAAATGAACAAAATTATAATTTACATAAATATGTGTGCTGGAATGCAGGGAAGCTGTGACAAATTTTTATTTTCGTCATTGCATGAAATGAACATTGAAATTTGGTCATAAAAACAATCGGATTATATCAGAAAAATGCTAGGTTTCATCTTTATAATTACACAGGACAGGAGTCACAGGACATATGCATGTACGTGCAAGTTTGAAACAGCATTTTTGCTATTATATTTGATGCTATACTGATTTTACATGTGTGTGACAGTGTGTATGTGTTATTGGTGGCAAGGGTGGGATTTTAGCATACACTATGTTATGATGTAGTGTCTTGCTCTCAGCTTTCTTTCTTTGACCTAATAAATTCATGTGCACATAATATTTTTCATGTATTGTTTCAGAGGCTGTGCAATAATGTGTACACCACAGCACAGGTGTAAAACAGTCATGACTGAGACAGAGACCAAGGTTCAATGAAAAGGAGGAAAAGCACCAAATAGGAGGACAATAATAAATGAATCTCTAAACACTTTTGTACAGTGAAGAAAAACTGTGTCATTTGACAACTTTTTCTGGCGCTAATGCTGTACGGTAGTTTACTTCGAATTTCCATTGCTTTACATGGTGTCATGCTTCACTGATTCCGACGCATTTTGAGATAGCACCGGCCACATGCATTCTATCCTCACATCCATCGTCGGTTATCAGTGGCCTGGATTGAGGATAGAAAATATGCCCAACCACCTACTTGTTATGATACGGTACCAATTTCCTGAGTTGGATAGAAACCGTACAAGACAAGTTCCCAAAACTTATATCAAAAGCAACAACAACAAAAACCAACACTCATGGGCATGTTCATGCTGAGACGAATATATTTGTCTCAGGTTCATGTCAGTCTCACTCTCAGGTTTGTTTTTGCGGAATTGGGATTTCCATTTTAATTCAAGAATATCATACTACTTCCACTGCAGGTTTTCAATCCAAGTCTTTTTTTTTTTTTTAACAGAATGGTGAATACAATGTACACATGCACACTATCACAGTAAACAAAATCCAGGCTGGATGTACGGCATGCAATCAATTATGTGAAATTGTTTTAAATTGACGGATGGAACCCTCAAAAATAAATAGCAGGCGTTAGTATTGAAAACTTGTTCCTGGATGGCTCCAATACCGCAGTTGGACATCAGTGATTGAAAAACAATGTGTAAAACCGATGACACTCCTCCAGACAACACCACCCATCTTCATCTGTCAAAATGGCCGACTGAGCTGAATTCTCATTTTCATTATTTTGTAATTTGATGCATGTGTATTGCAGAAGTATCCTCCAAAATATTCACTCCATAACCTGACATTACTGGATCTGAACAACGGATATGTGTATGCCTCAGCAGTGGTTTGTTGTACGCAATGATGAAATCAGCCATCGCCCTCGTCAATGTTATTCCAACATCACGAACAGTAACATGTCACGGAAAATTAAACAATCATGGCCGCTCCTTCCGCATAGCATTTTCATGTAGACCGGAAAATATTTTGTGTGTTTTTCATGTTCCCGACAAAATATATACATCATACGCCATGGGATGGTAAAACACAACTTGTGTTACTGTATACTCACTTGAATTTGTGATATTTCGCCGGTAAATGGTAAAAATCAAGCACTGACTGGATCCACCTCAGAAATATTTTCATGGGAGGTATCCCATGTTCACATAACACAGCGATACCGGACACAACAAAATACAACACGGATATTTGCCAAATAAAAACACTTTCGGGCGAATAAAAACATCCAGAGCCAGCGTACTTACCCCTAAAGTCTTGCGATCGCTAATTATTACCTCCCTGACGCTTCTAGTGCCAGAATAGGGGAAATATTAAACGTTTTTCTATGCCCAAATCATTCCTTATTTACAGTAATGGACGAGCATCAGGGTGCGGTACCTTCGTCTTGCAATGTAAAAAGGCAACCCGATTTTTCACCAGACTGGACATGCGCATTGACTTCTCGTCGAGCCAGAGCCGAGTTGAAAGAGTGCTCAGGGTGGTGTAGGACACGAAACCAATTTTACGGCTGTTACACGATAAATAAAAATAGGCTGTAGGCCTATTGACGTAAAAAAAAAAAAATTTTGGAATAAACAAAATAGTAATTTATTCCTTGGATCCAAATTAACACAATACACACAAAAAAAGCTTTCAGGTTTGAGTGGAGATGCGATAAAAATCTTGCTGGGTGGCAGAGGGTGCTGATGATGATGGATGATGCTGATGATGCAGTGATGCTGATGATGATGATGATGATGATGATGATGATATTGATTTTTAATATTATTAGGGCCTTATTTATTATTATCATTATTATTATTATTATTATTATTATTAGACCTATTATTATTATTATTATTATTAGTGTTGTTGTTATTGTTGTTATTATTTCAATTGATAGGCCTATGTTGTCTAAAAATGAGAGCTCTCCCATGTCGGAGATCTGGATTTGAAAAGATATGTCTAGCAGTAGGCCTACGGTATAGAATTAAGGAAAGCCCGTGGTAACCAAAAAAGTTCTTTAGCTGGATTCTTTATAGAAGAGGCATTAATGAACCGTTAAGTTAACCCTCCAAGGGTTCTAAGTAGAAGAAGTAAGTAACCTTCAAAGGTTCTAAGAAAAGGTTGTCATGATTTGAACCAAAAGGGGCTAACACCCGGGCTTACACTCCTTTTCACCTTTCTTGATGAGTCCCTGATTCGAATGAATTATTGAATTCAAAACGGTTCTATTCAAATCTTTACAGTTCTAATTTATAGAACTTTTTCAATGTTCCGATAGTGAACTTAAACATTGCTTAGGGTCCTCATACCAAAATATTTTAAGTTGCACCTTTTTTCTAAGAGTGAACCATCAAGAGCCTATAGGTCTCACCCTATTCCAGAAAGAATTATTTCTTTTGGATTATAGGCCTATCCTGATTTGCCAAATGAAACATAGCTTTATCTTCAGTTTAATAATAGTTCTTACTGATGGCAATAAAAGTCAAATTTTAATAGTTGGGCCAACATAATTATGCCATTTTGCATGAGTTCTTGCATTGCAGTCACACAATTCAAAGACTTGTCACAACTCACAACACAAGTCTAAGCTCGGAAATTTTGAGTAGGCCTATGCCTATATAGGCCTATATGCAATTAGCTGCAATTGTTTCCTCATAAATTAGATTTTTATGTAAATTTTGATTTTTGGTTATAAAAGATATTAGAAAGTGCGTTTTCCCAATATTAAAGAATCCATAACCTGAAATATTAATCTTATAGTACAAGTCTTTGGGTTTGCATTTTTTCACAACATACGAAAAACACCCTATAAGAGTCCTCAAAATGAAGCTCCCGTGTAGGAAGTGAGGTAACGGAGATGAATGTTAGAAGTAATAAACATCTCAAAAAAGTAACTAACCCCCTTAAATAATGGCCATTATTCAAAAAGGGGCTATTGTATTGCAAATTTGTAAAATGCGATGGAAGCAGAATTTATTTCTGCGCATTTTGACACCTCATTTGATACGATAGCCCAGAAAACAATAAAACACCGGTCAATTTAATGTAGTGAGGTGCAGATTTGAAGGGTGCACTTACATACAAATTTTTACAATACAAAAACACTCAGATATGTCATTACACAGATAACACTGAATGCAAAATCAATAGAATTTACTGCAGCTTTCAAATCTTGGGCTATACATTGATTTAAATGTACGCAGTGACTTCAATATTTAGTCAATTGCTACAAATGAGGTGTAAAAATGTGCAGAAATAAATTCTGGTTCCAACGCATTTTACAGATTTGTAATACAATCAATCGTTTTTGAATAAAGGTCATTATTTAAGGGGGGTTCAGTTACTTTTTTTGAGATGTTTACTCATGAAATGAAATCAGAATGCGCAATTCAAATTCAAAAAAATAAATAATTATACCGGTAGGCCTATATTGTTTTATTAAGTGGTCATATAATATGCTTCAAAGGTGCAAATGGTAAAAATCACCTGATTGCTAATACAAGAACAATATAGGGGTCCAATAATTTACCCTGTGGGCACAACTTGCAACTTTTAAGCGTAAAAAATAAAGGATATAGTTATACTATTTAAGCTTTAAAATTAACATAATTAGGGACCGTTCACAAACACTTGTTAGGGGCCTGATGCAAAATGCGCGAAAAATGTTGCCCCCCCCCCTTCGAGATATCAAAATTTCAGGCCCCCCCCCCCCCCCTTTTTTCACATGTAAATTATGGATCAACCCCACAGAAAAGCATATAAACTCAATTTTCCCAGGAAAAGTTTTAGTCATTTTTTCAGGCCCCCTAGAAGGGTAAAAAAATTCAGGCCCCCTTTTTGCATCAGGCCCCCCTAAACAAGTGTCATTAATTTTACCACCAAATGTTCAAGACAACTTATCGTTGTTTCTATAATAATATTTTCCACGATTGCTCACACGATTAAGATTATTTCAAATAGCTCGTTAGACCAAGATTCTCAAGATTTTGTGATGTGACGTTTTTTCTGCCATGCATAGCTACATAAAATGGATAGACTTTGAAAGTGCATACTTAATGACTCGATTTTTTTTGTCATTTTTTTAAACTAGCTAGGCTTACAACTCGATGAAAGTACACCCTGGTTCACCAAATGTCAAGTTAACAGCATTATGTTTTAAAAAAATGTAAATCAGAATGAAACAAACGGATAGAAACTCTGCAAAGTTGCATAAAATTCACATAGGTGCCTACAATTTCATAAAATTACACAATCTCTATAAAATTTTAATCAGAAAAGAAATTAAGTTTCGGGTTATTTAGAAGGGTAGGTTTTCATTTAAAATGTAAATCCCTTTAATTGACTTGTCGTTATTTACTTATTTTAATTTGTGTACCTAGCTGCAACGATCGCGATGAAAGTACACGCACAGCTGTTTAGCTTGGTTTATTGATTTCGTGTTAAGGGCTGGGGTAAGGGCAAGTACTGGTAACTGGAGAGAGAAAGCGACGAGGAATCCCAAACCACAGCGCCAGGTATTGACCGGGCCTACGAGTGCAAAAGTGCATTTATTTTGGAAGGTTCATGTTTGTTTTAAATTTTGGGGCGTTTTTTTAGAAATTTGATATTTTGGTGATATTTCAAGAACTTGCGACAAATCTTTTGGCACATACTTTGTTATTGCTATATACATTAACAACTCTTTTCTGCATACCTAGGTTACAATTCGTTTTGGTGATTTTGTAATTTTGTGACTGCATTTTGGCGTTTTGAATGCATTTTAAGCTTACCGTGGAATTAACGTTGATATCTGGTCCTACTCCATGATAATATTTGTTTGATCATCGGCTTTAATAACAGAATGTATAGAATTGTAGATTGGCTCTGAATAAGTATCATAGTCCCCTCGGTGGGTATTTTCATGATATTATTACTTTGAATTCCGTGTAACAACCCAAAATTTCGGAATTCAGGGTTCAAGGCTGCTTTCGGAAAAGCCGTAGTCTCAAAAAAGTGCGCGAGTGGCGATTACGTTTTATACTTCCCATATCTTCAACACCAAAGGTCAAAAATTTTAAATGATCGTCGGCTACATACACTTTAAGTACATATCATTTGATTTATAAAGTTTACTTCGAGGACTTGCCATAAAATTTGTATATATCACGAATTTCAAAAAAATCAAAATTATTTGATATCAAAAGGACATCCCCGGGGACATCCCTCGTATTCAGAATGCAATTCGATATGTGTGTGATGTGCTCTCATGTCCCAGAAAAAATACTGTGCAAACGTTGCTATCCGAGCCCTTAACACGCTTAATAAGAATACAAAAACGCATACAAACTACATACATACGCACCCGCTTGTCCCAATTAAAGGCATTTGGTATGTATTTATGTCATAGAATTGTTTGACTCGGTTAATCTTCCCAGCAAACACAAAAATACGTGTTATAAACGCGTTTTGGTCAAAATGTTTTAAAACATTTAATTGTCGGGATATATAATAGTCATGAAAACATTTTCAATATACAATGTTATATGAAAAATCACATTTTTGCCTATTTCAAATGTTGTCAAAATATATTTTAGCAAACATTTTTGTAAAATATTTTGTCAACATTCAATAACATTTTGTTATAATGTTTTGCATCAAGTTTAAAAAAATGTTTTCTGAATGTTATATATAGAATGTTACCCTCTATATTATCCGACATTTAAACATTTTCTGTAAAACGTTTTGTATTTGCTGGGAAACTGATTTAATATCCTGGTCGTTAGTGTGGTTGAAACTTACAGAAACATTAGGCACGGATTTGTGATTCCCACTGCACGGATTTTAATTCTCACTGCACGAACGTGCCAGGAGGAGGTGCGTTAAAATATTCCTTGCTACATGCCAAACAAAACATTAATATTTGAAAGTGGGTATACGGCCTATAACGTGAACCGCCTTTAAGACCTTCTACATGTAGGAGTCCGAAAGTGTACCATTCACTTTATGATGATCAGCAGAAGGCTCTGCTCAAATTATTTCCAATGAACCTGGAAAGTATCATACGACCAGTGGGTAGTCTTTGCAGCCATTTGGGTTCAATCCCGGCATCGGCAATGCACTTCTGATTCTGGCCCCATCAAATGAAGCTCCAATCCCCATCAAATTTGCCATTGTTTTTTCCCCCAATTTTTGACCCCTAATTAACAATTTCACTACAGACCCACCCACCTCCACTCCTCCTCCCGAAATATATAATAGACCACACTACAACGACTGAGTTATGTTATGTTATTATATTTTGTTAAATATGCTCAATCAATTTTAATCAACCCTCAAATTATTAACAATATGCATGACGTATTTTATATTTTCCACTTGTTTTGAAACGATATATTGATTACACACCATACAACCATAAGTACATATTGATATTTATGCTATTGACCCCAGGTATGGCCCTCAGCTCAAAGAACATTGACTTGTTTGTGGCCTTCATATTGAAAAAGAAAATAAAAATCTAACATGACCGTGTCGATAAGTTGAAAACTCGATGCTTATTCAAAAACATTCATTGATTTTAGATAAATGTAATGATAAAACTGATTTTACTAATACTACAATACCGTCATATAGGATATCATTACTAGTATTAGTAAGTGCTAAGAGTCTGCGTCGTATAAATTTTACCACATGCGTATTAAATAATTTACTGGCACTTTCACAGTTTTGTTTATATTTGTTTTGATTTTGTATCTATACCTTTAAACTCCAAAATAAAGTTCGTAATAATCACATGCTCACCCGAACTTGTGAACCTTTTAATAGTAAAGGGTCGTTACTATAGTGATACGACGCAAGGGGTAATTCTGCGGCCCGGCAAATACCCTCCTCGAGCAATAAGTCGCGGGCGGGAACTTGTCACAGATGCACAGATTCCGATGATGTGATGTTATACAACGGTAACCAGGTTTCAAGAGCTTCAGTTCCAAAGGAAAAACAACCAAACATACCGAACTCTTAAAGCTTCTGAAAGACAAAAAATCTGGATCTGGTGCATGCAAGAAGCTGCTGACTAAAACTGCTGAAGTAAATGAAAGTCAATCTGCAGCAGTGGTTGGAGATATTAAAGATAACTATTCTGACAATTCGAATAAGTGGTGAGTCAGGTGAGTGTAAACTATTTTTTGTTAAAAATTTAAAACATTGTATGGTATTTATGAGAGTGTTTTACATTCACGGAAAACAGACTCTTTTATGAACAAGAACGCCAAAGCAATGATCACGATCTAAAAATGTAACAAAGTTGTCTAAAGGTCATACGTTCTATTTAATTTATGATATACAAGATAGAAACAGCCACAAATAGTATAGCAACATGTAAAATTAGCTACTGATTCCGCAAATAGACTAAATGCCACGGAGAGATCAGATCCATTTTCTCACCCTGGGATCACAGTGCCCTTAAATAGCATGAATAGTTTGAGATAGTCTTTCTTCATCATTCATGATCATTATACACTTTTTGTTTTATGTTACATTTTACTACTTGCAAGGCTCTTTTATAATTTTCACTGAATTGGACATTATATTTTATAGTTTACGTTACGTTAAATTGTAGCTAAATCCCAGAGGGGTTTCTTCATAAAATTTTGTACGGGGGTGTGCCAGCCTTTCGGATGTTGACTTTCTCTATACCTACTTTTTGCTGTTTTTGCTACCCATCCAGAGGAGGCTTAAAGGCATTCCTACAATGCACTATGATTGGGAAATTTGATCAATATAACCTAATTTTAAAGGCAAAGTCCCCATTGCCACACACACAAAATGGTAATTTTAAAACTGCAGCCAACGAGCTAATAGTTGAGACTTAGGACTGATATTTGATTTTCTTACAGGAAACATTCATATTGTCCCACTGCATTAATTTTATTCCTAAGTCTCGATGTTTTGAATGTTAAATAATAGGATGAAAACACCAGATATTTGCACACAATTCCAATGCAAGGCATGATCAACTGTACCACATCTGTACAAAAGCCAGACATACAAGGTCAGAAACCCCATTGGGTTGTGGGAATGTCTTTAAACATCCTCTGCTACCCATCAGAATACCAATTTTCAACCAAAAGCACCCAAAAATCGCCCAAATTTGTCCAATCACCACATAATCCAGGTGCATTTTTAAATGCAAAAACGTTTGGGTGGAGAGAGACAATATAGATTAAGTGCCTTGTCTAAGTGCACAACATGCGTGGTGGCACCGCTGAGGTTCGAACCACAACCTTTAAATCATGTATCAGAGCCCGTTTGCACCACCGTGCCCAACCGAACGAGGTATAACTCTTATAGTGTATTGACCTCTATCACTCGACCCCATCACTTGTAGAGTGTACTCAGAGTATCCTTTTTAGGCTGCGGAACGAACAAAATCGTACCAGGGGGCTATAGGTATGCTTTACTCCGGACTCCGGAGTGCAGAATAACCGCATTTTTGTTAACATGGTAATTAATCACCATAACGAACAATGTTAGGTGGATGTTATAAGCCTAGGTTACCCATTTGAAAAAAACAACATTTAATACAAATCATACAAGTAATAATAATGATTATTATTATGTCTCGGCAACTCCTCTATCCTCATTTGTGCATTATGAGTGACCATGGAAAGATTGTTACAACTATTTTTTTTCTAGTTATTCTCTTTAAAAAACTGCTTTCCAGTAACATCCACCGCCTGAACTGGAATTACATCTGGTTCCCATGCATTGCATTTTGATGTAATTTCGTGTTTTATCTCATTTTGAAACAAATTTACACAATGGTAGCAAAATTTCGAAGTTGCAAGAAATAGTGCCATATAATTTTAATTGCTTGCAATTTCTAATAAACATTATAAACAAAAATGGCAAAAGTCGGTACGTTTTAAAATTGAAACCTTTACCCCGATCATTGCCAAAACGTGACATAAGTCATATGTTTTGTTTCACTCTTAAACAAATATTACCTCACGCAATGTTACCTTATACGCTAGTGTGTGACTTCTCTTTTATAGCCCTAAATGTATACGACCCATGTGATTCTGATTTTGTTGTATCACTATATAGCTCATAATAATTATTATTGAAGAAAACCCCACACCAAACCATTTACAATTTTGTATATAACATTAGGAAACGAATTTGGAGAAAACCTTCTGTTTATAAAATACTATGCTGAGCCACCAGCCTGGGTGGCTCACGCTCCAGTAATTTCAGATGATTGAGCTCAGTAATACATCAAAGAATGTCTTCCAATTCATGAAAACAAATAAATAATCAGCTTATCGGATTAAAAGCTTAGAGGGAAGGTCTTGCTGCTCAGCGAGTGTTTGTAATTATCAGAAGGTTTTCTCCAAATTCATTCTCTAATGAATAGCTACTACAGGATCAATGATGTTTTAATACCTCGTTTTATATTTCTTTTTTCTGCCACCAACAGCTTGGCAAATTTATACACAGCCCAATCCGGACTATATGTTTCTGCAATGGTCCAGAACAGAAGATGACAGTCAACCCAACTCTACACGGAATGCAAATGGTAACACCAGTCACATGTCGCAATGACAGTCAACCAATCCCCAAACGGAATGCAAATAGTAACACCAGTCACGTGTCGCAAAGCAAAATCAAGTCAGAACGCATTAGAAAGATGGACTCACTTAGAAAAGAGTAGCGCACGGATTCGCGAAAGACTCATCTTTGATAATCGTTTCGAAAACTTTCATTTAGATCGCCACCAAGAAGATCTGAAAAGCAGCGAAGAAGAAGTTCTGCGAGATATATTTCGTGCCAAGGATCATATGAAGTTATCACTGATAGATTTAGCTCAATCGAAACGCCAGATTAGAAATAGTGTTTGTGATTACGAGAGAAAAATACGTAGAGGTTCTCATTTGCCTGTGTTTTCGTTAGAACGTGACCGATTAAAAAAGAAAGAGCGAGAACTAAGAGGACTTCAGGCTCGGCTTCAGGGACCGAATTCTCAACTTTTGGCAGAACACGTGCAAGATGAGCTCAAAATGATTGAATATCGTAATTCGGTTGGTTTAAATAATCTTCACGTTGCAACGACACTGCCAGCGATCGGGACACAACGAGTAGATCCAAATTTTGCATCTCTTAACTCGGAAGAGAATAGTCATTTCATCAATGAATATCGTGGCGGTAGTCACGATGACTTTGAGAGTTATGAAAAGCAAGATGGCGGCACTTCTAAGTCGAACAATTATGCGAGGCATCAACAAATGTTGCCACATTCATCCAGTGATAAACTGGTGTCAAGAAGAGATATTGAAAGTTCTGATGATAAAGTACCATTTGAAAGGGACACATTGAAACCTGCACCGATTAGATCAAAGAAAAGACCACGTCACCATCATATTATCAACTCGCATTCTCGTGTAAATATGGTGCGAGAATCGGTGACATCGTTAAAGGTTAAAAAGGATATGGACCATGAGCCATTAATCAATGCAGATTTCGCTATTCCTTTGTCACCTGTACCAGAGGAGAAGCCACCATCAAACAAGTTGAACCATCATCAGTTGCAAAACTTGGAAGAATCAATGTCTTTAACAAGTGAAACAGTTGAGAGGGAGTTCTCTCTCGTAAAACATTCCTCAGAGTGCGCTGCAACTGATATTGCACAACCAATGGCAACATCGATTGGTGAAATGACACATTCACCAGTGGCAGAACCTCTAACAGTGCAGGAAGACCTTCGGACAACAGCCCTTCCGCCAATAATGCCAATGAAAGACCTTCCAAAGAAGAGCAAAACAAGCAGATGTCGAACTAAGATGCAGCGTCAATTGTTGAAAGATAAAGATGGTCAACTAGGTGTGCTTTCGGCTGCTGACATAGCAGCTTCAAGACGAGAGAGGCACGCCCAGAAACGTCTTGCAGAAGTAAAAATGAAAACTAATAAACAAATCAATAAAGTAACGGCGTCAGGTAATAGGCGAAATCCAAATCATCTCGATATGGCCTTGCCAAGATCTCGAAAAACAGAACTGCATGAAATGGGCTACAGTGTGGCTCTGGATGGTCAAGACAGAGTATCAAAGGTGAAGAAAGATGTGGACGGAGAAGTGAGGTTACCACCCATTCGGGTTGATCCTTATATGTTGCAAGAATTGAAACGGCAAAGAATAAAACATCGAACGGAGTGTATAAAACTGCCGAAGCTTCCGTGAATTGGGCATTTGGCAGCATCTTTGCATGATGTCGAAAAACAAAAAAAAAGGTGATATGCCTCCAGCAAAGACCGCCCTAGAGGAAGCTATGGCTTAGCGGAAATTCCAAAGCTTTCCAGTAGAGTGTCGTTGGTTTCAAAGGCCAAGATTAGGGAAGAGAGACGGTTGTGGCCACATACCTTGAGACCCATTAACGCCAATCCGGCTTGAAATATGTGTGGGGGGAGGAGACAATCGGCCTGAATTGTCAAAAGGTGGCCGAAAAGAACAAAAAATTGGTCATTTTGCCGACAGGTTGTGGGTATACGTCCCTCCTGTCCTCCCCGAATTGCGCCCATGCAGGGACCTCTGGAGATGGTTATCAAGCACTTTTGCACAGATTCGTATTGACATCCCTGTTGTCTTCAGAGAACTAACTGTACCATGACCAAACGGGTGGCTAAGGTCTGACGGTTAACGACGCTGGTGGTAGTTGCTACAATTGAAGAGCTTGGTTCCAAACTATGTTAAATCCACAAACACATGATTCTGATTTATTGTGCGCGCTATTGCAATGGGATGTAATGCTATAGGTACAGTAATTTCAGTTGGATGCACCGTTACAAAGCAAACAGTGGATGGATGCACAGTAACAATACTGTGTGAGGCCTTTGGGTCACCAAATGAGAACAATAGTCTGCATATATTGTTAAGCAGCATTGGTGTGGTAGATAATGGCTTGTTGAATGTTGATACAAGTTACTCATTGTTGCTAATGTCAAACTTGTCAAAGTAATTGTAATTGTATCACACAAGTAAATGAGAAACATGGTTTGGAAACAAGCTCTTCAATTAGTGGAGCACATGGTGATTGTGTTTTAATGTTGTACCGAAATTACATACACTTGGAGAGGACGTATGATTTTTATGAGTGTACACATATAATAGGGGATACGAGTGCGACGTAAACATTACCAGCTTCAACCACGTTCTTGCAAACATGGCAAATGGTTGGGTTCTAGTGAGATTTGAGTTATTCGTATAATTGTACCATGATGATGTGCGATGCAGTCATATTATTTGGCTGTCCCCATTATAGTTTAATTAGGTTTTGGTATAAATTTATACATATAAGATGTTTCTATATAATATCAGGAAATTTGCAACTTGCAAGGCTGAACTACCCTGTTGAACTGATATTTCCTAATTTGAATGAAAGAGTTGTGAAAGAGTTGTGAATGAATGTCCTTATGTTTAAACTTCTGTGGCATCTCTTTGAATAAGTTCATCAGGACTGATACAATTAAATTAAATATCAGATTATGTTGTTCAAGTCCATAAATTTACTCACGTTTTAGACGTTTCATCTTCCGTGCGGAAGATCTAGATTTCATCAGTAATGCCATGGCATGTTTTGCAACTATTTTTTAAATAATTATACAAGAATTTCTTTGAGGTTTTACTCAATTATTATATTGTAATCAAATGCAGGGTACAGGCTTTAAATGTGATATTTAATATAATGCGCTTTACGTAATCATGGTAATTAAAATTGGTTTGAGATTAACTGAAATATGATAGACGAGGCATATTTTGTAAGATATCTTCCCAATTAAAGATAGCCTATATCTTAATCATAAAAAGTGTAAGATTTGACGCATGATATAATAGCTTATAATGAGCATGACGTACAAGTGACTGGCATATTACCATGATTACATTTGAGAAGAAGTTGTTTGTAAATAGGGTGTGGCGGTGTGTGGTGCACGGTGGGGTGTGTGCGGGTTGAACGAGTGGGTTGTTTATGCTGGTTGGATGTGTGGGGTGTGGATATGGAGTGTGTTTGTGAAGGTGACGTGAGGTGGTGTTTATCGATCATATAATACATTGACATGATCCGCCATGAGCAATTTTGATCATAATGTCGTCTTGCCCGACTCTGCAACACCTCGTAAAATTCGAAATTTGAATTTGACCTTATAATGCCAATACCCCTTGACAAAAGTTTCCGGTATTTATACGTTCTCATTGTCTGCAATTGCCTACGATCTTACAGTTGGATTTGTAGCTATTTGTTATGATCTTAGGCCTATTAAAAAAATGATCATAATATGAGCAAATTAAACAAATAGACGTTTTGCTGAGCATTTCAATTTGCCTTTGCGGATGATTTTGGTCAGGTCACCGCGATGAACATGTGGCACAGTGTCATCGCCCCGATATCTTCATTTTGTTCCGACCTTTCAGACGCATAATGAGCCTAGGGATATCCGACTAAGGCTACTGACAATAGCCTGGCAATTGACCTATCTGTGTGTGAGTGAGCATGTATACGCCATGATGAGGTCAATGGTCATACACTGCCTCCACGAGAGCTAGCCTACGCTGCGCTATAGTTCGGCACATAAAATCAGAATTTTTGTAAGTTTTTGAGTTCAAGACGCAAGCTTCTTTCTCAAAACGCAAGCTAACGACTATCATATCCGTTCAACACATATATTCAAGTGCAAGGAACAAAATCTGGCTTCTTTAGACTAAATAAATTACAGGAGATATTCATCATTTTCTACCCCGGTATCCAAAGATTTATCATCTGAATATCAAATTGTGCATAGCACATTCACGTGTATTGATCCCGGGTATTCATTTCAGTGTCTCTGCTGTATAATGTAATTATTAACCGGGCGATGTCGGTGTGTATGGGGGTGGGCATGTGAGAGGGGTGCGTGTGTATGGGGGTTATATGCAGGTGGTGGTCGCTGTGTATTCTCTAAATTCAGTCCTATATGTGAGGGGCGTGGATATGGGTGTGGAGGTTTGTATCATGATGCGAGGGGTGTGTGTATGACGGTATATGAGGGTCGTGGGTGTGGGAGTGGAGGTATGTATGTGTGAGGGCCGGATGTGTGTATGAAGGTATATATGTGAGGGGGTGGGTGTGGGGTATGTATGTGGGTGTGGGGTATGCATGTTGGGGTGGAGTACATGTATGTGAGGGGTGTACATAGCTAAGGATTGGGGTATGTATGTGAGGGGTGTGGGTGTATGTATTTATTGCTTCCCCCCCGCCCTCGGCTTGCCAAAATTGCCCCCCCACTCAGCTCGCCAAAAATTTCGTGTCCCTCCCACCAGGGCTCATAATTATTGCACATCCCCTAAGTTCTATGACATGATTTATGTGTTAGTGTTGTCATGTGTTACATTGACTTGATACAAGGTGAGCAATTTTGATCACAAAGTCGTCTTACCCGATTCTGCAATACCTCAGTATATGATTTTTCTAAGGCTGAATTTACACTGACTGAGCGAAGAGCGACTGATGTTTTTCACCAATCACTATGGACTACAATGACCCCATCCCAATGACATAGTTCTCTAATCTCAATTAAACAACCATAATGCAAAATTTGACCTCAAGTTGCAGAGTATGAGTTTTTGTACCCAAATTTTCAAAGGTCATTCAAAGATATACAAATGCATTGGGGTTAAAGAAATGCGCCCTGATAAATGAGCATGTTGTGGATCCTAGTGAAACGCTTGTTGTTGCTTTAAGAACTGTTTGGTCATAAATCAGTCGCTCATTGCTAATTAAGTTTAATGTATGAATAGTATGATTATCAGCCAAATGTCCTTAATTCATTATTTATATGATTACGAAGAATCGCATAAACGAATTATAATATGCAAATTAAAAGAAGTTAGACATTATTACTAATCAATGCACTATAGTTGTAGAAATATCCAACAATGTGTGTGTTTAGCGTAAGGAGCTATTTTGAGAAAAAATAAACTAATGTAGAGAAAAGTGAATTAAAAGCGCTCAAGATGAAGTGTTTTTGTATTGTGTCATCAGTAACCATGGTATCCATAAAAGTCAATTGACGGATGACAATTTGATCCATGCATTGGCATGATTGGTGTCCACAATCTTTAGAACAGTTTTATACAAATGTAGGATGAATGAGATATTCATTAATCAGTTTATTTATTTATTTATTTATTTATTTATTTATTTATTTATTTATTTATTTATTTATTTATTTATTTATTTATTTATTTATTTATTTATTTATTTATTTATTATTTTATTTTATTTTTTTTATTTTTTTTTATTATTATTTATTTATTATATAGGCTTAGTATTATTATTAGTGTTATTATTATTATTAAGAATATTATTTTAACTTGATATCATTAATCAGTTTATTTATTTATTTATTTATTTATTTATTTATTTATTTATTTATTTATTTATTTATTTATTTATTTATTTATTTATTTATTTATTTATTTATTTATTTATTTATTTATTTATTTATTTATTTATAGTGTTATTATTATTATTGTTATTATTATTATTAAGAATATTATTTTAACTTGATATCATTATTAAAATCATAATTTTTATAATATAATTATCATCATCATCCCGGTCATCATCAACATCATCATCATTATCATCATCTTCATCATGCATCATCTCCATCATCGTCATCTTCATTTGACAAGACGAGAAAATAATGATGCCATGCATGCCATCATGCCATGTCTTCCAAATTTTTCCAACACTCGCAGCAGGAGAGTCTGGGTCTGGCGCTATTTATATATTTTTCCTCTGATCATGCACGATCATGATGTCGATTGGGCGTTGGTTCCTGTAGCTATAGAGGGCGATATACATGAAAAAGAAACGAAGAGGCAGGTGATTGACACTGATAGAATATTTCGTGGATAACTAACGTTCCTGTCAGATTGATTTTTGATTGACATGATCACTAAAAGGTTTAACTTTAATAAGCGTTCGACTATGGTGCGAGAGGTTGCAGGTTCGATCCCTGGGAGTGGTTTAGTACGCTCTCGTGGAAAAATTGAGTCTAGCTCTTGACAAGGCTGAACTTACTGCTGATTGTCTCGTTCGGTGACGTACCCACACTCAGTTGAACTTGGGGAGCTGATCCGGTTGCGAAGGTCAATTGTGGAATATCTAGGGTGTGTGCTCTTGAAGCTGCAAAGACCCTGAGTTATTGTTAAATGGTTTGCGGAATGATGTGGGGCCGTAGTGGTCAGCGACAACTTGTAAAGTGTGCTGAGGCTTGTGGATCAGCGTTGTGCCTGTGCGAAGCACACTGAATCCCGGGCACAAAATCACTGTTTTTTGTTTGTTTTGTTTTTTGTCCTGTAGGGAACACAAATTCAAAAGGTTCCTGATGTAACCAAAAGGGGTTCTAAAGACCTTTGTGGAACCGTTAGGCATAATGGTTCTTATTTGAACATTATAGTTGAGATACATATTGCGAGCGGTGCAGCCGCATTTATAAGCTTTTATTAGACAATTTGCATTTCCGTACGTTTTCGTGCCAAAAATCTCGTGATCCCCTTCGGCTTGCCAAAAATTGCACCCCCCCCCCCATTTAACTTCTCATTGCTCCTGAATCTCGATAGCGCTTCCCTGTAGATATTTCACAAGCATTCAAAGAAAAGCTTAGTTTTAAAGTACAATAAGCGTTATCGTTTCAACAAATTTAGCGTGTGAACAAAATTGCATTTACGATGTTTATCATGTTTACTATAAATCCAGTTTACTAAGGGGCTGTGCAATAATTATGAGCCCCGGTGGAGGGTAAAATTGGGGGGGGGCAAGACATTTTGGCGAGCCGAAAGGGAGGGGGGGGGCAAGCAATTTTGGCGAGCCGAGAGGAGGGCAAGCGATTTTGGCACTACGCGTTCACCGGGCGCCTTTTAATAAAACGCTCTAAAAAGGCTTAGGAAAACAGTACGGAAACGCTTTAATATGCAAATTTTCCTGCTCCCTGCACTTGCAACATATATCTAGACCATTTAAGGTTTGCAAATTGGGATCCCAAAAATTTGGTATGTGCAAGGGGTGGGGCAAAGATTTTTTGGCGGGCCGGGGGGGGGGGGGCGATTTTTGGCGGCCCAAAATTGTTAACCCCGGGGGGCTCATAATTATTGCACAGCCCCTAAGCTGTTAGTGCACTTGGCTACCGTATAGTATTATATTTATAAATATTTTTTACGCACTTGGCAAAAAATGTAATTCGAATATTATCCATTTCATATGTTTAAGATATAAATACATGATTACAATCAGTGAAACCCGCTCTCAGTACTGAAAGTTATTAAATTGGTCATAGGAGCTCGGGGTTGACGAAGCGGAGTTTAACTTAAGTTTAAAAGTTGTATAACTTTTAACCCTTTCGCACAAGGCCGTGAAAAAATTACATTCAAGCTAGGTAAACCGTAAAACTAACACTGAAGTTACAGTACACTGAAGTATTGTGTTTTAATTTTCTGCCGCATTAGTTTATATGTCAACACAATTATTTTCATATGTGCGATCTATTAGCTTCTATTATCATGATTATTTGCCTTTCGTCGGAGAAGTTGTCTAAAATGACATGATACAGTGTTGTTTACTGATTTCACAAAATAAAAATCGAACTTTTCGTCGCGCACCTGTGAATTGGTTCTTAGATTGGGCAAAGCTGTCAAACAGTATACAGTGCAGTCAGACAGAGCGAGTCATCGGATCAGACAGGTTGTGTGGAGGCTATGACCCATTTGTAGGGGTTGATGCATGTAACTGTGTATGGGAAAGTCCGGCTGATTCACACTTTAATTAATTTAATTAATCAGACCAATTAAAACTGGCTGTAATTTTACCAAAAGCTACCAAAGGACAACACTATAGCGACATACTTCGCAGCGAAGGTTTGTCTCTGACAGCTCAGCTAGCCTGGTGGTGGACTATTATTTACATGTCACGTACAACTTTTGACTACCAATATGCATGATAAGGTAAGTAATTGTCCTTTTTTCTGTCCAGTGTGAACTTAAATAACTGGATATGCATGATTTGTGTCAACTAAAGTGTGAATTTTCAGTGGTAACCAAAACAAATCTTTAGCTGTCATAATAAGTTATTAAACTGTCATTTGTGGCTTCACGGTTTAAAGCACTTTAGTTTTGGGAACTAAAAAGCTCTATAACTAAATGTTCGCCATGTTTTGGTGGTGTAATGCTGTATGTAGCAACATATATGGGAACAACTGTTTATCAAGTGGTTTGTAAGCGATCTTCATGTGTCTGTTTGAGCAATCAGGCCTGCGGTAAGGAAAGCTTATTTTATTTCACTATTTCTGTTGATATGACCATGGAAGTATAGAGACAGGACCAAACTGTTATTGTAATACTGAAAGTTGGCAAACACCAGGCTTGTACTTGTACGTTGTACCCGGTCCCCGCACTCCGTGCATCCGCGGGTATTCATGCTCGTCGAAAATTTCGCGAAATATGGGGTGTTTTCAGATGAAGAAATGCGATTCGCGAAACACACAAAAAAGGGGTGTTTTTTAAACCACGTGTTCGCGAAAAAAAAAAAAAGGGTATTTTCATGGAGCAGTCTACGTGTTTCTGTCAGAAAAGGGTATGTTAGAAATATCGACGGTTCGCGTTTTAGCGAAAATAGGGGTATTGTCGAAGGGCAAATAATTCGCGAAATCGCTAAAAAAAGGGGTGTTTTTCCCCTAAAAACTTCGCGAAATGAGATGCAAAAGGGGGTGTTTTTAAAGTTCACCGACAAGCATGAATACCCGCGGATGCACGGAGTGCGGGGACCGGGACGTTGTAGTACTGATATCAAGTTGTGTTTTTGCCCTTTTGCATACCACATCAGCATTTGAAGGTAAAAGTAATAAATAAATAAATAAATAAATAAATGAAGAGATTATTTTTCGTAAGAGGCAAAAAAGTGTTATGCATGGCGTATCACATATTCAGATAAAATTAATAAATAAATGAAAAGAGCATTAATGTTTCGGAGAAAAAAATATTTATACACAATATTATACATAGTGTTGCGCAAAAGTTAAAGTAATACATTACTATTATTTTAGAGTATTTTTTGATACTTTTCTAAATTTATTTTATCTTTTGTATAAAATATTTCAAACTATTTCACTTTGAAATATTTAATAAAGGGTGTTGATATAAAAAAAATCTTTTAAAGGTTCATAATGCGTGTACGATTTTAGAAAGACTAATTTATAATGTTTATGTTAATTAAATATTTACGGCAGTAGGGCACTTGCATTACACTTTTCACAAGAAAATTAAACTACTGCTGCGATGCAACAACACAAATTTTACACATGGGCAAAAAATGATGTAGCATCATCTTAATGTGTTGCTCAAGTAAATCCACTTGACAGCCCCTCTTGACCAATGAGCTCCATCCACTTCAGTATGAGCATGACTAGAGAAAGCTAATTGGTCAACCTCTCTAAATTTGAATTGTCAGTGTGCTATTTACAGAAGCTTCAAATAAACAATCATCTCCACTGTAACAATCAATCAATCAATTTATTGGAATCACTTTTGTAACAGTGGCACATGCACTCATGTGCAGTGCATCCAACATAAAAATACAATTACATAGAACATCAATAAAAACAATAAGAAACATACTTATGCTTATATACAAATGTCTTACGTAAAAAGGATAATACACTTAAACAAAATTTACAAGCTAAATTTAACACTAGTACATCTAGTACACTTAACACGCCCACCCACAAATATTCTACGTTTGTATACGCAACCCCCCCCGCATGCATCCCTCAATTCTCACTTTACAACATAATTATTATACATGTGCACAAAATATGGAGTGCATAATAAGTTAATATACAAATTTTACATAAATATAATATATACAATTGAATAGCAAGATGGTTACATTTGAAGATTCTTAAGTGTGCTGTTTCTTTTGGCCCATGCTTTTTTGAGATAACTCTTGCTATACGTATCAAAAATTTGACCTACTGCATTATCATATTGATAGATATCACTTAAAGCAAAATATAATTTAGTAAGATTTCCATTTGAAATGAAGCATTCCCATGCAGATTGGCAATTAATATCAATTAAAGATCTCTCTAGTTTATAAAATTCATCAATACGAATATCATTATATGCATTACATGTAAACAGAAAGTGAATAATATCCTCTTCAAAACCAGAGTTACATAAGCGGCAGACACCATCATTTGTCTTGGCCCATGAGCGGGTGTTATTATCGATTTGAAGGGTGTTGGTTCGAGCTTTAAACTTGAGCTTGGCACCCTGGAAGTCGGTTTTTCCAGTAAGATATGGCTCAAGATATTTTTCTTGCTTAAGCAATGAATAGTTTTGAAGAGATGATTTATTTTTCACAGAATTAACCCAGTCATTATATTCAATATCCTTATTTATTGATTTGAAAGTCTGAAGCCAATTATGATTACTTTCGGAACTAAAGTTGTTAAATAAGTGATCTAGGCCGCATTTTGTAAGTCTGTCTTCAATACACGACAACCATTTCCACCGTAAATTATGATTATTCCGATATACATTAAACATAACATTAAAGAAAAGTTTTGGCCAACGATTTGGGTTCATGTTAATGAGTCTGTGAAAATACCCAACACGTTGAACATCTTGAATGGATGAAAGTGCATCCCAGCCTAAATCACCATATATGGATCCTTTTGCTGTATTGATGGGGATTTTGAGAATGTATCTCGCCATTTGGTATTGAAGATTTTCTAATTTATTAACATCAGTTTGACCTCCACAAATCCAAGTAGAACATGCATAATTAATTGTAGGGAGACCAATTGTGCGCCAAAGAAGGTCTCCGTAGTATACCCGATTAAAGTCATCTTGACTATCAATAATAGATTTAATATAGGCTATAATTCTATGACCTTTACGAATAACTTCTTTTATATGAAGGTGATCAGATAGGTTGTAATTAATATGGGTGCCAAGATATTTGTAACTGTTTGTTTCTTTAATACAACCGTTACCAAGATTCCAAACATTTTTAGGATTAGCACGTTTACCTATTTTGAGTACATTTGATTTATCGAGATTAAAAGATAAACGCCACATGCTAGCAAATGATGAGGCAGTGTCAAGCATCTTCTGTAGGTCGTGAGCATTTTCCGCAATCAATACCACATCATCTGCCCACAGGAGGCAGTTAATTTTAATGTTACATATATCAACACCAAAGTTGGACTTTTTTAGCATCTTTGATAGATTATTTATGAAAATATTAAATAAAATTGGGGAGAGAACACATCCCTGTTTTAGGCCGTCATCTACAGCAAAAAAGTTAGTTTCAATATCACCAAATTTTACTAAACACTTAACATTATTATACAAATTCTTTAAGATACGCCATATTTTACCTCTTATACCAGAGTTCCATGCAGCTACAAGAAGCCCATCTCTCCAAACAGTGTCAAATGCCTTCTTGAAGTCAAGAAAGGCAAAGAAAGTCTTTTTACCTTCAGACAATCTTGTGGCTGCAATACTTTTTAAAGAAAATATATGATCTTGACATTGATGATCTTTTCTAAATCCACCTTGAGTTTCAGTAAGAAGATTAGTTTTTTCTGCAAATTCTGATATGACATTGGCGAAAATTCGGTTATATATCTTAGCAACGCAAGAGTTTAAAGTAATTCCTCTATAATTATTTAAATCATCTTTACGGCCTTTTTTATGAATGGGAATAATAATTCCCATGTTCCATTCGTCTGGAGCATGTTCATAATACAATAACTTATTAAATAAAGCATGCATATAATTAATCAATATATCACCACCATTTTTTAACATTTCATTTGTGATGTTATCTAAGCCTGGTGCTTTGCCATTTTTACATTTTGAAAGGGCCTCTTTTATATTATCAACAGTTATATCAATATCAGAGAGACATTCTCCTTCATTAGCATTAGGTGTGTTACTCAACATGTTTAGCGCACGGATAGTATACTCAGATATTTCCGGGTTGGAGTTAACTTTACCTTCTAAATTGAGATACATTTTACCAAGGCTATTAAAATGCTGCATGATAGTTTGGTTCATAATAGTACGGTCATGAATAATTGTACTGCTATCAGGAGCTTTTAGGTGGTGAATATTATTCTTAGTATTATTGTTACCGCGTAAAATTTTCCAGAAATCTTTACAGGAAGGACCGCCTTTCTTTTGTACTTCCACACTTTTAGTTAGACGCTTATCCATGATCTTTTGACGAATAATAGATTTGGCAGTTTTACGTTTATTTTGATAATCACGCCAAAGTAACTCGTTCTCCGCATCATTGTGATTGTTTTTAGATGAGTTTCTATGTTTTCTACAGGCATCTTTGCGCTCTTTTATGGCCTTTTCTATATCATCATCAAACCAAAATTTTTGGTTATGATTAATTGATTTAGTACCAAAGGCATTATTTGCGGCATTTAGTAGACAGGTTTTCCATGAATTCCAAGTAGTATTAACATCTTGATAATTTGAATTATGCCAATTACCAAATTGCCTGGATAATTCATTGTGAAAGATCGACCAGTCCTGATCTGGTTTGATATCCCAGACAACACGATTGGGTAGATTATTTTCCCAAGAGTGGCAGTTGAGTTTTTAAGTGTCATTTTTAGAAATACTACATCATGGTCAGAACCTAAAGAATATACACCTTCTTCATCAATAATAAGTTCATTAACACATTCTAATACATTGTCAGATGATAACATATAATCAATACAGCTTTTTTGATTTCCTCTTCTCCAAGTAAATTTACCTTTACAAAGCTTTGTACAGTTGAGGATTGTTAAGAGTGAATCATCCCTGAAGTTTAACAAGCACTCACCGTTGGTATTTTTAAGCTTATCACCAAAAGGGATTACATCGCCAATACGCCCATTCAAATCCCCCATCATGAGGATATGAGGATCTGAGTTAATTGTTTCCCTTTCAATACGTAAAATTTCAGAGAGGATTTGGTGGTACAACTCCATTGTTAGATCATAATTGACACCTTCTACTGGAAAGTAACATACAAGCAAATAAAAGGTATTGAAGGATCACCAAAGTGAACCTTAATCCATAGACGCTCAAATTCATCATCGGCGGAACCAAGTAAATTTTCATCAAGAACTGTAACTTGATCTGATAAAAGAAAACCTATTCCACCTTTTCTCTTATTTACTCTATTTTTACCAATCCAATTAAAACCTTTTATATTAACTGTATCACCACATTTAAGAAAGGTTTCTGCCATACCGAAAACATGAATGTTCTCTTTATACACAATCTTTCAATTTCATAACTTCTAGATTTAAAACCGTCAAGATTATTAAACATAATATTAATATCAGTGTATGTTTTCTTTACCCTTTTCTTACCTTTCTTTCCTCTTCTCTGGATTTTTCTTTTAGATTTAACAGTATGGTTATTGCTACAAACATTTATATTATTAGTTTTTGAATTACTTATGGTATTTTGGTTATCATGGTTTGTAACATGTGGTCTATTTGTAGGAATATTGTTAATTGTACAATGTTCAGCAATAGAGTCATTAACGATATCATTACAATTAATCTTTGCATTAGTACAATTCACAAGTTCATCGGCAAGAGTGTCAAAGCGGTTTGCAATATTAACATAATATTTACAATAATTGTCTTCATTTGTAACCAAAGTGCTTTTTCCGGCACGCACTTGGCCCAGTTCCTAGTATTTGGTATTCATATTACTATCATGAAACTCATTGCATAAACTCGCTTTATGGCCATTCATTCCGCAAGAATAGCAGGTTACAGAATTCTGGTGCCTACAGTTATTCTTCATATGATTTGTCTCGTAACAAAAATAACATCTAGGTTGCTTATATCCATCGCGAGGTTGGTTATGTTGCCTATGTGGATTTTTCTGAACGCGAGTCCACTGACGCGGGCGTGGGGCATGATGCTGATGAGGATGCGGACGTGGGGCATGATGCTGATGAGGATACGGACGTGGGGCATGATGCTGATGAGTATGCTGTAGTTGTCGCGTATGTCGTCGCTGATGTTGGCTTGGGCGATTCATAGTCTCTTCATGATGATCTGAAGTATTTCCGTCTTCAGTTATGCTTGGCTCACGTTTCTTGATGATATGGTGCGCGGCATGTAGGTTATTTAATAGTTTTTTGGTACCCGTTCTGCTGAGATGAAGTCCTCTCGTGAGGGCACTACTGTCCGCGGAATTGTCTTTGAGCTTAAAGTTCTTGTCGTTGTCGACTAGTACACATCCTTGATCTGTACTGATATTCCTCAGTTTTGTATTTAGTTTGTCAACTCGCTCTTGATGTCTCCCTTGTGAGTCGGTTCTTGGTATTACAGTAGATATGATTTTCATAGACTGTGGTGCTTTTTCGTTTAGTTCAGTTACTATATTTTCATATTCCGTTTCTGCACTTGCCTCGGCATCATCAGAGGTACAGTTGTTTGTACCAATGTGCAGAATTATTGTCGAAAAGTTCTCCAAGTTACGCTTTCTTAACGACTCATGGGCATCTTGAATTGTCCCACCGCGTAAACATTCTACTGATGTTTTGTCAAGTCCACGTTCCTTGATATCTCTGATGATTGAATCTCCAATTAACAAAGTGCGGTCTTCATCGATGTTGTCATGGTTAGATTTGTTAGACACAGTGTTGTTACTTGAATTTGGAGCTACTTCTTTAGCAGATGGTGTTGGTAGATTACTTGTGCCGTTTGATGCTTTTTCTGCATAAGACTTTGGTGTAACAATTGGTTGCCAGCCTTGCTTTAAATTCAGGAAGTCAAGTGTCACACTTGAAATGCTTTATTGATTTGTAGCAGTCAAGGATTTGTGATCAATAATCAATAGTCAATTGCTGTGTAACTTGGTCATGAAGCTATTTTAACCATGCATGTCACATTATTGTTTCCTTATTCCACAGGAAAGCCGAGTTATAAATTTTCTGACTTTAAAATTTACTTTTAAAAGTTTTGTTATAAATTGAATGGCATTGAATATACTTGCTACCAGAAGGGAAAAGCAAAAAATAAAAAAAAATAAAAAATAAAAAATAAATAAATAAAAATAAATAAATAAATAAATAAAAATAAATAAATAAATAACACACACACACAAAGTTTTAAGTATCATGGCTTCATGTGCATTACAATATTTTTATTAAGTTAAATGTGCAAGAAATTACATCATGGTACATGTACATGATTAAATAAAATATTTGCAAAGCACAAATTGACACTGAATCAAATAAAGTTTGAAACTGTATACAGGAAAGAATATTAAACTATCACTCTATTCTAGTAGTACCAATCCCAATTATTACAGCTTCATAAAAAGCAAAATTAAAACAACTATTTGAAATAATAATAGGGACAACAACCAAAATTTCAGTAGTACATAAAAACAGGCTTAAATTAATGGGTGGGCAATTTGAAGCAAAGCTTTTTGAATTTTGTAAATTGGACTTTACGGTTGCCCTGTATAAGTTTCATGACTTGTATTAGATGAAAGAGACAGCAAAAGTTCAATTTTTATGTTAACAATTAATCAGCATGCTCCAAAACATGTTAATATATTTTTAAAATTGAATTTATTTTTGGAAAAATATTCAGAATTTTTTCCAAAGTGTCATATCTGCAGAATTCAACAACCTTGCATTACATAAATTTAAATTTTTGTTGTATTAATCAGCATCCTCCAAAATACCTTAAAATATCAACTTTTACTTGAAATGACAATATTTTTTCTAAAGCGTCATGTCCGCAGAATTCTGCAGTTTTAGTCAAATTCAACAACTTTGCATTACAAAATTTTAAATTTGTTGTAATCAGCATGCTCCAAAACATATAAATATATTAAATTGAATTGATATTTTCGGAAAAATATTTCAGGATTTTTTCCAAAACGTCATGTCAGCAGAATTCGGCAACCTTGCATCACAAACTTAAAAATTGAAACGTTTGTTGTAATCAGCATGCTCTAAAATACCTAAAAATATCAACTTGACATTTTCGGAACATTTTGGACTTTTGTTCCATAGCATCATGTCTGCCGAATTCTGCACTTTTAGCCAAATTCTGCAAACTTGCATTACAAAATGTTTGTTGTAATCAGCATGCTCCAAAACACAAAAAAATATCAACTTGAAATGACATTTTAGAAAAATATTTTGTGGACTTTTTTCACCACAAAGTTATAATTATGTCTATGATATATGTTTTAATTGTCTCTCAAACCAGCACATAAGTATATGTGAGTGTCGTGAGCTGGGTTTTTTTACAGGATGTTTGAAAGTTAAAAGCGTGCATAGCACTTGCATTCTTTTACTAACAAAATTCTAAAAAGCATAGCACTGACATACATAATGTAGCTTTCTGCAAAATGTTTGAGAGACAACTCTTTATTTCAAGTTAACTCAACTTGTGCCATACCATACTCAAGTACAAAATATACAGCTGTTACTTAATTACAATATACTCTATTCATTACTATTTCTCAAATGTACAATACTTCTCAGATCACAAGATAATCATGTAATGAGCTGAATTTGCAAGTATAGGTTTAACTTTTGGATGTTGGACAAATGATTCAAAACTTGCACTTTTTAACATAATAAAGTCCAGTTTTAACTTGTGCCGCATCATACTGAAGTTCAAATTATGCAATTGTTACTCAACTATAATATTCTCTTATTTACATCACAACCATCTTAGAATAAAAGTGAGATCTGAATATCTTGATTGTTGTTTTTCCCATTGTTTTTAAATGATATAATAAAATAACAATGAAAAACAATCAAGGTGTACTTGTGTTTCCTTATTGTGAAATTGCAGCTTCAAAATGGGAAGCAACTTTTGAGACATAATTTTCACTTTTTTTTCACAAGCAATTATTGCAATGAAAAAAAATTGGCTTGGCATACCAGAAAACAATATAAGCTGCTGCTTGTATTTCTCTTTGCCTAATTTGGTTCCACTTAAGTACACAAATGGTTAAAAAGTACAGTGATCTATAGTGTGCTACGCACCAGCACAATGCCTAGACGTTATCTACAAGCCTCAGCACACTTTACAGGATGTTGCTGACCACTACAGCTACATCATCCCATAAACCATTTAACAACAACACAGGGACTTTGCAGCTTGAAGAGCGCACATCCTATTACAAACTAACTAACCCACGAGGGTTCGAACCCACAACCTCTCCTCGCACCATAGTCGAACGCCTTATCGATTGAGCCAACTTGACTGTTAGGAACTGTTTTCTCACAATTTGCATACTAGAAAAATGTACAAGCAGCTGCTTGCGATTCTCTTGAGCTAACTTGACTGTCATGAAAAGTAAAACACCCAGAACTTTTTGCAGAATATTAAACTTTTAAAAATGTTTTTGGGTTATGCAGGGGAGGGGTATGCCAAGCCCCAAGCCAATAACCAGCTTGCACTTGTCTTAATACAATTTCAATATCCGTATTTTCCCAGTCTCTAAACAAAGGATAAACTGGTTCCTCTTCATCTTCATATTAATATTTACACACACAAATATCAAACTGTCCAATGTACACTCTATCATAAACATAGGCTCTACCCAAGTCATTGTCAATTGCAATTCTGAGGATTTCACCTTTGAACCATGAATTTGTACCCCCTGCTGAACCTGTGTATAACATGTCAAGTGTTTTAAGTTTACCAAAAAACATAGCATGCTCTTCAGGTACAATTACCACAAAAATAAAAAAATACTCTCTCTAAAATGACCATAACAGTATACCCATGTGAAATTATGCCTTTTACATTCTTAATAAAATGAGCAATTCCTGTATCAGAATGTATAGAGCACTATATAATTTTAATGTTTTGCTCAAATTCACAAATTTCATGTACAAACACTGGAACATGAAGGTTACTTACATGTGTATGCTTAAAAGGGCATTTTGTGATCCACAGCCTCATCCCACCACTTTTCTAAAAAAAAGTTGAGATTTTTATACCACTGGATACCTGGATTTGTTTGGCAAAAGTATCGCCAAATTTGAATCGTTCTGGTATACCAGAACGAAATTACAACAGTGGCCTATGGAGCTGCGTAATACACATAATCATGCATAACTCGCAAATGCAAAATCGGAATCAACTGAAATTTTGGGAATAAGCTTTTTTCGTGGATATCTAGTACTGAAAAATGTCATTAAAAGAGGATGCTAGGATCACAAAATCCTCCTTTAAAATGCTGCTGTCTCATTTTGAATCGTCAAAACATTACATTTCAATGTTAGATTTCCCCAAGTTAAAGCGCACTGCTTGAAATCCAAGCCAAAATGCAGAATGTATAGTTTATAAGGAAATATTTTTTTCTTTCACGATGTTGGATTTAGAAAAAATTACAAATACAATTACTGTTTTTAGACTTTTTTTCTTAGTTTCATTGTATGTTTTCCTACATTCTGAGCTTAATTTTGAAAATACTTTTCATTTGATTGAAAATGATTCATTTTTTTTTTTAATTCAATAAAATACATAATGGATATATCACAATGGTCCATAACACGTAACTGTCGAAACATTGCCAAACAAGCATGGTGTTATTAGTCTGAGTTGATTCATCTTTTAATTGTGCATGTTACTCAGATTACAAATTGAAGACGGCATGTTAATTTGCAGTAAGGAAAATGGCAGTTATCAATATTACAATGAGGAACTCTTGAAAGAAAAATTAAATCAGGTTAAAACCTGAAATGTAATATCTCTGGAACACTTGCATTTTTCAATAAAATCTTTCCACTTAATACTTATATTTCTCTCCAGATTGTCTCCAATGCCATGTGATGAAGTGGAAGACAATTATAGGACTTCTCCCAGAACATGGACTAGATGCAAATCTTATAAATAAATTACTTGGACTCTAAAACTAAGACATGTTTGCATTGCTTACATGTTCGTGTTTTCTTGTCAGTATTTGTTACATACCTTCCTTTACAATTTGGCACTATATCACCTCTGCACACCCTAATTTTGACAGGTGGCACCTCTAGACCAGTTTTTGCTGTGACTGTTCTCTGCTGATGGCTTCCAAACACCAAACGCATATGCTCCGTTTTATCTCTAACTGTACAATATACTCGTTCCATGGAATTTATTACTGCATGGATACTTTCTAGTCCATGTTCTGAGAGAAGTCCGATTGTCTTCCACTTCATCGCTATTTCAGGGACATGACATATGAGCATGTGTAATTTGGGTGGCACGGTCTGGAGTGGAAAATTCTTTGGGACAAAATAACCTAATTCCCAACACCTAACACACAGTTCTCTTACTTCTTCCTCAGAAAGGAAATCTGCCTTGAACAATTTGAAAATTTTTCGAAGGCGTCCGAATAAGCCCTGAAACTTATTCTTCATTTCCCCATCAGGAAGATCTTGTAGTAGTACCTCTGGATTATCCACAATAGCTTTGCAGTGGTTTCCAACAAAGCACTGGCTATGGTAAGCTTGACGTTTCACATGCAAGTCATTTTCTAATCGCTCGTTCAACATTTTTTCATACTGTCCTCTAGCTTTCGCAATCTTGTCGTACACCTTGTCAAGCTTATCCTTTGCCTTGGCATACGCTGCTTCCTTCTCCTTTACCAGTGCTTTGTTGGATTATGATGCCTTGAATTTGATTCTCTCTTGAATGTGATGTCTCATTTATATTTCAATTGACACTCACCGCTTATGACAGTGCTGGGATGGTCTTCGTTTTGTGCTTTTGTCAGGCCTGGTTCAGCTTCTGCTTTTTTACTATTCTTTTCTTATGTCCTGGCTTCAGCTTGTGTGGTGTATACATCACAGCACTTGTGAGTGGTGGGTGTCAATAATTACAAGTGTAACTGCATATCAAACTTTAATTTGTGCTTAAAGGAATAATTGCATATTTGTTTATAATATTGTATGGCGGACATGAAGAAGGGGGCTGGTGGCTTGCTGTAACTTTTCTCCACCCACCAGTCCCAAGTACAGGGAATAAAATGGAAAAAAAAAAAAAAAAAAATTTGGCCACTTGAGTGCACATGCCTTCCTCACGGTGAGTTTGAGGCCTCCAAATTTTGGTCTGGCCCAGGGCCCCCAAAAGGTAAATCCGACCCTGCCCATTGATTACATGAACATAAATTATCTTCTTTATTCTTGTTTGCAGGGAGGATTTGGATGATGATGAGTATGAGGAGACAAAGCAAGAGACATTAGAACAATTAAAAGATTTCAAGGAATCTCTCAGTAAGATGATGGCTGGTAATATGACATTGGTAGATGAACTCAACGGCATGCAATTGGTAAGACATTTTTTAAAGTGATGTTCACAGTTTTTATTACCTATTGAAACTGAGGTTCATCATTTTAAAAGTTTCAGTCCAACTTCCTTTTTTGTACAAGTGCAATTATTGTAATAGCTTTCATATGTAAAATATATTTAAAATTACCACACATGGTAATGTGGTAGTACTGTTAAAAGTGTACATTTTTTGTGTGATTAATTTTTCATGTTTTGCCAATTTTGAACTGTTTCCTTTGTTTTTAAATTTTTGATTCTAAGTCTCCTTACATTGCCCTATACATATTAAGCAATATATTCATGCATTGATATTTTTGCGGCAGAAGTTGGAACGCACAAATTCAGGGCAGTGGCGTAATCAGACTGGACCTTCCGGGCAGGGGGCAAGATTACAAAATTTCCCAATTTACTAGCAAAGGTTGTAGTATTTATGTGCGAGCGACTTGCTGCAAAGCATTAAATGGGATGGGTCCAGGGTCCCATCTTAGGGCTTCTGATGGGGTCCAGGTTCAAAGCCCCGGCAGGGGTCCAGGAGGCGGAGCCCTGGAAGCTGCTGGTTTTGGCATATTAGAAGCTAAAAATCTGTGTTTCAGGGTATAAATTTCACAATGTTCCCTCTCTCTTTCCCTTTTTCTCTCCTCCCGGCCCCCACTGGTTACGCCACTGATTCAGGGCGAAAATTGATACTTTTATAGTATCATACCGGACACATGTGTTGGAACTAACATTTCAGAGGGTAGAAATCTAAAATCAGACTGGTCTATTTTGAGTAATTAGAAATTGTGCTATTCGATCTAAAAGACTGCACTAATTGTTTGATTTTAAACATGTTTAAAAACAGTTACATATTCTGAATTTGTCACCCTTTTCACCCTTAATGAAGTTAAAGTGTATTTCAGTAAGACTGTCACCTAGAAAATGTCATGCTGTTCTCTTGGATACACAATTCACTGGTAGATGAGGTTTGTGGATATATTGTAGCTGAAACAGATGATTAGAACAGTAACAAGTTTTGTATGTATGTATGTCTTATAAAAGGTAACCTACTGTACTCACTTCATTTGCAGGCAATCCAAGCTGCTATCAGTCAAGCTTTCAAGACTCCAGAAGTTATTAAATTATTTGCTAAGAAACAGCCAGGACAACTTAGGCAAAGACTAGCACAGGCAAGTATTAATTTATTATGTAATATAGTACTTCAAGAAAGTATGAAAGAATGACCAAATTATGATGGCGAGTCAGGAAGCTTGACAGTCCACCCATCCTTAATAGCACTGCCCACTGGTTGTCTGTCCACATAAGGTCACCGGTGAGCTTGTACAATGTATGAGTTTTTATAATACAGAATAATGAATATTATGTCATTAAAATCACAAAGTTTTGAATTAAATCTTTTACTGGAACATATTTTTGCAACTTACTACATTGCATCTGATACCATCAGACTTCATCAGGCAACTAACTTGCTTGGCTGGTCATGTGATACTTTCACAGACTTCACAAACCAGTTCTTTATACTATTGCAGATACCACATGAAAACATTTGAATATTGTGCACCAGTACAATACAGGGAAAGATCCTTTTCTATCGAATACTATGTCACTCCTCATTTAG
Source organism: Amphiura filiformis (assembly GCF_039555335.1). Taxonomy (NCBI): domain Eukaryota; kingdom Metazoa; phylum Echinodermata; class Ophiuroidea; order Amphilepidida; family Amphiuridae; genus Amphiura; species Amphiura filiformis. The sequence continues at coordinate 11,919,491 of NC_092638.1, forward strand.
ATAAAGTTATGTCTTCCATGAGGCTGCCACTTGGCAATTCGCATGATAATACAATAAAACAGGTCATAGGTATGAATGGTTGCATGTAGAATCCAACAAGCATAGGTGATGGAAGCACGTCCCCCCTAAAAATAATAATAGAAGAAAAAATAAGCGGTAATTGCTCTGTACATCTGGAAAAACACTGTGTTTTGGCCCCAAATAGGGTAAAATTGCACAATTTAAAGTGTACACTGGCCCATCATTTGGAGCTTAAATAGTCTGAAATTGAATTTTTCTCACACAAAAAAAGGCTGAGTAAAAGAGAAACAAAATATGCTCGTCCCCCGAACTCCTCTAAATTTTAATGCTTCCGCTGCCACTGCCAACAAAAGATATGTCCCTCTGACACTGTCCACCAATATACCATTTCAATTGTTATAGGGTTCCGGTTGGTTTATTCGATAGGGTCTATTGCTGGAATGGAACAGGCTTCCCACTCTTTTTTTCAATTTTGATTTAGACTCTACATTCAATTGTTTGTACCTGGGGTTTTAATTGTTTTGTCTATGTGAGTTGCTCTAGATTGTTTTCAGCATTTGGATCAATTTAGTCAGTTTATATTTGATTTGATCATGGTTTGTAGCTTATAATTGATTGATTGATTGATTGATTGATTAATAAAATGTAATAATTTTGATATATTTTTTCCCTCAAATAATTGCAGGTCGAGAGAGATGGTAAAGTGAATAAATTATCACCAGATTTATATACGCAGCAAAAGGTAGAAATATTAATGGCTTTAAGCAAACTGGGAGACAAGGTATGTATTACAAGATAACAAAGAATTAATTAGCATTTTGATGACTGTTTAGGGTGACAGTTCCTGGTTCTTCAAGTCGCACATGGTTCACAGTCATACCTGCCTTATTGATAAATCTCACCCCCCCCCCCACACACACACACTTTACTACATCAAAATGCAGATTTTGATATCAAATGAAAGACCCTATTTTTCTTATTAACATATATTAGGCTTTACAAAATTCACGCTACTGACTGATGTCTACCCTGGGAAACCCGGGAGGCTCAACTGGCATGCTAAACAGTCACCCAAATGCTAATGTATTGTAGAATACCGTCACTTGGTTTTCAATGGGGTATTTTAAAGAACAAGAATGGAAGAGTATTCTAAAAGACATGTGCGTGCAGGGTGTGAGCTCTGACATACATGTACCCCCATTTAAAAAAGATCCACTTTTTATGTAAAAGTGTGCCAAAAAAGGTCAAAATTATAAACAGAAATTAACAAAGGGGTCACTTTTTTAGTTGTATATTATCAAATTTATGTAATAGGAAAAAGGTTCACTTTTTTGAAATTCTGCTTCCCCGCAAAAAATCCTGGCTAGGGGTGCTGAAAGATGACTGACAAATTATTCACTGTAACCAGAAGTTTCTGTGAGTGTGCAGTTTTCATGGGAAAATGTGCATAGAGTAAAAAAAAATAAAGTGTGAAATTTTGACCAAATCTATATGAAATCACAGGAAAAACACACTGGGATTGAGTTGGAATAGCTGTGACATTTAGTTACTACATTTCCTATTGCTACAAGTATATCCTGAATTGCAATGTTATGTCTATTGCTATATCCTGAGTGGATTCTAACATTGAGTTTTCATGGAAAATGTTCTCTTGTGATTTTCCTGACTTAAAGGGACAAAAGGTGATTTGCTGAACCAAAGTGCCTTTAATGATCTGCGTACTGGTCATAGGCTTCAATATAAAAAGTCCCAAGTTTTGATATATTTTCTTAAAATATCAAGAGCTATCTTAAGAACCACTGAACCAATACTAAGGTTGTTTGTACTCATTTTAATGCATTTTGCATTCTGATTCCAAATATGGTCTTGACAATTTTGAATTAAAAAAAAATTGGAACTTGTCATCTGCAGTCGACACCCGCATGGAGCGAGTTATGGAGATGTACCTCTAGATACCTGTCTGTCTGCTTGGCAGTTGACCAGCTATATACCGTATTGGTCCGAGTATAGGATCATTCATCGTTGACCTAAAAAAAAAAATGCATTCAAATTCAATGCATTTTGATATCATTAATAGAGTATGACATGAATACAAATTATCAATTTTCATATTAAAAATACAAAATATCTTGAAATTTTTTTTTTTTTTTTTTTTTTTAGGTCAACCATGAATGATCCTAGCATCTAGGTCCAGGGACACTCCAAAACCGAAAAAAAAAAACTTTAAAATTTTTTTATTTTTTTATATTTTTTTTTTACAGTTTCTGAAATTTTTCGAAAAATGGGGGGTGGGATTATACTCGAACATGGGACTATACTCGGACCAATACGGTAATTGGGTTTACCTCAAGTTTGGTAGTGACGTCAATGCTTTTTCATGGTTGAGCCGCAACAAAAAAACGCCCATATATGTGTGCGTGTAAACTCAGTGCATTTAACTTTACACCCCATTTGCAAGTACCAATGTGCATGTACATCACTACCGAACTTGAGGTGAACCAAATTATAGCTGCAGTAACAATCCGACTGCATATTTTAAAGTACAACTCGAAACTCGAAAGCATGATTGTGGATACAACAATGAAAATACTAACCAATCATGAGTTGGCATGGTTGGATTCACTTCTGTGTTACGCACACACGGGCATTCATCCCCGGGGGGGTCACTCCCATTGTGGCCTGTACACCATCCGCGATAATGAAAACGCGTAAAAAGGGTCGTTTTTCGTGGGTAGGCACGATACGCGCGTATCGCGTTTAGGGTGTCAAAAACATGAAAAAAAAAAAAAAGGGTAGCAAAATTGCAATTTCTAAATACGCGGAAATGAAATTTAGGGTATGAAATTTGATGTTAGGAATGAAATCCCTGTTTAGGGTGTCGTTTTCGCCAAGGGTTAAATCCTTGTTTAGGGTGCTTTTCAAAAGTTGATTATCGCGGATGGTGTACAGGCCACAATGGGAGTGACCCCCCCGGGCATTCATCACACAGTGTACACTGAGAATCGTGTACTGTAGCTGTTCATTTTGTCCCTCCAGTTTGACAATATTGCCAACAAATGTACCATTCTTTTATTATTGTATTTTTATACAGTTAACGCCTGAGGAAGAGGCCTTTGTAGCTAGTAATTCCAGTGAAGCACTCAATGAATTTGAAAAAGTATCGGGACAACTCGGTAAGAATCTTCAAATAAAGATATTTTTACAACTGAAGATGCAAGAGCTAATCTTGTCCTTGGATCTTGATCAGTTGGTATGCACAGATCTGGGATGGATGTCACTTCTATATGATAATAGGTGGTTTGACCCCCTCTCCCCTGCCAATTTGAAACTGAGATAAAGGCAAAAATGTGGAGTAAAAAAACAATGAAAATCCCTGAATCCGGGCCCTGAATGTGCCAATCCATCCAGATTTCATCCAAAGGCACTGATTAATGGCTACCCTCTATAAAGATGCAATAAATAAAAATATTTAAAAAGTAGACTGACCTTGCTTAGTTATTGATGCCTGTCAACTCTAAAATGTAGTCTGTATACCTTCCCCGAGGCATTAATTTAGATTGTTTTTCATTGTATCACTATGTGTAATGATGACAAGTATATAAAAGTATACATTTTCAGAAAGGAAAGGATGCAGGGAATCCAACTACCATAAACAAAAAAAAAAAAAATGAGCAGTTTGTGAGAAAATCTCAAAATTTGATTTTACTTTACTTTACTGCCTCAAGCAAGGAAGGCATACAGACTATAGATGGTCATCTTTCGAAACAACTACCCAATAGCATCACTAGGCAAGGACTACCTTTGTATCTTCCATTGTTTTTGCACTTTGGTTCTTCTGAAAAAGTTCATTAGAAATAAAATATGTATTTCATATGAAACAATTAATATAAATAAATTTACTCATTTGTCTTATCTTTCCCCCTTTTCTTTGACAGAATCTAGCGATAAATTACTTCAAGTTGCAGGATCACAAGTACAACAAGCAAGTAAATGAACCAGTCTTCTGGATTCTCGGGATGTAGCATTGGATCGTGGAGTAGATTGGATCTGACAGGTGGCATGCCAGCCGGTAATGCCATAGGAGGCCTGGCCACTTAAATGCCAACATTATGGGTAATTTTATGGTACTTTTGTTTTTATTTGGCAGCAAAGGTTTTTGGTGTATTGTGTATTTATTGTATATTTCATGTAGATGTAATTATTATTTAATTACATACTCTTGTGTTCAGAAATTGAATGGACAAAATGTCACAATAAACATTTCCAAATATCATTCATCGTATTTGTGCTTACCAGATGTGCATGCCTGTCTCAACTTGTGACTTGTCCATTCCATTTGTGAGAAAAGAAACATAATTATTGAAAAATATTGGACAGTGGTCAAAATTATGTTTGTGAGTATTTATTAAGGTGATTGCTTCACTTGTAATGCATTCATGTATATGTGACAGATCTGGTCCATGAGGGCCAAAGGTGGCAAATATGGAGTAAAAAACAATAAAACACATACAAAATTACACATCACAAAACTTCATAAGTATAGATGAGGTGACCTATGATGTCACATGCTTACATTCAGACCGCCCTCTGTTGTTTCAAAGCAGGCAAAATAACACAGAAGTGTCTATGACAGACCACATAAATCTCTTTAAAACTCAACTTTTAAAAACCTTTGAAGTTTTGTGTGATATTATGTATATAGCTTGATGCATTTATAAACAAGATTGATACCGTTTTTTTGTATTATTTGCTTTGAAACCAAAGTTAATGAATAAAAATCAACTTCTTCCATGTAAACTATAGTGTTTTTTGCCTGACAGATTTGATCAATGACCAACAGAGGGCCTATCAAATGTAAACACATGTCACCTCATCTATAGCAACTTCATTTTCCCAAACTGCCTACTTTGGCTCTCATGGAACAGATTGTGTCACATATTTAATAGTATTAGTAATGTTGATTAAAATAATTGCTCAGTTTACCAAACCAAAATTCTACAATACGTATTTATGAATAGATAATGTATAGTTCTGTATGGATGTTTAGATATATATGGTCCAGTTTCTCTCTGGGGGAAAGGTGTGTACGGGAATGTGTGGCAGATTCGGGAAAGGACCGTCTATGTCAGGATTTAAAAAAATTGATTATTGGCTACTTATGATGAAAATCGATTTTACTCCCAATTTTAGTCATATCTTCTACATTCATCTATGCATGATAACCATCTGCTATTAGTTCATTTTTCATACCTTAGATTTTTCATTCGTTGCTGGCATGGAAAGCCTTTCTCCATGGGACCCCAGTAGTACGATATTATCACATGACCTATGACAATTGCTCAATTTCAGTCCTTTTTTTAGGATTTTTCGATACTTATTTCATTATCGGCAACTTTGAATGTAAATTTTCTTCAGAAAGTGATATTGCCGAAATCGGTATTATCGGATATTATTTATTGTGAACAAAATACTTATATGGCGCTCTACAGAGATCACAGCGCCTTACAAAAAATACAAAGTTACAAACAAACCAAGATGCAAAAATCAAAAGAAGCAAAAAGATAATAAAGTCAATTTACAAATGTATTGATTATTATCGATATATATACATTGTATGGTCCTTAGATTTGGGTAGCATTTTTGTAGGCTTTGAGGTTTAGCTTTGGGTTTTAGAAAACTGGTTTAGAGAAGGGTACTTTTAAAATTTTCAAATAAGAAATTTTTCAAATTCAGAATTCATTTCAAAGCTAAGAACATTAGTATCTTGTCTTTTTGTTAAATTTTAACTCTATCGAGCTCCTGAACAAAACCAGGAGTATGATCGATGGAGCTCCACCAAATTCTAAACATGAAGGCTTGTTGTTTACATCTTTTTTTTTGTGTTTGTATTATTGTAACTTATGGTATTTTTTTCTGTTAATTTGGATCTTGTGATATATTGCTCTGATGAATTTGAACATGTTAATGTTTTTTTAAACAATTTGTACTCAATTAAAAAAAGTGTAACATATTTGTATATTTTGCATTGATATAGTGTACATGGTATCTGTGATTTTTGACATAAATATACTTTGTGAAACAAAAGCTTTTTTCAACTAATGATTACTGTGTAGCAAATGAAGATCATAGAAACTATAATATGAAATTTAGAGTTTATGAGAGTTGAGAGATTGCAGGAATGTATTGAATCTGTTAGATTGCATTTGTCACAGACTACATTCTGCACAATGAACTGAACTGAAATGAATAAATTTGAAGGTATCAGCGATGGCTAATGATGCAGAAACTCAACCAAGTTTAATGAAAACCAATGGCAGGTACAGATTCAAAAGTTCTGCTTTTAAATTTCTTTCAACGCTTACCATAGCAAGCCTCATTGATTTGTAGGCATGCTTGTCATGAGTGCGCACAGTTAAGGCATACTTGACAATAGCTTTATTTAATCAGGAGAATGCACAGTGATCAATGGGGCTTGGTAAGGTAAATGTTGACAGAAATTGAGAAGTGCAATTTTTGAATCTATACATCTCCTTGGTTTTTACTAAATAACTTTGCATCATTTGCTGTCGCTAATATAAAGGCTCGTATCTCAAATTAAAGTAAACATATTGTGCACATTGAAGTGATTTTGGTGCAAGATTCCCACCTTACATGTGGCTGATAGCATATGTCATAATATTGGGGGAGGCACCGACCATGCCAGATTGAGAGCGGCTTGTGGCCCATAGACGTAAGCCAAGTGGTGCTTGGAAAAAAATAATAGAAAAATGAAATTGAAAAATCTGAAAAAGAGCTTGATTCAGTGATAGCAGGATCAGGGAAATGTAACTTCAGTCACTAATTGCCAGTGGTCATGGTGGTAAATTAATTTTTTTTAAATTATTTTCCATTGATAATTTCACCATATAAAGTGTTACATAACTGTTTATATTAGTGCTGTAATCGATAAGCTTTCTGGGTATCGATATGTCGGGAGGCAAACATCCGACATGTCGATACTATTATCGATACTCACACAGTTTGAAACACGGATTTGAGTTTACCAATTTTATTATCAGTAAGTTCCAGAAACAAGTTAACAACAAGTGTATTGAAGCCTAACAGCTAAAACTACATGGATCATGCATCAAACAAACTAAAGTGGTATTGCAAATCCGCAATTTTACATGACTTTGGCAATGTGTGCCATGTCGTTTGTGTATCGATACTGACATTGAGTGTTTCGACATGTCGGAAGTCTATGTATTTTCCGACTATCGATACTTACGACAATCGATTACAGCACTAGTTTATATGCCATGTAAAAGCAACATATCAAGGGTTGGGAACCAGAAAGCCTTAACTCAAGAAATACCATTAAGAGAAAAACAAGTTTTAATATTTTTGCAAACTAAACCTATTTACAAATCACAATGTGTCTGATTTAACTCAAATTTGGTCCTGTAACCGAAAGATGTATCCTATTCATAAATTTAAGATATTCTTTAGTATTTCTTTGAGTACTGAGTTCTGGTGCTAACTGAAATCTATAATCTCTGTTACGGCTTCTAATGGGTTTGCAAACTGGTATTGGTTTTGTGCAGTGGTCAATGGTCTCCTTTTTCGGCTCTCTGGCAGTTCCAAAGACCTACATTTGGGGATCATTGAATAGATTATGATAATGTATTCAAAATTGGAATTCTCACATTTTCATATAAACACTAAGTTAGATGAATACATAAGGGTACAAACCAATGATGACATCCTATAAAAACAGAACACGTGAGAAGTAACATTATTAATTACAAGTGCAAAAAGAGTGGCCGTGGTTACCCAATATGTAAGCAATATGTGATTAATAGGAGTATTTAGCGCCCAAAACCTCATAATTTGAATAATTACTTTAAAGTCAGGCAGAAGGGTTTACTGGAAATCCATTGAAATGATTATCATGTTGCCGGTTATTGCACCCAGAGGTGTATTTTGTGCACCCAGAAACCTCACCTGTACCACCTCAGTCTTGACCTATGTTCTGGGTTAGTCACAAACTCCAAGTCCATGGTTAAAAACAACAGATGGTATATGACCTATAAATCATATATTACCCAGAGAAGTTCAAGTACGCTAATTTTTGCCCTAAACAATGGAATGTTGGAATATTTATGAAATGATTGCAAATGAATAATGATGTATATTGATTGCTTGGAAGTGGAACACATTTGTTTTTATTTTTAGTGTAATTAATTAGGTTTGTGTTGCCTGAAAGCACTGAATTAAAAAAATCAAAGAGATCGATGACCAGTACGATTCTTTAGCCCTAGGTATGCATGCATAAGAGTTCAAAATGATTAAAAACAACAAGTAGAATTTTTTAGCTGTAAATTAAGACCAAAATCAAGTTCATGTAGCCCCTGTAGTCATTAATTTATTCAAGTTACACATGCGAAACGCCCTGTTCCCATAGACTTTGTGTCTTCCCCATCCTTCCCTCACAACTTTCGATCAACCACACATCTCCAGTAGTTGAAAAGCTACATTGTTCATATTTGTTCCCAGCAAACACAAAAACGTTTTTAAAACGTTTTAAATAAGTTATATTTTGGGTTTTGGTTCCGGTAAAAATGTTTTAATAACATTAAAATGTCGGGTTATATAAAGGTCATGAAATCGTTTTAAAACGTTTTGTATGAAAACACACTACAACAATATTTTTAAAATGTTTTCGAAATGTCATTGTAAACTATTTTTGCAAACATTTTGGCCAAATATTTTGTCAACACTTAAATAACATTATGTTAAAATATTTGCACCCCGCAAACACAGAAATGTTCTGAAAATGTTTTTTACAAAACGTTTTAATAACATTTAAATGTCGGGTTATATAAAGGTAGTTAAAACATTTTAAAACGTTATTGTAAATATTTTGGGCAAACATTTTTTGCAAAATATTTTTTCAACCTCAAAATAACATTCTGTTTCGAATGATTTGTACCAAGTTTTCAAAAATGTTTTTGGAATGTTATTAAAACGTTTTTATACCCTTTATATAACCCGACATTTAAATGTTTTTGTAAAACATTTGTGTTTGTTGTGCAGTAAATTACCAACAAATGTTATTTAATGTTAAGAAAACGTTTTACACCATTAATGTACCCTTTATATAACCCGACATTTAAACGTTTTCCGACAACCTTTTATAACCTTTTGCGAATGATGTCGAAAACGTTTTGTGTTTGCTGGGTTACTAATGTTAGTGGTGTTTTAGCTTTCAAATGACACCAAAACAAACTATGACATTTTATCAATTAAACAGATCACAATTTAAAAATACATAACCCACCACCCTGTTTGGGTGGCGACTGGGAAAACGCATATCCATTAGTATTAGATTACCATCTCTTGTAATCTTAGTTGTTCTCCTTCGTGTAAAGTTTTAAAAGCAAGACAATTACTTATTTTGTACATGTAACATGTCATAAAATCATATAGGCCTTAAGGTCTGGCAACTGCTGGTTCAGAAGTTCAAGATATTGTCCTTCGTTCTGTTGAAACATTTTTCGATGTGCTAAGAACATTGTCGAAAAATATCCATATTCCATATTTTGCAACATTGAAGTTTATCATTTGTTTAAAGAGTGATAGAGTTACGCAATCTGCTGTTTAGTTAGTTATCAATTAGAACTTTGTAAAGAAACATGACAAGATAGCTTTTTATTGTACCTGATTGAAATACAAAAAACTATGTCAATATTTTGGTGCACTCTTAAGGGATCTAAAATGAGCGTTTATTGCGTTTCGACAGTATTTTTTGAGGACATGAGAGCACCTCAGACCTATCGAATTGCATTCTGAATACGAAGCATGTCTTTCTGATATCAAATATTTTTCATTTTTTGAAAATCACAATATAATACAAATTTTATGACAAATTATAAAAAATTGATATAAATTCAAATTTTTGATATATAACAATCCTCAAAGTAAATTATATAAATCTAATGACATATTCTTAAAGTGTATGTAGCAGGAGGAAAAGCCGACGGTCAATTGAAAATTTTGACCTTTCATATTGAAGATATGGATTTTTTCCCAAAAGACTTTTTTTTTGTGGTGTTTTGGGAAAAAATCCATATCTTCAATACGAAAGGTCAAAATTTTCAATTGATCGTCGGCTTTTCATCCCACCTACATACACTTTAAGTATAAATCATCAGATTTGTAAAGTTTACTTCAAGTACTGTTAAATATCAAAATATCAATTTTAATGATTTGCCATAAAATATGTATTACATTGCGAATTTCAAAAATCAAAATTATTTGATATCAGAAGGACATTCTTCGTATTCAGAATGCAATTCGATATGTCTGATGTGCTCTAATGTCCCACAATAAATACTGTCCAAACGTTCATACCCCAGCCCTTAACTATAAGTTTTGCTTTTTGCAAAACATGCACATGAGGGCCGCATGTGGTTTTATATTAAAACTCCACTCAGCCAAAAATATTTCTATATACATGTATTTTAATATAGGAATATCGAATAGACACGAGAGGTTCTTTAAATATTTTAATATTTCTCAGGAACTGTCATTTTATACCAAACAATCATAACCTGTGCAAAATGTTCCCTTGCCTCCACCCTATACTAGCTTTAAAAACAAAATTATGAATTAAGATGCAATTTTCGTGTGTTCAAAAGTACACAATATGAAATTGTGGTTGATTTACACAATTGAAGTACTAATAATCATGATCATTTATAAATAGGCCATAATTCAAAATAGGCCTATGTTTGACATTTTGCACTTGCGATGAAAATCACAATAACTTTATTCAGTTGTGGGTCAAAGTATCACAAGATACTGAACCATCAACAACGGCAACATCATAAACGATATTGACTTCCAAATTCCATGCGATAATGCATTAAAATATTTAGCTTTGATTCATATGTCTTTATTCCAGATACGACACCTTAGTCTTGTTGGAGGACATGATCTCAACGAAACCATCAGGAGGATGATGAGGAAGCTGGGAACGAACAATTTGTGGTCCTCCTACAGTGTATAGGGAGAAAAGGCAAGCTGAGCATTAAAGATAGCCCTTTCAAGTTTCTACAAAGTTATCGTCAGTATGTTTCATAGGCCCAAGATACAATCTATGATTAACATAATATGTCAAATCACGCAGGCCTTTCCTTTTGGGTGAGAAAACAGATCCATAAGCTTCCATAGAGCTAAGATCGGCTAAGCCTAAACAGAATGCATATAATGTGTCATGCTGTCTGAACCAATCATAGTGGGTGTAATATACTCATATTCTGTGACTATAAAATTAAAATATGGATATTTAAATCTGACCCCTAAATCGGACATACGTTTCCAACTTGGTTTTTGTTGTTGTTATTTTAGATTATATGTGTATACTTTATTCATAAACTTATCAAACAAAAAATATTTCCCCTAAGACCACAGACCGCACGTATGGTAACACGTCGACATGTAGGCTTTTGGAAAATCCTAATATTGAGATACAGACCGTTTATTTTGACAAAGGAGTTTAATTTAATACTGAACTCATATCATTTCCACCTTTCTATAGAAGCTTGCATGAAGAATCATCCTCAAGCTAAGGAGGTTGAGATAGAGAAGGGACTTGGAGATTATCTGAAAAGAACACCAAATCTTCCAGGTGGAAAAAAAGTATAAAGTAAGTTCAAATATCATTGCTGAAATGCCAAATTCATTTATTTAATTCATGTAGGCCTAAAACAATGTCTAGGGATTATAATAAGCACTCATTCTAGACACCACCTTGTCCTCTATTTGTAAACACGTTTAAATGCTAAACATGTTTAGGAATTAATATGTCTTAATGTGTTTAGATATTAAACATATGATGTTTTGAAATTTGACATTGGTGTTTAGGTTTTAAACGTATTTACAAATTGAGGACAAAAAAAAAGTGTTCAATCTCTAGACACTGTTTTTGCAGTGTATTACTATGTTTCTGTATCTGAATATCAAAAGTGCATAAATATTGTTCGTTGAATGTAAAATGAAAAAAATATCGCATATCGCACAGCTCATTTTCTTTTAAAAATAATGTTTAAAAAAATAAAGCATAGCACAAAGCTATTTTACCAAATGTATCTGAGACATACTTTTTGTCCTTACATTTCACACACCTACGTGATGTTTCTTTCTCTATGGAGCATTTTGTTTATTTTCACTTCTCTTAGGTTCAGTAGGGGCACCATGCCCCCCCCACACACACCCCCACGCGCGCATTATGATTTCGTTATGGTTTATACAGACCTTGAAAATTACTCAGAATTAATGATACTGATAATATAAATAAGTTGTCTGGATATCTAAGGGTGACCATAACCTGATAGTATTTTTTATTCATAGAATTTCTTATGCCTATTTATATATATTTTGTCATGGCTGCTATTTTAGTGAGCTGATAGATTTAAGGGGAATCGGGTTTCAGTTCAATTTAAAAATGATGTTTCCCAAAATGATGATCATGCTTATAAATAGATTGTTTTCCATTTTATTATCTATAGAAAGCTGGGAATGTGGATGCAGTGGTACCTGTGGGGAATTGGAGGATGATGAGCGCGGCGAAAATGAACGTGGCTCCCAACAGGAAGAGGAAGAACAAGACTAGGGGACACATTGAAACTGAAGACCACAGGCACTGTACTGGTAAACATGCTAGTTTTACAACATTGTCGGACAAGGTGCTCACTGTCTATTGAAGTATATATATTCGATAAATAAGGTTTAAGTTTAAAATAGCTGTGATTATATATCAGACTTTTATTTTAAAACATTTCTCATAAGCATGTTAAGATGTTTTTGTTTCTGGCGAAGTGACGTCCTAATCGGATTAACTACCATAGCAATAGATGAATACAATTTTGAATAGATCGCTCTGCACTACAGCAGGTTGCACTCATCACCTGTCTTCAATCATATAATAGATTGAATACAATACCGCTCTTTTCAAACAGGCTAATCTTACAGGTGCAAGTGATTAGCATTTCTTTGACATAATATATGGTTCAATGCATCGGTACCGCATGGACGTTGTAGGCATACGGGGATACAGTCAAAATTTTATTCATCTATTGCTATGGTAGTTAATCCGACTAACTACGTCACTTCACCAGTGTATAATCACCAACGCACTGAATGGTCTATTGTTCTATTGTGTCCGATTTGAGCGCTGACATATTGGAAAATGTTGCCAATCAATATTCATGAGAGTGTACATTCAACGTCCAATTTTCGAAATTGGGTGACTTGTGCTTGGCAGGTGTAAAATACATCTGACTGGGCGTTTTAAATACGTAACGCATAAAGGCATTGATATCATCGAATGGCTGCCTATAGTGCTGTTAGCGTTAGGCCTATGGGGGGGCTGTGTTTAGTTTCTATAATAATTATTGTAATGCCTACATTTTTCATTCCTTTTTCTTTTCTCTGTACTTATTCTTTCCTTGAAGTATCACTCCCTCTTCTTATCTCCCTTCCCTTCTCCATCCCCTCTTACTTTTTGTCCCTCTCATTCCTATCATTTTCTTACCTTACCTTTCTATTTATTTACTTCTATTTATTTATTTCTCTTCATTTCTTCCTCTTTCTCTCTTCCTCCAACCCCCCTCTCGTTCTTCATATCCCTCTTTCACCTCTTCCTCCCTCATCCCTTCCCAAGACCTCTCACAGAAGAGCTGCCCCGCCCTTCAGTACGCCACTGTTTATGACATTCTCCTTCTTAAAATAAAATAAAATGTCAATTTGTGAAACAACTTTTATATAGGCCTATACCGGTATACTTATTATAGAGTGTATGCAATAAACCCAAGCGGAACGAGAGTTGCTAAGTAACCGCTACCCGAACCATAAACACATGCATGATCAGACAACAAGTGTTCAATTTCCCCATAGCTTCCCACGTTGTACACATGTCAGTCGAATTTGGCGGTGTTGGTTTGTTTGTCCTCCAAGTTATAGCATTGTTCACTTTGTGTTGAACATTGTACGTGGACCTCACTGTAATAACTCAAAGATAACTGTGATCATCATTTCAAGAGGTCACTCTCCCGATTAAGCTAAACAACCTATGTGGAGGAATTTTATGCATGAGCAATCACATCAATGACGTAGTAATGAATACCCTCTATTTGTTACATGTATACGTATTATAGCTATTACCATTATACAGTACTATAGACATAAATGGCAGCCTTGAATGCTTGATGTGTAATCATTCAGCAAGCGCATTCAATGTATTTAAATGAAGCACCTGAAGTCAGTGGGGTGATCACGAACTGTACTCAGCGGCTAATGTGTGCTTTTTGTGCTTACGGCTACTCAATCACATCCTTGTGTGTTATTACAACAAAAGGTACTTTTCGTTCCAGACGTCGCTTTCACGCGCCTTTCGTTTGATCACTTATTAGCCTCTTATTGACAGTAGCCTGCTAGGTAAAGCGTTAATACATTGTCGGGTCAGCTTACCGATTTAATGGCGGAAGCCCTTTGTCCCAAACAAAAGGTACCTTTCGATGAATAGCTTGTCAGATTTCAAATCGGCACAAGGTTTCAATGCGTTACGTAATCTATTTCTTCTCCATCTATTTAATAGCTCCATGATAATCACACTAGTAGTAGTATTCGCTGAGTGCGTTTCCACAATCGCTGATTTATATTAAGCCTTTTTGAAGTATGGCGGGCACAAAGAGGAGTACTTTGATTTGGGTAATCTTTTGTATGCTGAAAGAAAGCATACACAAGATTACCCAAATAAAAGTACACCATCTCCATTTGTTCCCGTCATACGCCACCAAGCCTTATTGTTCCAGCGTCGAGGTCCGTTCAAACTACGCCGCAATGCAGTGCGATGCGGTACCGATAAATCGATTACTTTTTGCCTCAACTCAACGCTACTCGTCGCATTTCCAAGTTAAAATGTATTGAACTTCATTTATTGAAGTATTCTGCAGTGCGGCACCGCACCGCACCGCAATTGCGGCGTAATATGAACGGCCCTTTGGTCAAAGTTGCATTAAAGGCCATGTATGGCTTGCGACTTGACGCTCGAGGGCATGCTATAATCTGAGCCCGAATTAAAAAAACTAATTTGCGTCTGACATCCTGCCAACCAGACCGAAAATGTACTCGGACTTTTAAATTCTGCCTCAGATTATAGCGACTTATCGATTATAGTAACTATACCGTAATTTTAATTTGCTGTAAAACGAGAGCATACTTCCGCGATGTTCACAATGCGCCTCCGATCCGAAGCGTAGGCCTACTATGTGTGCTTTACACGCCGTACGTGTTGTTATTTCTGTCGCCATACTCGCAAGTTGCGCCTCGTCAATCGCGCAAGTACGCTCTTGTCAACGGTTTACAGTTAATCGCTCTGCCCATCAGCAACGGAAGAATTAAATAAATATCTGTATGTTGTGTAAACAATGTAAATTAGTGCTTTTTAGGTTGTATTTGGGGACACTAGTAAAGAGGTAATAATTCAATTTGAGGAGTTTTCACACAACACTTCAATTGAACTTATTTTATCTTTGAGACTAGACTATGCGTATTCAAATTATTTGACGTGTTTAATGACATTAAGGGATCTGGAATGAGCGTTTTGAGCGTTTCGACAGTATTTTTTGTGGGACATGAGCACATCAGACATATCGAATTGCATTCTGAATACGAAGAATGTCTTTCTGATATCAAATAATTTTCTTTTTTAAATTAACGGTATAATACAAATTTTATGACAAATTATTAAAATTTGATATTGTTCACATTTTGATATTAACAGTCCTCGAAGTAAATGTTATAAATCTAATGATATATTCTTAAAGTGTATGTAGCTGGGAGGAAAACCCGACGATCAATTGAATATTTTGACTTTCCATATTGAAGATATGGAATTTTTCCCCAAAAGACCTATTTTTTTGGGTGTTTGGGAGAAAAAATCCATGATACGAAAGGTCAAAATTTTCTAAATTGATCGTCGGCTTTTTATCCTAAATAAATACACTTTAAGTATAAAACATCAAATTTATAAAGTTAACTGCAAGTACTGTTAATTTCAAAAATATCAATTTTTAATCATTTCACATAAAATGTGTATTACATTGCGAATTAAAAAAAAAAAAAAAATCAAAATTATTTGAGAACAGAAGGACATTCTTCGTATTCAGAATGCCATTCGATATGTCTGATGTGCTCTCATGTCCCACAATAAATTTTGTCCAAACGTTCATACCCCATCCCTTAAAGGAACAACCAAAAAGATCGAGGTTTTTGGGAGTGGGTTTCAAATCTCAATGACGTTTGTAAAAATATTTCTTTTAAGAAGATAATTTTCAACATTTGTGGATTTACGTTTCTGGCAGGGAGGAGATGATGGCCGAAAACGAAAGTAGTTTCGTTTATAGGACTAATTTGCTCGTTAATGCTTTGGGTACCGGTAGTTCCTAGCACTCTGTACTCTGATACCTGTATGATGATTTTCCACTGCGCTCGCTGCTCGCTCCGCTCGCTGTTCGAGAGGCGTCGCGGTTTGAGAACGGGGCTAGTTCCATAAGGGAAATGCAGACTTATCATCTTTATAGGCCTACATTTAATCAATTTAGGTAATGAGCCGTGAAAAGGCTCATGAACTGTACATTTGTCAATATTATGCCTAAAATAAATGCATAAATGTTCATGGTACTTTTATTTTACAGAATTCTGCCTTAAAACTTGGTCAATCAAAATACGTGTTGTTAATTCCGTCGCCATATATTCGTTGTGAGTTGCGACTTGTCAACATCGCGCAAATACGTTCTTGTCAAAGTGTCAAACCGGACTACGTTACTTTGCATAAATGCTAATTAAATTTGAGAGGGGCTAGACATTACGAACATAGTAGGCCTATGGCAAAATTCTACAAAATTAAAGTAAACCATGAACAATAATTATGACTTAATTTGAGCAAAGTGTTGGCAAAAGTTACGAGCACTTTCAAGTCTAGTCATCATCAACTCTCTAAGAAATAATTGTCCTCTCAGGAGAACCCGCCCTCTTAGATCTTGAACCTCTAAAAGGTTCTTTAGTTTGGGGTCATTTTCGATGGTCTTGGAACCATATTTGGTTCTTTAGAAAACCTCTAAGGGTTCTCCTGAGGACAACTTTAGAATCTTTTAGAACCTTTATTTCTTAGAGTGTTGTTAACTGCGCTTTGTACGTGAGAGTAATCAATTAAGTTTGTCGAATTTAACTGAAGACCGAATTGAAAACATTAGTTTGCGTCTGACGTCAGGGCAAAGGCGCGGTGTGATTGGTTGCTGACCTGCGCAGAACGGCATTTTTGGTCTGGTTGACAGGACATTATACGCAAACTAGTCTTTTGAATATTATTCTGTCTTCAATTATAAATAGTAACTTATATTTGAGAGTTTTCATGTATATAAATCATGTTTTAAAACTTTTTATCCTATAAATGTACAATAATCGGGTTTCATGAGTATTCCATCCATGCATATGTATTAAACAATAATTATTATAAATCGAGTAATAGAGTGTATAAACAGTCATCAATGGTCATGACAATAGTTGACTCGATACATGGTAACACAAGTTCCACATGTTCCATGGGGTGATTTTGCATAGCATGTTTGTATAAAATTAATTTATGTTTCAGCAGTATTTTCAACGAAAATGAATGAAGAATAGTATTCATACACAGGAATAAAGTTTAATGAATCACACATCAAATCAACATTAATTGTCTGGTGTGATTTATTATGTGTCGTGTAAGTCGTAAGTATCACTAATTTGCCAAACTAACTTGTTTCATGAATTTTGTATTGGCCTAATTTAATAATATTTGATATTTGTTTTGGACTTTTATTAAATTACATTTTCGCTTTATTTTCATTGTCTTAAACTAATAAAACATAGCACGTTTTCTAAACGTCATTAAAACGTCAAGAAAACGTTCTAAAAACGTAGTAGAAACGTAACATACGTTTTCTGGTGGTGAGTAATGCATCCTCCAATACGTTTTTTACGTTGCTATAACGTTTTCAGGACGTTTTGGACGTTTCTGCAACGTTCTTAGTACGTTAGTTGCGTGCTAGAACGTCCAATACGTTTTCTGTAGGTCCTGGATACGTCTTGGGTAACGGAAAGATAGGTCTTAAAAACGTCTTTTACGTTGCGAAAACGTTTTTAGAACGTCTTTTAATAACGTTTTAAAACGTCAAAAACCCTCCACAAAATTACGTTTTAAAAACGTTTTATCAGAACGTCTAGAAAACGTCAACGGTACGTTCTCACAACGTTCAGAAAACGTTTTTTGGTTAGCTGGGTTGGTCATATGTTGTACTGGGGGTGATCCAAGCATTGGGCATTCTGATACTGAATATTGGACAAGTGTGTTTTCCATCAAAAACAACAACATAATATTGCTTTTACCCAGGCCCGTAACCAGGATTTATTGGGGGCGGGAGCTGATTTTGAAAAAGTGGACATTTTTTTTTCTTCAAAATTTGGACCTCTTTGGACTAGGGGCGGACTTTGAAAAAGTGGACTTTTTCCCGAAAATTTAGACTTTTTTGACTAAAATGATAAAAAAAAAAAACAAATGTTTTTTTTTCTCGCTGCGCTCGCAATTGGGACTTTTTGAGGTCAACAGGGGGACTTTGGGGGCATTTTGAGATGGGGCGGCCGACTGGCCGTCCCCCAGCCCCACTGGTTACGGGCCTGCTTTTACCAGTTACTATCAACCGTAATTTCATGAATCATGAACCGCGGTTGACAAAATAAGCATCTTGACAATTTCCGTGTCGTTGGACAGATGTTTAAAATGGACGAATTATATATATTCAAAATGTTCAGAAGAGTCTGGGGAATCTTTTCTGCTATGTTTAACTAGCAACTTCTTGAAATCTTGAACTTCTATCATCAAGAAATAGCTAGTTAAAATATGCCGTTTTAAGGTAAAATATAATAAAACAAATCCTTAAATAGCGTGACCGTTGCCATGGAAACGGAATAGAACGCGCGGTTTACAGATTGGTAACATGGCAGAAAAGATTCTCCAGACTCTTCTGAACATTTTTCTTTATCTTTTCATTATCTTTCGTTGCAATGATTGTGATTTTTATAGAAATAAAATATGAATGAATGAATGAATGAATGAATCAAGCCAATGCTATCATCTGATCAAATTATTGTCTCATCAGTAGGCCTATAACACCTTTGTATAGGTATAGGGCATTTTTTGTTTTTGCTATAGCCCCTCGAATGAAATGTATTTAATTAAGTTTGTACTCACTCACGTAGCATTGTGTGTGAATTTTACATCCGAACTAAGTGCTGTTCTTTTTTATGAGCATTTTAGTGTCTAAAATGGCCCAAAATGAGGGTTTTTCAATATTGCCATCCATTTCTAATCGTCACCCCATAGACTTTACATGTAAAGTCTAAAGGCTCATAAAATTTAATAGCACCTAGTTTGGATGTAAAATTCACACAAAATGCTTGAGTGATTAGAAAGATAATTAAATACTTTTCATGCGGGGGCTATATTTGGAATTGTTTTTAATGTATTCCTTGTACAATGAAATTTCACAATAAAATGTCCATTGGAAACAAAGGTGATAATAGCAATCAAAACTATTTGATATCAGAAGGGCATTCCTCGTATTCAGAATGTAATTAATTTGATGTGTCTGATGTGCTTTTATGTCCCACATGTGCAAACGTTGCAATCCGATACAAAGTTCGAAGAAGTCGTAAATGAAAGTCCTTTCGTTAGGGGGGTGGTAGGGGTAAAAAAAGGCCGTTTACGTTAGTGAAAAAATTGTTAAAACACCGGTCAAAGTTGGTCTTTTTAAATTAAGGATTTAACAGTGTTTAATACAAAATATTTCAATTTTTAGTATTGTATGTATAAGTTTATAATCAAAATGATTTTAAATCATTTATATTATTATAATAATGTTTGAAATAATACGTTTACAAGATATACTGCTTTGTATTAAAATTCACAAGCTCTGACCCCAGGGCTTTGACTGTAACCAGGGCTGTCAACTTTTTGGAATTGCTTGGCGTGAGACAGAGACGTACCGGGATTTGCCGACTCCAATGTTCATTTTGTACCATGATTATTTGAGCCACGGCGCTCGAGAATGTGAAAAGGGGGGGTAGGAGCAACAAATTATTCATGACGATGCGTGAGATTTTACTCATTTTCCAGCTTTTTGCGTGAGCTTTACTACCTTGGCGTGAGATTATACTACCTTGGCGTGAGACCGTGAGAAAGTGACCCAATGCGTGAGACTCACGGCCAATGCGTGAGAGTTGACAGCCCTGCTGTAACAGTACATAAACATAGAAAGAAATGTGAAAATAAACAAAGAAGGAAATCATGAAAAGTTCTGAATTTAGTCGAAAACAAACTTCTATATAACCATTGTTGTACTCAACAACAAGTGCAAGGTGATGCAGTGAGTGGGCACAATCTAGATATCGAGCACGGGCTTGTTTAATATTAGCTAATATTATGCGTTGCAAGTTCATGAGAAATAGAACACAGATTTAGGCCTACTTGTAACTTGTAGCTTCAGAGCAGGGAGCTGATACACTTGGAGATAAAAAGCCATGATGTACGCCCGGGGAGGCACTCCCACTTTGGAGGTGACGCGTATAATCGCTCATTCTACAAAATCGGGTGCCAATCCACTTTAAAATTTAAAAAAAATAAAAGTTCTTTAAAAAGACCTGCTTTTTGTGTTTTTTAAGAGTAAATGTATCACTACTTTCAGATGTAAATGATTGCCAACACCACTTGCATATTTTTCTTTCAGGAAGTCATTATGTTTTTTAACACTAAAACTCAATGTAATGTGAGCTACGTTACCGGCTACAAAATTGGCTGGTTTTACTTAATCCAAGGTCATAAAAAGCAAACAAAAGTTCACTTGAGTGAAATGTAAAACCGATTTCACCTTTTCATAGAAGTTTTAAAGATGTGTAAATGAGTGCGTAACGTAGCTCACAGTAACGTAGTTCACGGGTTTTTAATGTTTTTGATGTGATTTGCGAACGTTAGAACGTTATGTCGATTAATTCTAATATGTCGGTTAATTCTAATATAAATGGGGTTCGATCACTGGTACGGTACCTATCACATATTATTAGGAAGTACATGTTATACAAGTGCATACTGGTAACGTAGCTCACCAGTCTTAACATGGTCGGTCCAAATTTCAATGTTTACAACATTTCTATGCCTAAAATGCTACAGCATCACGATTTTTACTGTGATTTTTAAAAACCTATGAGTGTTTGCCTTCAAAAACCGCAAACTACATCGATACCTCTGTTTTACTTCTTTCCAATAACGTGTGTTAAAAAGGGGTAACGTAGCTCACGGCGTTTTGGTGGAAAGTGCAATTTATTTTAGAATTACACAAAGACGTTTTAATCACTAAAACATGATGTTGATAAACAATATGATGGCGCGTTATCTAATTAAAAACAACAAATATGTAAAGAAATCGCATTTATTCAAAGAAAATATTAAGCAGTGGAAACGTATTTTTAGCAATTTTTGAGCCTTTGCAAGGGTTAATCAGGCTGAAGAAAGCATTTAAAGTATGGACAACTATATATGTCCGTGTAGATCTCGTTGAGTTCTACCAGAAAAACAACATATTTGATGCCCTAAATGCTCGACAAGGTGTTTGTGGACCAAAGAACGGGAAAAGGCTATTGGCACCCGATTTTGTAGAATGACTGCGTTGGTTACATATGTAGGGCTGTTATTGACCCCCCTTTTTCAGCGCCGCTGTCATGTCACCCAAATAGGCCTACCCCACATTTGTTTACGAACACATGCTCTGTCACCCAAAGACCTTTTTCCATATGATCTGTCACCGAAAGACCCTTATTTTTCAATTTGAACAGCAACTTTCATTTACCACTGATTTTGTTACTTACTTTGAAAAAACAAAGACATTTGAAGCCATTTTAGAACTGAGAAATTCAATGTTCGAGGTTTCTTTGGCACTATTTTGGCTCTCACCCAAACTTTCCATTTAACGCGGCTGTGTACTCAAGACGTTGTTTCTTTCGCAAAATTGAGCTTTTTTGATATTTGTTACTTTGTTATGTTTTTTATAAATACAAGGAAAGAAAATCCAGATTTATAAACTCCAACTGCGCTATTTTATGGATTTTATTTCACTATTTCATTCGTGTTTGCAATTTTAAAAGAGAGAAAATCTTTGTTGTATCAGCGGGGTGACACGCGCGCAACAACGCATCGCACTGCGTATCGCGCAATTTGTTAACGCACAGATACGCTACGCATACTCGACGCTTATCTGCATGCGTGGCGCATCCTTTGGAAACACTAATTTCAAGTGGTCAAATGGCTCCGTTTTAGCTGATAAAAATGTGGGTTTTTTCAAGTTCTTTTCCTCGATTTGAATATCAAGTTATGAATGGATTTCGCTCAAACTTCTCAACGGGCTGTGGATTTACCCGATGTTCACATAATATAAGGTAGAAAAACGAAAACTGCCGCGTTCTCCTGTGAGATTCGATGAAAGGGCAAAATGTGACCACTTTAAACTTTAACGGCCATTATTTCAATGTTCATTTTCTCGGTAAAATGACGATTTAGGTAATACGATAACTCAATAAATACAGCATCTATAGGTAAGCAAATATGATCATCGTAAAAAGCATGATCGACTCAAGAAACGGTTTTCTCATTTTCTTATATTTTGGTCTATTTCCGATTTTAGGCATCATTTTGTGCAAATAGGCGTTTGTGAATTTTAAAAAGTTCATTTTGATGCCTTATATGGTCAATATCTCAAAAACTAAGGCCAATATCAAAAAAATAAAAAACCGTTTTTGGAATGGAGCCTCAAGATTGAGCTAAAACCAAATAAAATATTTTGGAAAGAGTGTTTTTTTGTTATGATGTACCTAACAAATATTGCCAAAAGCTCACTTTTTCGTGATTTTCTTCATAATTGTTGTTTTTACCCCAAATCTGTATTTATATTAAGATTTATTGATGTCTTGCCTTTATAAAAATGTATACTTTTATATGTCTTGCGCGAATAATTACAAAGTTATTGCACTTTTACTACATGCATGTCTGAGAGTACACAGCCACCTTAAGAAAAAGATCATGTTCTCACCCAATGACCCCATATGTTTTACATTTTGCTCTCACCGAATGCCAAAAATCATGCTCTAACCCAATGACCCCATATTTTTTACATTTTGCTCTCACCGAATGCCCCTTACTGCGAAAGTGTCAGCTCAGCCCTACATCTATATCCATTTCATATTGAAGTACCTCCGGGGATGTACGATCTTTTACAATGAATAAGTTTGGGCAATCTTTTTCAAAACCTGATTTTTTGGCATAGGCCTACTTGTAATGTTTACACAATGTCGGTCTCGGCTTATACATGTAATTGACCTTTTCGGTAAATCCCATAACCCTTTGCGAGTACACCTGAGAACTCGTCATTTGACGTCACGCCGACTTGCAATGCGCAGTAACGATGTTCGATAAACGATGTGCGCATCGGCGCGGAGCGGCGTGACGCAGAATGACGAGTTCTTAGGTGTACTCGCAAAGGCTTATGGGATTTACCGAAAAGGTCAATTGATTCAGCCAAATTCATTGTTAAGTGTTTTTAGGACAACAGAGCAAGTTTGAATTAAAGTCATATCATGACTTTAAATCCCTCATTAGACCTTAAAAGCAGCTGAGATAGTGGGTGAGTTTGGCTTTATTAAAATGACAAAATGGTAAAGTATGACCAGATTTGACCGATATCGTATATTCGGGAACACACTATTATTGAAACACAAAAGTCCGTGGTAAAAGGAGTCCTGTATATATACAAGTTAACGTTGCGATGCATATCGCATTTTTTTCCCAATTTCAATGTCAAATATTTTCTATATAAATGGGCTATGGCCCAGAACATGCAGGCAAATATCTGAATTTCGTTAAAATCCATTTTCAAACAATATGCCAATTGTTGTCAGGAAATGATTCATATCCCCGGGATTTATGTAGGCCCCTATATACATTATTTTTCAAAGGTTTCCATGGATACTTGATTCATGAAAAGAAACTTGAATGTATTTGGTACAGATCCAGTGACACGTGAATTCTGTATCATTACAGGTAGACTTATGGACCGTTCACAAACACTTATAAGGGGGGGCCTGATGCAAAAATTTCATCGCGAAAGTTTTTCGGGGCCCCCCTTTACAGACTTCAACAATTTCAGGGCCCCCCTTTTTGACATGAAAATTATGGGTCAACCCCATAGAAAAGCATATAAACTCAATTTTTCCAGGAAAATGTTTGGTCATTTTTTTCAGGGCCCCCCTTAGGAGGGTCAAACATTTTCAGGCCCCCCCTTTTTTGCATCAGGCCCCCCCCCTTACAAGTGTTTGTGAACGGTCCCTTACTATGTAGGGACATGGTAGGGACTATGGACTATTAAATTTAGTTCAAAATTCATAACCATGTGGCTAAGGATTATGAGCTACGATGTTCTTGCTATTTCCTTTATAATACGAGGGCCGGTCAAAAAGTTCGTAGAACTCGGTATGCTACTTTGTCGCACGGTATTGAATTTGGTCTCATTTGAAAGCTTGTTCCTTCAAAACATTACTGCAAAAATATTATATTTTTGCATCACTGTATGTGGGCAGGACATTCTTCAGAGGAAGCCTACCTCCATGAATTCACAGGTAGGCCTGTCCAGAAGTGAATACAGGGTCATCATGAAAATTTCTCCCAAAGGTGGTGAAAACTCAAATAAACTTCAACAATGTCGAGTTGTTGTAAATGGTAATGAAGTTCTTGGTATTCGAAGCATCGAAATGGTTCTTAGAGTTCAAGAATTGAATGAGCATCCGAAGTTGAAGATCATCCAAGGTCCAAAAGACTTGCTGACGTCACCACTAATGATATACGCGCTGATACAGTGTCATTGATAGGCCTAATGAATAAAGAGGCAAATAAGAAAGATGACATAGCTAGCCACAAAACATGACATCTCTGATGAATGTGTTTTCAATATTAATCCATTAACATTTGGGTATTCCAGGGTGTCTTCTAGATTGGGTCCCGGAATCTTCATGTACAAAATTGATACCAGTTGACATATTCAGGTCCACACCTTCTATACACTTAGAATGAGGACCAAGGCAAGTTTAATCTATATGTGCATGGCTAAAGTTGATAAGGCATACATTAATCACTGGAATATAGGCCTATGAGTGAATTTAGTGGAAGCACCTGGATCTCACACCGCTAAGAAGATCATTCATCACTCGGTCACCGTAGTGCAAGGTCTTCATCGCTGTTTCTGAGATCCAGGGATAGTCTTGATGACTGATCATCTGCCAAATGAAAGTACAATCATAGGCATATATCATAGGCCTACAATTTTGATAGCAAAATTGATGCAAGCCATCATGTGAAGAAGGTTGATGAGCTTTGATGGTAGGAATGTGGCGGTACACGGATTGTGTCCTGTACGCTATATTCTTAGTTTGTCAAGCTGCCATTCATGACAGAGGGGTCAGTTAATTAATGTAACCATATTGTGGTTCAGGCATGGCCTCCAGTTAGTGAAATCTATTTAAGAATTTTAAGTCCTATAATAGGCCTATCAGGTTTGTTAGTGATCAATGCTGGTGAGCCTTCACTGAAGAGTGGCTCAATGAGCTATCGGAAGACTTCCATTTTGTTGACATAGAAGGTTTCAAGAAAAATTGCGACGGGTACATTAAGGTATGTAGTGAAGCTGGAAGATCAACAGTCGACCAACTTTTCACCTTACGTCAAATCGCAGAGAAATTCCTTGAGAAAGGCAAGAACCTGTATTGCTGCTACATTGACTTTGAAAAGGCCTTCGACACCATATGGCAGGATGGGCTGTGGAAAGCAATGGGATTCTTCGGCTTCCCAAGTAAGATCATCATGCTCCTCAAAGCACTATACAGTATATCAAACAGTGCTGTGCGTGTGAATGGCGACCTGACTGAGTGGTTTCACACAACAGTGGGAGTGCGGCAAGGGTGTGTGATATCCCCACAACTCTTCAACATACTTCTTGAACTTGTTATGCTGTATGCAACCCATGACACCGACATAGGAATATTGATCCAGGGACATATGATCTCAAACCTCCGCTTCGCTGATGACATTGTCCTGCTAGCTGACTCTGCTAGTCACCTGCAGACTGCAGTGGACAACGTCTTTCGTAGCAGCTCGAACCTCGGACTGAAGATCAATATTGGTAAAACCGAAGTTCAGGTTATCAGCAGCCAAAAAGTCAACCTTAACATCAACATTAATGGCAATCTGCTCAAGCAAGTGGATGAGTTTGTGTACCTGGGAGGCACCATATCTCAGAAGGGCACAAGCAGAGAAGACATCAAACACAGAATAGGAAAAGCTCTAGGAGCAGTCCAAAGACTTCATAGCATATGGAATGCAAAGGACATTCAACAGGCCACCAAAATTGAACTATACAGAGTCCTAGTACTATCTATCCTAATGTATGGAGCCGAAACCTGGACCATCAAGAAAGAAGACGAAAATCGACTTCTAGTCTTTGAAATGATGTGCTTGAGAAAGATCATGGGCGTATCACGACTGGACAGAATACGCAACACCATAATACGGGACACACTTGGACTGAACAACACAATCATTGATAAAAACACACAAAAAAGGATCCGCTTCTTTGGTCACATTCAGCGAATGCGAAATGACAGATACCCCAAAATTGTGATAGAGGGCAATGTACATGGAAAAAGACCACGTGGAAGACCTCCCAAAAGATGGATGGACACTATCAAAACAGATTGCTTGGCTAAAAATATCACCTCCATAGCAGCAGCAGGAAGAATGGCCAAAGACCGAGTGGTATGGCATGGATTCACCATGGATCAGATGGCAAGGCAGAGTGCATCAGCATCCGTGCCGACGCCTTAGGTCAAGGTAGGTCAAGTGAAGCTTAGTGACCATGCTCTAGAGAGAGATAGAAAGAATTTTGCTAGTAGGGGGCCTACTCTTTCAAGTACCTTGTTCTACGAACTTATTGACCGCCCCTCGTACTAACATAATAATAGGCCCTACATACAATACGCAATCACAAGGCGCTTTACAAGATATAACAAAATACAATAAAATTACAATAAATTATTTAGCTAGGCCTACATGTACGATAAAAATAACACTATTTAGCATGTTTAGCAAAAATGTACAATGGTAAAAGAGGTTAAAAAACGGCAATTGCACAAGGCATTAATTGCACTCAATAAAACATATTGTCTTACCCCCACATCAAAATGGGCAAAAGAACATCTGGAGCAAAACAAACAGTTCTTATGAAGCATGTAACAAAAATGTTTTTAGAACAAAAGAGTGATTTTCTGAACATTTTGATTTTCACCATAGAGATAACACAGTGTCCCATATTACCTGCACATGCAGGTAATATGGGACACTTGACGATGACGTCATTTTGACGTCATAGCGTCCAAACAAACATAAAAACAAGATAACATTGCCTGTTTTGTTAATCTTAAAGGACAGGTTGTTCATCATAACAATCTCTTTTGGGCATATCTTCTATAGTTTTTATGCACATAAGCTAAACGTCCTTAATGGTCCCATATTACCTGCAGGTACCCTATGTTAAAAAGAATACACAAAAACAAAAATAGCAACAACATCAAAAATTTCATTATCACAGCAAAAACAACATCTTTTAAAACACAGGGAACCATTAAAAACAAAAACAAAGGAAGGTATAGAAGATTAAAGCAGATTTAAGATATTTTTCTGGCCCCCCTAATGCCTATTTGCACTTTAAAGAATTAAATAAATAGGAAATATCTTCAAATTACCTCCATGAGTTGTAGACTTTTAGGCCGTATAAAATTAATGTTTTGGTTCTCGTCCAGAGGATTTTCATGAATTGATGAGGGAGGGAGGTGTTTTTTTTTTTTTTTTTTTCAATGTAAAATTAGCATTGTCAGTAGTTTTCGGTCTTCTCCAACAGTGCTCGAGGAAACGATGAGGCCTTTTTTTTTTTCAAATGTGAGATTCTGAGGATAAATCCCTAGAGTACCACAAAAAAGACTTGGAAGTGATGCTTGTTCTCTAATAAACTTATTTATATGTATGAAGATTTCATAAATCATTCCAAAGTCTTAAAAAATTGAAAAATCTAAAAAAAAAAATCTGACAAATCCCAGAAATTGAGGAGGGAGGGGACGAGAACCAAAATATTAATTTTACACGGCCTTATGAATAGGGCCTATGTCAGATTATGAATTGTGAGTGTGATAAGACTAATAAGAAACAAATAATAATAATAATAATAATAATAGGCCTAATACAAGAAAATAATGAACAAATGAAGCATTTATAAAACCAGTCTGTATAAAACATAATTGGTCAAGTGTCACTTTTACTTGTTGAATTGGTCAAGTGTCATTTTTTTTCATACCAAAGAAAGAAAGAAAGAAAAGAAGAAAGAAAGGAGACAACAAATTATTATAATGATAAATTGATTGAATAAATGTGTGGAATCAAATACCGTAAATGAGCTAGAAAGGAAAAAAAAAACAACAACCTTGCATGCTGCACCAAGATCTGAGATATCGATTCAAAAGTTTGAGATGACCTTCATTGACTGACGCGACATTTGACCTATGTCATCTGATCTGCAGCGGGGATAACTATTTGGCTAGTTAGCATTTGGCTAGTTAAATTCAAAATCAATAGAGGGCGTCCTATTTTGGCTAGTTAAATGTTGGTCACCCAGGCTAGTTAAAATTTTGTCCCTTAGGCTAGTTAAATATTTGTCCCTGAGGCTAGTTAAAATTTTGTCCCTGAGGCTAGTTAAAATTTTGTCCCTCAGGTTAGTTAAATTTTTGTCCCTTAGGCTAGTTAAAATTTTGTCGCTCAGGCTAGTTAAATTTTTGTCCCTCAAGCTAGTTAAATTTTGGTCTCTCAAGCTAGTTAAATTTTGGTCTCTCAAGCTAGTTAAATGTTGGCCCCCAGGCTAGTTAATTTTGTGTCCATCAATGCCAAAGATTCTCAGGCTAAAATGAGTAAATTATGTAGAGCTCCCAAGATTGAGATTTTTGAGGAGTTGCATTGCATTTTTATGCCTATACTTCCAATGTCATGGTGTAGACTTGTTTTCTTCGATAAGCGCTAGACTTGTTTCAAGTCTTTGGAAGCAAACCAGCCTCATTTTTAATGGCATAGTTCAATAGCCTCATACAACAGTAATTGCTTAAAATGCAAACTCAAGTTGTGGAGTATGAGTTTCTGTATACCAAAGGACGCTCAGTGCTCAAAGTCTAAAACAAACACTAAAAATAAACCCAAAATGGTCTTAAGTGCATAGTTTGATAACCTGCATGTAACAAGCATAACTCACAATTTGACCTCAAGTTTTGAGGTAATGAGTTTTTACACCTAAACACATTGAAAGGTCACTAAAAGAACTTACAAACATTATGAATAGAGACATGTGTTCTATAGATCAGCATGTTTGAAATTTTGCAAGGTCTTATCACCCTCGCTAGAAGTAGTACCTCACAGGATTTGTGTTGTTTCAAATTGTTTTTTGTGGATTATTGGCAGTGGAAAGTTGAAATCATGGACACAGAAAAGCTAATCCATATTTCAATTTCTTTTGTTTTAGTGGACATATAAAGAAAACATAATCTTACTCTGTTTCTTCTTCATCATCTCCCTCCTCCACCTCTTAGATACTTTTATTAGGCCTATTAAGTGATATTGTTATTGGCCTACCAAATTATATAATGCAAATTTGATGAAATTAATTATGCATTTCAGTTTATTACTATAGTATTCGGAGGAGGGGGTCTCTGAAAAAGTTCCTACTCCATTTTTTTTTTGAAAACTCAGTCTGACAAGAAAAATGTTTTTATTTTTCTTAGCCCAAGCGTGTCTGTACTGTTTTCATAAGCCTTTTAGAGCATTTTTATTTAAAAGGTGTCCCATGAAAGTGTGCTAAAATTGTTTCCTCTCTACTCCTTCGGCTTGCCAAAAATTGCTTCCCCCATTATTATTATTATTAACGGCATTTATAAAGCGCCTTTACTAAAGGACGAAGCGCTGTACAAAACAAATCAACCTTAAGAAATACAAAAACAATCAAAACCTTTAAAATACACACATAGCATTATTTAGCATAAATAAAGAAATAGTTACAAACATTATACATGTACAAAGCAATGATTTCCATCCTAAAATAAACGGGAAAATAAATACCAAAATGAAAACAGAAATAATGTACAGAAGTAAAACACTATTATGAAACATAACTGATAATGATATACGCTAAAAACCATTTTCAAAATTAGGCAAATACACAAAAACACTTAAAAAACCAGGAAAATCAGTTTGCCACCCCCCCCCTTTTTAAACTCTCCCGGGGCTTTAATTATTGCACAGCCCCTAACATTTTGTGTAAAAGAAATAAATATATCAGACTAATCATTTAAACTTCTGCAATTCCAGGGTCTATGGTCTAATTGACCTCTCTTGTCTTGAGACATAATATGACAAGCTGAAATGATAAATATAAACACAGACATCCTTGGGACAAGGGTTTAGCAGCCAGGGCTGTTAAAACAATTAATACCACAAATATATAACACAAATCACATTCATATGAGCTAAGTCAAACATGCTCTGTTCTTTAACCCCAATATACTTGTACAGCATACAATGACCTTTGAGTCTGTTGGGTAAAAAATCCCATACTCTTCAACTTGAGGTCAACTTTAAGGTATATTTAATGAATGGGGGTTAATGAATTTGCCACAGGAGATGAGATCATTTTGACAGACACTGTAACTCCTAGTAATGAATAACTCCCCAAGTCCTCCCTCCTTTTTAGTCCGCAAATCCCATCATCATGGTGACAAGACCATGCTGGCCTCACCATGCTCACCTCAGCTTTTGTGTTATCATACTCAATTCTATATGGATGGTACAAAGCAATTTTATAAATGTTCATCTGATTTAACTAGCCTGAGAGACTAAAATTTAACTAGCCTGAGGGACAAAATTTTAACTAGCCTGAGGGACTAAATTTTAACTAGCCTAAGGGAAAAAATTTAACTAGCCTAAGCGAAAAATTTTAACTAGCCTAGGGGACAAAATTTTAACTAGCCTAAGGGAAAATTTTTAACTAGCCTAGGGGACAAAATTTTAACTAGCCTAAGGGAAAAATTTTAACTAGCCTAGGGGACCAAATTTTAACTAGCCTAAGGGACAAAATTTTAACTAGCCTGGGCGACCAACATTTAACATTTAACTAGCCAAAATAGGACGCCCTCTATTGATTTTGAATTTAACTAGCCAAATGCTAACTAGCCAAATAACAAATCCCTCTGCAGCGCAGACTCCCGCAGACTCAAAATGGCGTCTTACGAGTGGTAAGTTCCGGGTTCTGATGGGTTACTATTTTGATTACAAATCACTCATAAATACGTGGTCACGTACGTAAATGGCGTACAAGCATACTCAATAGAGCTTCACCTACATAAGAATGTATATTGGGCTGATGGCACACTCTCTATAAATGTAAAATACCCTTATCACGATGGCATATTTTAAGCTTACTTCCATGCTTCATCATTCATCAGTGCCGTACTATTCATTGTATTACGCTGACTTTCGTATTCGGCGAGGAGGACGATTTCGACCTCCTGGTTTGTTTACAAACAGAGAGGTAGACAAAAAACCGTTCCGCTTGTCCAAACACTCAAGTATCAGAAGGATGGTCCACAATAACGTGATTCACGTAACCTGAATAGGGATTAAAAAGCTGTCACGTAGAACCATGTGCTTCTATTGTCCAATTTGCCATCAAGATTTCATATGGAAACAGTCGGACCCAGTACACGATCATGTCGGAAATTAATATTTTGTTCTGGGTCTGATTATTCGGACTAATCATTCATGTGCTGTGTGTATTGACTACTACTATACTAAAGCACTACTACTATACTAAAATGCAGCAAACCTTTTACGAGCGCGACTACCGTGATGTTGCAAGTTCGGCGCTAACAACGCGTACGGCGCACAGTTCATTCATAAATTTCCACTCAGCAACAATATATCGCCTTAGCAGCCAATCAGAGACAAGTGCGTTCAACGCAGTATATACGCGATGTATCCTTACAATACGCGCTCGTCTAAGGTTTTCTGCATTTTAGTATAAATAACTAATGACTATCACATGCTCAAAACCAGCCAATCACGTGCTTGAGATTGGTCACTTTTTGGTAGAATTTCATGAGAAAAACCATGAATATTGCTTGCGAACAAGGAAATGTACGACCGAGCAAAGTGAACAAGAGCATGACTGCATGAAACAAACTTCCATTTACGCTAAACTAATTCCTTCTTTTACCATAACAAATTTTTTAATCAAGTTACGAAAGGATGAAATTTAAGCTTCTATGACACTCACAAATTTTCTGTGTTTTCATGCTGGTAAAAAGTCATTTTTCAAACAGCTATAACTTCCGTTCGGTAGCATGTATTCCCATTCTGAAAACTGTAGTGACAGCCCGCCATCTTTAATTTTCCGAAAATCATCAATCGGCACTTTCCGGATCTTCATAAGAGCTTGTTTTCATTCATAAATCCACCTCGGCTTTTTCCGATGGCTGCCGAATCTGGTCATGTGCTGGACTCATGAATAATTAATTAGGTGGACTGGCTGGTTTCAATTGGGGTCGTGCAGTGGCGCCATTGCCGGTCCATGTAATTTGGTTCCCGGTAGCTTCTATTGCAAAATCCTGCAGTGGCAATGGGGCAAGTTTGATTGTGTACGAGGAACCCATACCGTACTTAGCTCTGCTAGTACGGTATGGGAGGATCTGTATGCAGAAAGCTAACGCAACGTAATTTCAATTAGAGCTTGTACGAAAACATACAAGGCTCCAGAAGCTTAAATATCTGCATGTTTGTAGGTAACCCAGGCAAACCTTAGTTAACACATTTTGCTAGTCAGCCAAATTCGCTGACAATGTCAATGGCAATGCATATTTACATAGAAATTTAAAACAACTGGCCGAAGAAGGAAACGTACATGTTTTCTATACTTCACTTGACCCAAATATATGATTTTTTATGGTGATAAGTCACTCGCACATGGAATTTTAGAGGGATTTGGATAGCAGTTCCATTAAAAAAGCTGCTATCATAATGAGACTAAGATCTAGAAACACCCGAAATGCCGCTTTTGGGGAATTTTGCTAGCTGAAACTTTTTGATGAAAGTCAATCTTTGACAAGATGTAACTTTGCTACGGAAAGTGCTATGAAAAAATGGTTTTCAGTTTTGGCTTTGTTTACTCAAGGGCTTTGATTTGATATATAAAATGATGCAGTTTGATGGCAAATTTGAATTCACCTAGCATACCTAATGTTTGTCATAATATATTAATTACACGGGTTGTTGTACTTCTTACCTAAACGT
The DNA here is from genome assembly GCF_039555335.1 of Amphiura filiformis. Taxonomy (NCBI): domain Eukaryota; kingdom Metazoa; phylum Echinodermata; class Ophiuroidea; order Amphilepidida; family Amphiuridae; genus Amphiura; species Amphiura filiformis. The sequence goes on from NC_092638.1 coordinate 11,953,119, forward strand.
TCATGTTTGTTTGAAATTGTAATTAATACGTACTCCATTATGAATCCAGAAAAAATAAGTTTTCCAGAGCACACAATTCCTATGCAACTTCAACTTTTAGTGCCGTAAATATGAAATATCACATGATCAGGTGTCACGTGTTACATTCAGCTCTGTGGCAAGGCGATGACGTCACTCTGTTTAGCTGCTTTATGACTTTGATTTTCAGTGCCGTAAGCTTGCACGTACCGAATATTTTAGATGCGTTTTTCATCTTTTTTGGTGATTGTACATACAATGCAGCACATGGTTCTTTTCATAAGGAACGCAGGATTAGTTTGATGAACAATTTAGAGTGAGTATATCATGTGCAATTTACTGACAATCGACGCACTAAAATTGAGATGCCTCTTCTGTGCAAACTTAAAATAGGGCACCATCAATAACGAAAATGTCATACCGATAAATGACACGTCTGTTTTGCCCGTTTTTTTTAAGTTTGCCTTGCGAACTAGTATTGACTATTCTGTCTGTCCAGTTTCTAGTCTTGGGCCCAAGCTTCACGTGGCTCACGATTTGTAATCAACGACAGAAACCGGCTGTTAAGGAGACTATCGATGTTGTCACTCCAGACTGGAGTGACAACATCGTCAATTTCGGAAAAACCAACACTCGACCATGGACTTTAATTGTCGGTTTGTCATTAGGCACTTGAAACTTGATTCTGAGTATAGCGTCCACCGCACGCGTTATGAATTTTGAGATGTAAAATCTGAAAATAATTCATTATTTTGCAAATTACTAGTCTGTGGTACTAAACCAGAAAGAAAATTTGTTCTGCAAAATTTTTAAACCCCTTTTTTTTGTATTTGAACCCTTCAAAAACTATAGAAAGCCTTGAGAACTATTAGATGAATACCGGTAGGCCTACATCTAAATATTTTAGCATTAAAAATATACAAGTTTTTGACCCGGCCTTGCTCTATCCAATTATTTCAATTATACCTTTGGGATACCAGGATAGACTACAAGAGAAATCAACCTAGCCAAAATGTTTTTACCAGATTGTTGATGTTGTAAAATAATTTAACTAGGAAAGACCTAGTTTTGACAAATTGGTGCCAAAAATTTATTTCATAATGTTCTGCATGATTGTTATTTGTATTTAGTCAATCCCCCCCATTTCCCCCCCATCCAGGGTTCGATTTAGAAAATAAAATTTACATGCACAACTCTGATTTTTTCCTCAAAATGGGCTGAATAACACAAAATTTTGCATGCACAGGCAAAATTCTACATGCACAGAGCCAAAGTTACATGCATTTGTGCATGTAAAACCCCTCTAAATCGAACACTGCCCCCATCCTTATGTATACGGAGAGGTTAGTACAAATTGGAGTGAAGAAGACTGGCATGGTATACTTCAGAATACATTTATTTTGTTTTAAAACTTGAAAAACAAAAAGCAAGATAATTATACTTTTATAAATGTTTATGGTCGTGCGCTATGAATTGGGGGCCAAATGCGTTACACACTAAAAATTTAGCAATTTACATGTTTTTGTACTTAAACTGATCTAATTCATAAACTGTTCATCAAAACCATATAAAATTATATATCACTGTAAAGCTTAGAGTACCAGGAATACACACATACAAACAAATGGTCAATATACAAGGTGCCACAAATGTCATATAGGGTGGAAAAGTTGAATTTTGGTTCAAAAAGTATACTATTTTGTTTCTCTCTTATTTACTAACATAAACACCTGTTCTGCTAAAACCTTTTTAGATGTGCTAATAACATTGTAGGCTTTCAAAAAAAGCAAACTTGTAATGATGAGTTATGTTGCCTACCTGAGATACAGGGTGTTCAAAAAGTCGTACATAATTTTTATGATTTTTATTACATTTTCAATCAAAATTTTTTCCTCCATGCCTCACACAAAAGCCAGTGGCATATTTGAATCCTCATCAAATTTCCATCCAAAAAATGTTAACTTTTACAGCAGTGGGGTAATTCCTTCAAGAAATATACCTTCAGAACATTTCGGAGCATAAATGAATACTTAACACAGTAACTTATAGGAAAAGCCTAGAACCCATGACACAGAATGCAGCACACTTGCAACAAATTAACTTAGCTTGGAGTTAAACTGGTCACATTTCAAGCTAGACATCAATACCAAAACAATGGTACATAATCCATCTCAATACCTTGCTGGTTTATGAAGTTACAGTAAAAAATATATTTGTGAGCAGGGTTTTCTTTAAGCATTTTGCTGAAGGGGTATTTTCAATTTTTTTTTACCCTTTCAATTGTGAATTTTTCCTCTGAAGGAGTCAAAAACATTGCCCAAGGGGTATTTTTTATAATATTATTTTTGAAGACATTTTTAACAATATGTGTGTTTTTGGAGCCATAGGCGTAGATCCGGATTGGGGTGGTGGGGGGCATCTCCTCCAATATTTTGCCAGGGGGATGGTCCATACAATCATCCCCCAATGTTGACGCCTGTATGTGGGTTTCTGACCAAATTAACCTCTTATTTGGCTATTTTAACCCCAAAAGTGCACATTTTTATGCTTCTCTAATTTATTCCACTTTTGCACCATATTTCAACAGTTTAGCTTCAAATGCAAAATGGCAAAATTTTTTGTACCATAAACTTATTCTTTCTCCAAAAGGTGCTGGATTCACTATACTTCAAGACACGCCCCCCCCCTCCCCAAGTCAAAAAGAAATCTACACCACTGTTTGCAGCAGTGGCGGATCTAGAGAAGTCAGAAGGGGGTGGGGCAATTTTAGAAGAAAATAATAATATTTAAAGATGCCCCCTGAGAAGTAAGAAACTTTTGCAAAATGAAGACCTAATTGAAGCATTTTGGTGGATCATTTTGGCAATATTAATGTGTAAAATTTTAGTTTAAAAAAGCCGAACATTTGTTAAATGAGCAGTCCATGGAGTCTTTCGTGGACGGCAAGTTTTCCCTATTATGAGTATTATGGTAGGCCTATAAATTGTGTTAAACATAAATTGGCAAATGTCGAAAGCAGAAGTGAAAGTGGCCATTTGTTTATCAACTACGCAGGGTGATGTTCCCCCCTTAGAACTTGGAAAAATTTGCAAAATGAAGACCTAATTGAAGCGATTTGGTGGACCATTTTGGCACTATTACTGTGTAAAATTTAAATTTGAACAGTTGAAAAGCTGAAATTGTGAAATGACGGTCCATAAAGCCTTTCGTTGTCCTACATATCGGGAGTATAGGTCCTAAATGCCAAAAGCCGAGAATAAATACACAATATCAGGTGTTTCTCTATTCAATTCTTGCAAATATCTGAACGCGTACGTTTTCAAGATTTTGTACGCATTGGACTTTGGGACTAGGGATTTGAAGGAGTCATAAAAGTGCCTGAACGCGCGTAAATACGCGTGTTTTGTGCGTTAAAGAAAACCCTGTTTGTGAGGCGCTAAAAATCAACATTCCCTATACTTTATACCTCAACCGTAGGATCCTCAACCGTAGGATCCTCCACGCCTGACTTCACATCGTTTGAATAGAGTGTATGCAATAAACCCAAGCGGAACGAGAGTTGCTAAGTAACCGCCAACCGAACCATAAACACATGCATGATCAGAGAGCGAGTCTTCAATTTCCCCATAGCTTCCCACGTTGTACACACGTCAGTCGAATTTGGCGGTGTTCGTTTGTTTGTCCTCCAAGTTATAGCATTGTTCACTTTGTGTTGAACATTGTAAGTGGGCCTCACTAATGACATAAAGGTTACTGTTATATCATGTCAAGAGGCCACTTTCATGAATAAGCTAAACAGCCTATGTGGAGGAATTGTATGCATGAGCAATCACACCAATGACGTAGTAATGAATACCCTCTATTGCAATATCTCAAGAAGTAAATAAAGTGTGAAGTTCTTTTTTTTCCACAAACTGAGCTAGATAAATAAGCAACAAAATTAGACCAAAACTAGTTCAGTACGGCCAGTACCCCTCTCCATTCTTGAGATCTGGGACAAAACGTCCCAAATAAAATGAAAAAATGTAACGCCTCCACCTTTTCCTATACCCCAATTCGTAAAATCATGACGCACAACCTTATGTGTGTTTGTGACAAATATGTTATATTGCGACTGGCGATACCCAATTAGCATAAACAAAAGCGCATAAGCAAATGTTGGTAAAAGACCGCTGATAATGAAACCTTGAAAATAATGAATAATGAAATAGTTGCCTCATTATGAGCTGAAAAAAAATGGGACGCTAAACTCAACATCAAGTTTCAATAGCCTTATATAAAGTGATAAATCAAGTACTTTAACTTCCACTCTGAAAACTTAGAAACTTGTTTGATTCCACTAACCAAGGACTTGTTTTCACTCAAATTTGAGTTGCATCATCAACCGGAAGTGACGTGGCACGGACCGACAGAATTGTAATTATCATTATCATGTGCATTAATGCACATTATTGTAGGTATGAAAGGTGAATTCAAATTTGCCATCAAAGTGCATCATTTTATATATGAAATTAAAGCCCTTGAGTAAAGAAAGCCAAAACTGAAAATCGTTTTGTCCGAAACACTCAAACAGTAAAGTCAAAGTTAAAAATGTGATCCCCAACCCTTTGCTTACCTTTGGACGAATTTGTAGCAGTCTCCGTGTTGAAAAATGCCTGGTACTTGCCCGGTACAAACATGGAAATGGCCACATTGCTTCAGTCCCATAATATTTCTTCCGTACTCCAATGGTTCCAACTGGGTTCCAATGTGGGCGTCACGATTATAGTCTCCTACACAACCAGATTGTGTCGGTCTGATGCTCCTCGATCCTAACAAACCTGTGATAGCCACATACAGTCTGGCTTGAGACTAATTTTACATATCAGCCAATCGTAAGCCTCGTTCATGTCCATTGAGCTGCACTGCTCATGCGTCATGCCGATCAGCGGCAAGCGACATGAAAGTATGAAACCAGCATTAGAGCCGCCATTTTGACATGTGCGTTCTGCTCGTGAGAACAATTTTCGATAACGGGTCATACTAGGATTTTAATTTTTCATTAATGAAGTTACATTTACATGTTGTTTTGGGAATAACACAGGAAGTTTTCTGGTGGTGTAGGAAGGTGAGTGAATTCATGATGAGGTTTTCTTGTTTCAACGATCCGATAGTAGGATACAAGATGTAGGCTAAAAAGGTCTTACACATGCACAGTGGTGTTCTTGAAATCATCTAGAAACGCTTCATTGGCTGGTATCGTTTCAGGCGGTCTTGGTACGAGTAGCACGTTCCGACAGTAGCAAATTAAGTTACATCTTGTCAAAGATTAACTTTTATCAAAAATATTCAGCCAACATTTAATGCATCAATTAAAAAACAAAACAACATGCATAGTCTCATGATAGTGCAGCTTTTAGATGTGGAACTGCTATCACAAAATTCCATGTGCGATTGTCTAATCACAAAAAAATCATATATACATGTATTTGGGTCAAGTGAAGTATGGACAACATATTTAATTATGTAGATTTCCTTGACAACCCTTTTATTTCTATGTAAATATGTATTGTGATTGGGCCCCGGCTTAGGCCAATTTGGCTGACTTGCAAATTTGTTAACTAAGTTTTGCCTCTCATACCTAATTATTGGCCCAGTCGTGAAGTCATCAAACGTCAGCGAGCCCTAACCTTAAATGGTACCTGTCCAATAGTTTTTGCATCAAAATTTGTGTGTGAACTAGTCTCCAACCCTATTTATTACTGCAACAACATGTTACAAGACCTGTCCTGGATGCTAATGCACAGTTCATGCGCAATCCCAAATTTTGAAATTGCAAAATGGCTCACAGGCTTTGAGTTTAAAAAAATTGAGGAGTGTGATAAATAGTACTCATCAAACACTCGCACTCCTCAAAACTCAAAGCCTGGGCTCACATTTGGTTACATTTTATATTCCAATTCAATGCATGTTCAATTATTATTGCTTCAAATACATTGTCTTATAATTATAATCAAGTTTAAATTGTGTCTCATCTCTTTGACATTTTAGGTGCTCAAGGCTTCATAACTATGAAACAGAAAGAAAAGAACTGCAGCTGACTTCAGAAGTAGCACTGGAACATCCTCTTAAACCCATCACTGTAAGTTTTCACCCAGCAAAAATGTCAGTCACTCTGTATCCTATAGAATAAGGCTCTCACCAGTTCCCAGGTGCCCGAGTTCCCGCCCGTTCTTAGCCTACTGGACCTTATTCTGAAGTGCTAGGCTCACTTACAGCTAATATGAAAAAAAAATTGAAAAAAAAATTGAAAAAGAAACTACGAAAAATTACAGTTTGTTATTCTTAATATGCCAACCACAAACTAATATTTACCTCTTCATCTATCACATATTATAAATGCATGGAAAACCAATGCATTTGTAATATGTGACAGATACAGCGGTAAACATTATTAGTTAGTGGTTTACAAATTAAGGATAACAAAAATGTAATTTTATCCAATTTTTTTTTCTTCAAATTAACTGTGGGTGATCCTAATGCATTGTAGCATTTCAAAATAGGTGCAGTACTTTTTAAAATTAAAAAAAAAAATTCGCCTCAAAAAAAAAAAAAAAAAAAAATTCAATCGGATATATAATGTTACCAGAATTTTAAAGAAGAATATAGGGATATTAGCAGATTAACTAAATTAAACTATTCAAATTTAGAATACCCGGTACCTGGTACCTTCGTATGGAACCACTAGAGCCCTTTGAGAAATTCATAATTCAACTTTAAAATGAAACACAGATGAAATGCTGTTATTGAAAACAATTTTTTTTTCAGACAAATTATGGTGAGATTGCTCATTGGTATGTAGCTATTGGCCTAATTTAATCCCAAGAGATTTAATTAAAATGATCTTAGGTGAATTAAGGGTCAAATGACAAAACCATGACATGGGAATGTGAGTCTGTTATGTGACTGCTGTTTATTTATATTCAAGAATCATTTTAGAGCAATTTGCTATTTGGTACATGCATTGTAACATTGAACCGTATTTTGAAACATTGCTCTCTTTTACTTATTCAGGTACAAGAAGCAAAGATCAAGAAGGTTGGTCGCTCCAGCAGTCGGGACTCTGTAGACTCTGCCAAGACTTCCTCCACTCAAAAGGCTGTAGATCCTGGTGCTCTAGATGGGTCGGATCCATTATCTCAGTTTGCAGCCCAAGCTGCCGTGACACCCAAGTTGGATCCGCTGAGTGCTGCGGCTGATCCATTGTCTGGTGGTGCTGGCATTCCTCGCAAGGACAGTGTAAGTGTGTAAAGTTCACAATGGGCTATTGGGCTATTCCAGTTGAAATCCATACACCCCTTATAGAAGACATGACCCTTAATCTCTCACCCAAGGGTAGATTCCAAATGGAGTCACCCATTTGGGTTAACAACTCCATTTGAAATGCATATTCCCTATGTGAATGGTTAAGGGGTGTATGGATTTCAACTGGAATAGCCCAAATTGGGATTAGTAATAGTAAATAGTTGATCAAGTTTTTAAAAAATAAAGCAAAGATAGCAGTAATTGTTGGGTTGGTTTGTCCTTGACTATTACCTACCCTTATTCAAGAAAAAAACTTTTTGCTGGTTATTTTATTGTTAATTTTACAAAAATGCAAAAATTAGACTTTGTTTAGTATATTCCTTGATCCATACCTTGAAATCAATGCACTCATTATGTATTTCAGACTGATGGAGCTCAAGCATTAGAAGCTACTGTAATCATGGATGATTCATTTGAACCCTGGTCCAGTAAGAAAGCTAGTATTCTGAGCAAGTACACCACATCAGAGAAGCTGTCTATTACAACAGTGAGTAGATAATTCTGTATTAGTAAACATACTGTAAAAACTTGATAGTTAGCATATGTGCTTACTACCGAGCACTTTTAAAACATGCAAACATGAACAGCCCCATCCACAAAAGTGTAAAGGGTTTTGAACATAGTTATATATGAACAAGTACTGTAAACCTGCAAATGTGTGTTTCAATCCCATTAGCTCAGTTGGTAAAGCGCCGGACTTTGGTACAATTTCATGTTTTCAAAAGCGCTCGATAGTAAGCACATATGCTAACTATCGAGTTTTTACGGTATTCTTAGTCAGTGGCTGTGGTTTAGGTTGTAAGGGCTGAATTTTGTTACTTCTTGCATGTTGTGTATCACATGTTAAACGGCAGCAGGCTCGTCATCACGCAACACGCTTGTCGAGATGCATGTATGTAGGGAGTTGCAGAAGTTAATACTCAAACAAGATTGCAGTATGCACAAGTAAAGCAAGTTTTGTTCATTTCAGAATGGGTTTTTCCATATATATATTAAAATAATGTTTAGTTATTGAAATAATATTGATTAACCAATTTGAGAATAAACAATAATGGACATGCCTGTTGTTTATCACATGGTAGAGAATAGGAAAAACATGAATTTATATTGATTATTCTGTTACAATAGTCTCGCAATCATGTAGTATACTGTTTTGGAAATAAATCTAATACCCAAACTTATTTTTTGCAACTTTCCTACAATGCACCACCAGACTTCTTCAGGGCAACTGACCCGCTGGACTGGTCATGTGCCTGATGAAACTTCGCAAAGTTCCAAAAAGGAAGTACCATTATTAAATTTATTTACAAAATGCTCTTTAAAACTACTGGATGACTAAGAACATTCACTCGGCTGTTTAGGATTTTATAAAAGCTGTAACAGAGCATAGAACTGTGTTAATTGATGTGCTGTGCATCAAACTACATGTATGTACAAGCTCTTATTGTGTTATGTACAAACTCTTATTAGTTTAATAGTGATTGGTACCCATCTCTTTTTAGTTTTCATTATTGTTTTTTGCTATATCAATCATGTTGTTCATAGTATGTAGTTAATTGTTTTATTATTTCTACTGGTACGATTAAGAATATGTGAATTTTGGATTATGGAACTTAAAGCATCACATTCTGTTTTGAGAGTTTCCTAAAATTGTCTAAATTGGGTATATATATTTAGTGTTAAAGACTGACAATAATGTGTAATTTGTTTTTATTTCATGTTTTTTCTTCTCACAGAGTTTTCTTTCATCTGCTGATAGAGAAAAAGGTTGGTATTTTACACATTTCTGTGCTGTATGAACAGGCATGTATTTAAAAAAATACCAAAGACAGTGAATCAAGGTTTGCAAATTATAAGGCCAATATTTTTACATCAATTTAGCTTGCAGTTACCAAGATGCACAACACAATAAGCTTATTTGATCACATTAAATGATGTCACCACGCTGGAAACATTTATATTATATCATCATCTGAAGTTAGCCTCAGTTTGAGGCGTTAGGGTGCTGGGATAGGTTTTTATTTTCTTTTGCTTTGTTTTGTTTTTTTATTCTCGATTTATATAAAAAATTCTTTTATTTCTTTTGTCCACCTAACTCTGCTCTAAGTATATTGTATAGAGAATGACAGCATTTGTTGTTGCTGCTGCAACTTCAACTTGAAGTTGATTAAGTAAGAGCTCTTTATAACAGCTTCAACTTCAATGCAGTTGGCACTTTTTGCGCAATTAATGAGTATATGGTGCAATAAGATTACAGCCCGATCTATCGAAACAACTTTAAATTTGACCTGACCTTTGACCTCAGATGAACTTTGTGGTTTTATACTCCCCAAGTGTCAGGGATCATTTTCTGTAAGTTACAGCCCGATTAGAGCAACTTTAAATTGACCTGTCCCGACCTTGGATGACCTTTGCGGTTTCACACTCCCCAAGTGTCAGGGATCATATTCTCTGAGTTATAGCCCGATTGGAGCAACTTTAAATTTGACCTGACCTTTGACCTCAGTTGACCTTTGGGATTCATACTCCCCAAGTGTCAGAGATCATTTTGTCGATTTCTTATTCAATATAGTTTATTCATGAGCCTTAAATTACACAATACCTTGCATATGTAATGATTTGTACATGTAACCTCTTGACATTTAATAAACCATTGTTTGTTCATCTTTTCAGTCAATGTCAAGAGTCAGGTGGCTCAAGGAACTGTCACTGACAAAGTTAAAAACAGGCTGGAACAACTGGATGACTTTGAGGAGGTATGTAAGCAGCATATTGCCACAAGGTGCCTAACAATGACTAAGGAGTTATTCCTGCCATCCCCTGAAATATCTGTTGCACCTTGCTAATAGTTGGCTATTTGTGTATGTAGATGTATTAAGTTTTGGTGCTTTTCAATGTAATTTACTTGCATTTTGGCTGTTTTTGTTTTTCAATTTCAATTGAGTACACACTTTCATAAGTTAGTAACTTTCATAAAAGTCAGAATTGTTTTTCAAAAACTGCCTTAACAACAACCAACATAAGCCGATTGGCTAAAATACAAGATGTATGGAAGCTGGAGTTGTTGAAACCTGTGCCCATTAAGACTTATGATCAATCTTACGCTTAATTTAATTGGGGATTATGTGTGAAAATACAATTGTGAGATCGATCAAAAGGATTTGTAAAACATGGCAAAACAGCAAATTTCTTATCCCATCGCTGCCTGTTCCACCTCGGGGCCAGCCGCATGGCATAGTAATATAGACAGGGAAGAAGTAAGATCATGGGCTTGTTATAACAACACTTCTGACTGTGTGCACAATCAAATAAAGATGTTGAGAGAGAACACACCAGGAAGCTGCTCTATGAATGGCCATGGTTATAATGCTGTTTTTCTATTATTGTTTAGGGCTCAGTGAAGGAGATGTTGAACTTGAGTCAGCAGGAGTATGTCCATCGCATAGAAGAGCTCAATCAAGCCCTTGTATCTTCATGGGATCAGGACCAGAAAGTCAAGGCCTTGAAAATTGCTATACAGGTAGTGTAACCATTAACTGTAATTTTACAACAATTTTTGTAGCAACATTGACAAGATACAAAATATATTGTATACAAAATGTTTTGCCCAACTTTTGTTTTATCTGCCAAGTGAATAGATTCACCAGATTTGTACTTCAAATCAATTGGCAATTTTTCCTTGACAAAATCGATAAGTTTTTACTAATATTCTGTCCATCACATCAGAGGACTTTATCAGATATGAGCATCTGATCCACTTGCCGGGAAACGAGCAAGAACAAACTAAGTCAGCCATATCTGACCATGTCGCCATGGGAAAATCATGTTGTCAATGGGGAGGACTCCCAAATACTTGGCAGGGAGCATGTCTGAAAGTCTAGAGAAGTACGGGAAGCATTGGCGATCAGAAAGAGGGGGACAAAGACCATGAAGAGGAAGATACTTATTTTCTAAGTCACATATGGACCAGATGCCCAGATCTGATGAAGTCCTATAATGAGATGGACAGAATATTAGTAGGTAAATTACTGGTTTTGTCAAGCAGAAATTGCTGGTTGAAACATAAATAGATCAATTGGATCAAAATGCTCAATACTTGTGTCATAAAACATTGCAAATAACATTGTCTCAGTGTTGAAAGCTATTAGCTGTTGTAGTGATATGCCATATCTTACGATTGATTTTGACATCACGCTACAATTGCAAATTAGTAGTAGTAACTGCTCACATTGGGCCATTCCTGTTTAAATTCATACACCCGCTATGAAAGACATGACCTTAAAATCTTCCACACAGGAGGTGTAGATTTCAAATGAAGCACCCATTCAGGTAAACCCTTTTAAAAACTGACACTCCCCTACATGTATGTGAAATATTGAAGTCATGTCTTCCATAGGGGGGTACATGTATGTATTTCAAATGGAATAATAGCCCATAAAACCATTGTTTTTCAAATTTGTGCAAGAATGAAAGGTCACACTTGTTTGCCTTTTTATTACGTTGATTTCATGTTCTACAAAAACAGTTGATTGTGCCAATTTTTTGACTTTTATGGTGTGATAGTGTAGCAAGTCACTACACTAGCTTCCAGAGAATAATGTCACTCTCTTGCTGTGACCTATGTGCCGCCCTGTTAGTGAGCAACATTTGTGCCACCTCATCACAGAATGCAGGTTTGACACATCAATTGCCCAATCAGATTACCAGTCTGTTGCTATGATTTTGTGGTGATTGTCTTCCAATTGAATCAGCCAATCAGACCCTATACTCTGTGTTTACACAGTGTATGGCCATTATAGTCAAGAGAGGGCTATTCTTCTCCAGAACCTAATGTAATGTCCATTTAATACATTGGTGGTCTACCCTTAGTTAGGCCATATTGCAAAGTTCAGAAAGTTTGGCAGCCTGCAGTTAGTGTTATTAATAACTTTTGTTTTAATATTCACAATAGTATTCTTTGGTGAGGAAAGGTTTCACAGGCCATATTGAACATCATCAAGTGCCACTTTAAGCCTGTGGCTGCAGGTTGGTCTCCCTTGATTTAATGTCTTCTCAGCCAGTTAGTGATACGACAGCAACAATTATTGTTCAAACGTGTTTCCTTTTTGTTTTGACAGTGTTCCAAGCTACTGGCAGACATATCTGTGATTCAGTTCTATCCCAGCAAATTTGTTCTTGTAACTGATATCTTGGATACGTTTGGTAAGTATCAATGTTATTGATAAAGTACACTCATTAAGCTTGTTCAATAATTATAACATCAGACATGAAAGTGTTTGTTCCATACATTTTGAGATAACGTTAAAAAAACTCAAATTGCATGTGAAAAAAAATACTACTGTACAGAATGATAAACATTTTAATTTATGACTGTTACTTTTTGGCGCACAAACTTCATTCCCAGCTGAACAGTTGATGCTCAGATCTTGATCCACCATTTTGTCCCAGCTTAAACAACGTCATTCAGTGATGGTAGTTACTCGTATGTGTGCATGTTGTCATTAAACGGTCACATTTAAAACTACCAAGGGCGTTAAGCAGCAAAGGTTATATGAATTGGCACCATATATCAGTGGGCAATAGACAAGCATGTCAGAAATTGTCGTCAAAATATTGTGACTTTTTGGGAAAAAAAAATTTGATGCGCTTTTACTCCTTTTAGTGTTTAGGCCAGATCATGTCACATAATTATACCATAAGATAAATATGTACCTTTGATTACCGTTTCAGGAAACCTTGTCTATGATCGCATACGTCGCAAGTCAACCTACCTTCCACCGGGCAGCATGACACCCCAGATGTTGCCGGTAAACTTCTCACCGGACCAGGTGCCCGACTCGGCCAAGGAAACCTGCAGGAATTGGTTCTTCAAGATCGCTTCCATCAGAGAGCTCATTCCTAGACTGTATCCTTAGAAAATCATTTTAAGTTATTTAAGTATTTAGGATTAATAGTTTAAATTGACAATTAGTGATTTGCTAAAGCAGAACACAATTCAAATTTGGCATGTACAAAGCAAATGTTATAATGTGCTGTAAACGGCAAACGGGAAAGCAATCATTTGATACGTAATATTAAGGTGTAAGAGTACATGTCGCAGAAGTATATCAATTTCGGAAACCATGGTTAAGGTAGGAACATGAACAGTAACTTGTGGCGATAGCAAGTTTAATTTGAATAAGGGAATAAACTACTATGATTAAATTGAATTATTTATGCTTTCTGATGATCATTAGTGGTGGAGCACTTAAACTTAAATATTTTGTGCTGAGAATCTCATATTTTCCTGAAGGTCAATATCTTTAAAACATCCATTAGTTAAGTTAATTGGGACTTGCACACAAACGACCTTGCAAATATTTTCCATTACAGGCCTAATGAAGGATCAGATCCATAGATTCAACAATGTAGAAATTGTCCAAGATAATATTAATTAGTGCACTAGTAGTATTTGTACATCAACGCTAGTAAGTAGATGATCTATTATTGAAGTAGCATACGCAGAATATAACTTTGTAGAATTAACTGCTTTCTTAACTCTTATCTCAGATATGTGGAGGCAGCCATTTTGAAATGTTATAGCTTTTTGAACCCAGGGTAAGAAGGAATTAGTTATACTGTTTCAATGCTCTAGCCAATGCATGGACTACATGTCCATAATGGCCTGCCGACAGATTCAATCAGGCTTGCCTATTCATACTATCATGATGCGAGCCTTTAAAATGTCCAAATAATGAATGATACATGTGCAAAGCCTTCAAAATTAATAGCTTTCACTATCCTGTGAATTATCTTTTCTCCTTAAAAATTGCAAGTTTTCTAGATATGAATGATTTCTATGACAAGCTCTACCCATGTTAGTTTCTTTGAGAGATGTTTGTTGAAAATGTTGCACACCATTATTAGCAACAACAAAAAAGACAACTACATTTTAATATGTCAGCCAAACACTGCCAAGGTGAAGTACTGGTAGTACTATATCAACTGAACCAGAAATTGGAAATGGCTGAACTTGGTAATTGACCCAACTTGCCTACAAGGAAAGTGAGCTGTACACCCTTCCTTTAAACTCTTAGGTCTGTATGCACAAAAGAGTTAGACCTGGTCTACGTTGTAAGTGGAATTTACTTCCATCAGGAATGGCCCTTTACTCTTATTCCTTCTTAGAGTAGCTAGCAAATTCTAAAGGTTTAAATGCAAAGTTCAAAAATAATACAAAATAACTTAAGAAAATGTAAAGGAAAATGTCCTTTCTCCTGGTATTAAATTCCACTTAGACCAGGTCTAACTTTAGACCTGGTGTAACTCTTTTGTGCATACGGACCTTAGGTTTGAAATTGCAAATAAAGTAGCAAATTTGAAGTATGATATTTTTTATATTCATATCCTGTAATATATTCTAATTTTTTCAGGGAGTATTCTCAGGCATTACTAAGGCTAACCAGTCAAATGAGAGGTATTGGTGATCCACTGGTGGGTCTGTATGCTAGAGCCTACTTATGTAGGGTAAGTGTAACATGGAACAAGTGGTGGATGGGGTTCAGTAGCTGAGTCAAAAATATCTGCATCTGTGGCAAGATGCAGATAATTTATTTTGATTTTGCTCAGGCATAGAAGAGGTAGTTTTAACAATCGAGTTAATACAGGCTGTATCAAAATGATTGATACCCATCAATTTTGATATTTATTGAAAAGCCTGCCTCTTCCAAATGCAAAATGCTCAGAATGTATAGTTTATGACTTGTTATACATGCAATATATCTACAAATTGCTTGGATCTTATTTTGAATTTTGATGTGTCAGTCTCATCCAATATTGATTGATACCAATTATTTTGGTGCAGCTTGTATCATCAACTAGCCCAGAACCAAGTGGAGACGTCAGATACAAAATGTGATACACAGCATTTTCAAAATTTGCCACCAACATTTGCCCAATAATGCTAGCTTTAAAGTGACACCCTGCTTTAAAAAAATCCAATTTATATTTTTGAAACTATGATCGAAACAGCACATATTTTCTTATTTTGCTCTCTATATTAGATAAATAAATGTATACATATGTTCTTTTTTTCCCCTCCCTTTTAGGTTGGTATGTCAGTTGCTCCTGAAGCTAGAACCCATCTCATAAGTAACTTCTATGACTTCCTGTCTTCTTACAAACAGGTAAAGAAAAATCACAAATTAAGTATTTATGTTGATTAACACATTGATTATCAATATGAACTTGTAAATATTCCAGATTACAGCATTATATACTGCACCAGTAAAGTATCCTTACACTTGGAAAAATAATAACAATATCAAAACTGAACAATATTGGAGTAAATTTGTTTTTTTAATAGATGCACTATTCAATCCTGCACATTATGACACCACATTGAATCCAATGTGACCTCAAGAAGCAATTGAATAGACAAAGGTCCAGTTTTAAAAGTGACAAACTGGCCTATACAAGGCGCAAAAAGATTCCAACAAGCGCAACAAAGAGACAACACAGTTTCTTCAATGAAGCGTTATTTAAAGCAGTTTGTATTTCAGTTTTTACTTTTCTGTACTTTTTATAACTTTCATTTTGTTTGTCAGTTCTTTTGTTTCAGTTTTCTTTTGTTCCTTTTGTTTTAAATTAATGCCAAACGCATAAATTAGACATTCACCACTCTCAAACCAGATTTGTGGTCTGTGGAGTTTTTGAATAGGCCAGTTTGTCACTTTTGAAACTGGACCTTTGTCTAATCAAATGCTTGTAACTTTACTTCTTGAAGTCACATTGGATTCAATGTGGTGTCATAATGTGCAGGATTAGATAGTGCATCTATTAAAAAAACAAATTTACTCCAATATTGTTCAGTTTGGAAATTGTGATTATTTTTCCAAGTGTAAGAATACTTTATTGGCGCAGTATACTTGTGACTGTACATACAGACAGTGTGAAGAATTTGTTGAATGTCATTGTTTTACCTCAATACTTTTGTTATAAATTTGTCCTATTTCTTTATCCAGCTCCAAGGTGATACAGTTCAGAATATATTAGCCATGCAGAGGGTAGACATGACCAGTTATCTCAACTTATTTTCACCAGCGTTAGATTGGATCTTACAATGCATAGCTCACCAAGCACCAGAAGTAAGTAGTATGCACCAGCCAATACTTGAACATACATGTAATTTGCATGACTGTTCACCTGTATTGGTAATCCGTATTATAGAAATATTAAAGAATTCAAATTTCCCTAAATCATTTTTATTTTAGGGTGATGCAGTATGTTTCATGGTCTGGGGGACCTGCAGCATAATATTGTATGTCACTCATTCAGGTTCAGTGACTGATGATGTATTAATATATAGGCCAACCTAAAAATAAACAAGTCATATGATTATTTGAAAAGCTGGGTTTGACTGTCTGGAAAGAAAAACAGCAGATTAAACTTTTTAGCCAAAACATTCTTTTTCTTCTTTTTGGTGAATACTGTCTAACACCCCTTTTTTACAAATGAGTCAGTCAATTGAAATCTCCGACAAAAGAATGAACAATTTGTTGGAACACTTCAGTACTCTTTACAGTTTTCAATGTAATACACTTAAGGGGGGTACTACACCCCTCGATAAATTTGTGTCTATTTTTGCATTTTTCTCAAAAACTAATAACACCCTGGTAACAAAATTTATGTATAATATTATAGGGGCAAGGAATCCAGTTACTACACTGGAATTTTAGTGACCCAAGACAAGCGGTTTGTTGTTTATGATAAGAAATAAGGTACCGCTAGGATGTACCTCATTTCCTATCATATATACTGAACCGCTTGTCTTGAGTCACTGAAATTTCAGTGTAGTAATTGGATACCTTGCCCCAATAATATACATAACTTTTGTTACCAGTGTGTTATTATTTTTTGAGAAAAATGCAAAAATAGTCACAAATTTAAAATAAATAAAATAAATTTTGGATTTATAAAGCGCCTTTCTCCAGATCTTAGAGGACTCAAAGCGCTGTAATTTCGCTGCAATGATGAATCATCACAATCAGATCGCATCAACCACAGTTACTATTAAATCAAGCAATTGATCAATCAATCGATCAATCAATCAGTTGAGCGATCATTCAAGTAATCAATTTATCAATTTACCACAGGGGTGTAGTACCCCCTTAAATTGGGCTATTGCAGTTGAAATACATACACCTGTATGGAAGACATAGCCTTAATCTCCCCACAGGGGGTGTAGGTTTGAAATGGTTTCATCCATTCAAATAACCCCATTTGAAATTCACACACCCTGTTTAGATTAAGGTCATGTCTTCTATAGGAGTTTAAATATATTTCAACAGAAATAACCCATTGTAGAAAGGAAATAACATATACAGTATTATTTCAATGCCGATATATTTTGGCTGCTTCTGCAGTCTGTCAGGATCTCATTTTCAGCCCATTAGTTAGAAGGGTCATTAGCCCCCAAAAAGGTTAAGGTTTAGAGCATATTAGGATTAGGGTTAGGAATAAGGTTAGGGTTAGGGTTGTTATAAATGTTAGGGATAGTGTTAGACTAAGGTTAGGGTAAGAGTTAGGATTAAGAGTCGGGGGATATGTTTAGGGTTAGGATTAGGGCTTAGGTTAGGTTAGAGAGAAGTTTAAGGTTAGGGTATGGTTATTGGGTTTCAGACCAACAGTTATGACCCTTTGACTATTGACTTGCAACTTGAATAATGATGATAATGGGTGTTTTTTTTTTCTCTGTATCTCATTTTCTCTTGCAGGAAACACTCACTGAAATACTAGGAAAATGCAAGAAGCAGTGTAATACGTAAGTTACTATTAAATCAAGCAATTGATCAATCAATCGATCAATCAATCAGTTGAGCGATCATTCAAGTAATCAATTTATCAATGAAGTTAAACAATCAAACAACAAAATGAGCAAGTGATCAATCAATTACCAATAAATACTTGCTGTTTTCACAAACAGTGCTGTGTTAACTAGCTAGGACGTGTCAGTTCTTCATGCAATCAATCAAGCACAGTATTATGTGAAGGTGTACCCTAAACACCACCGATAAAACATTGCTATTGAAAATGCAAGTTTTAAGACCCAAAATCATAACATCAAAGCATAATCTTGTTTTTACTATTCAGTGCCTTGCTGTTGAATTCAGTAATGTCAGCATTCAAACCAGAGTACATTGCCAGTCGTGCCATGGGATTTACAGAGCTGATTAAAGAATGTGAGGAAGCTGGATTCCCAAAGGTAAACATCTACTCTTTTCAGCTTTTTGAATTGTTAGGACTTTCCGTTTAGAATCGAATATACACATGAGAATTTAAAGGTAGTGGGCTTGGGAGAGAGTCTTTTTTAACTTCATTGTTGCATAAGTTTATGGTTCAAAGTGTGTGAAAGAAAGGAAATGGACAGAAGAATCCCATCGTTCCCAGTTTTGTATAAATTGGTTCAGATTTGTTAGACAATCAATTATAATTTTGGACACAACAGATATGGGTTCATACTGAACTCTTTCTCTTTGTAAGCTCCATTGATTAAAGGCTTATAGCTTCTGGTATTTGTTTGATTTTTTTTTCAACAAATGTGACCCGCTCTGACAAAACAAGCTTTAAGTCGCACTCAGCCATTTTGAGATACTGCAAGTCAAAGTTGGGAAAGGGGTGAAAAACCTTGCAGATTTTGTTTTTTCCGTTTTTATTATTTTTTGATTCCTTAAAATATGTTTACTTTAACCTACCATTGAAAACAAAATATTCCTTTACGTCTAAAGCACCCAAATCTAGCATTTTCTGAGCCAAACCAAGTCTTTAAAGCCATTTTATTTTTGCATTTGCCTTTTCTTTGTGTGTCGCTTCCCCCCTTCCCATTGAAAGACCATAGAATGAGGACCACATATCCCAGAAACATAATTTGTTTCAAGACCTATACTACATGTAAATGATGACATCATAAACTCAATTTTCAAAATTAGTGACTTATGTCTGGTTTTGTGGGAGCGGGTCACAAATGTTTTCATAGTATACCATTTTCTGTTAAATATCCATGGATGAACTAAAGGCTTAGCTGTGGGGAGTGTACATGTATTTTCACTGTTTGGATGTAGGCTGTATTTTCAAATGAATGACCAACAAGGTTATTTTTCCTGTATTCCCTCATAGCACAACCTGTATAGATCATTGGGATTGAATCTGATGATGGAAGACCCTCCACAGGCTCAGAGACTCTCAGTCCTCAATGAAGTTTGGAAAGCTGTGATGAAGTTTAAAAATCCTGCGGTAAGTTATGGAGATTAATAACGACATATCAGTTGTTTTGAGGGTGTTGGATAAGCCCTGAACATTTGCTTTGCAATTTTGAAGATGTAAAGTGAAGTGTTTTAATTTAGACAATACATGAATTTAAAATGATGCACTGTGTAATTTTTTTAATTCTTATTTGTAACTTTGCGTTTGAGGTTGAAACTCATATTTCCACAGTATATGCAAACAGCAGTGGTGAAAGGAAATTATGTGTGCTTTTGTTTTGACGATTTATAAGGCACCAGAAACAAATTTGTTTGATCTTTGGATTGACCACCGATGCTGTTTCGATGCTTGTTATGAATTAACAACTAATTTATCTGAATTAATGCTGAATTTATACTTTTCAAGATTTATATGTTATCACAATTAATAACGGCCAATTGATTTTATAAATAATAAGGATCGACCAAGCGTCAGTGGTCGATCGAAAGATCAAACTAATTTGTTTCTATTGCCTAACTACATGAAGTAAATATAACATGTTTACAAAAATCAGATCTTATCGTGCAGTTTGTTTACTCATCATTCATTGTGTTTGTTTTTCAGGATTATATCGAATGTGCTGAGGTATGGATAGAGTATCCATGCAGACATTTTACGGTAAGTACCTGTAGCATAATCAAATTCTGATTTTATGAAATGATAGTTACGATAATTTGGTGGTTCAAGTTGGCTTTCAGGATGCATAGTATACAAGTTACAACTTATACCTTGATTTATTTCGAAGTTGTAGACCCACTGGTCAGGTCATGGCACATATTTACTTTACAAATGTGATCATGGGTCATTTCTACATAAAGAAGAATGTCTCATCTAATTTCTTGCCCCATTGACACTCTCTATGTTTGGGATTTAAATGTATGTTTGTCTTGGGTTGTCGTGTCGCTCTGTCTGATAAAAATCCTGCTAGCATCGAAAGCTCAGTCCATTATCAAAATTTGAATTTTGTTATTTCTTGACATTTGCTTTCTAGCCCATCACAACTACTGTTACAATTTTTTTTTTCAATTTTTTGTGCCATAATAACCATAGTAATATGTATTTCTTGTTGCTTGTACAGAAAAAGGAAGTGAACACCATCATAGGAGATATCATCAAGCACATGACACCAGACAGAGCCTTTGAAGATTACTACCCACAGGTACATGCATCATGCAGGCACTCTATAATTAGGCATGAGAATTCAGGTGTTTTTGTTACCAACATTTACAATTTTTTATATTTTCAGGCTGCTTTGGGCTGTTTTTGCACAATTTCACACACTTTTTCAGCTTTTATATCAGTTTCCGGTTTTTCCATGAAAGTTTATTCTCATGCCTGTATAATCAATTGGAAGTGTGTTTTTCCATCTGCTGTATATATTTTTAGTGGTTTTTTTTATTTTTATGATTGATTTCAGAACGGCAAATTTAAAAGCCAGCTAAAATACTTTTCACCATAGGCTTTAATCTGTAGCTGTTTGAAACCGTAAATAAAAGAAGTTGCAAATTGCTTAGATCACAAAAAAAAATTGGAAGAAAAAACCTGCTATGCAGTACTACGCATGGTTAGAGCATCCTGATTTGATTTAACTTTTATCTAATTAACAATCTATAGACGATGCATGAAATTTAAATGCCAATACAGATAATTTACTCAGAAATTTAATTTATGTATTTTTTTGAGGAACAGGACATGAGGTGGTTTTTAAATAGCACAATTTTTTTTTTGCAAACAACAATCTCTCTCTCTAGGTGCCATATCCTAAAAGCGTTGGCGATCATGTCATGCCACAATTCTCTGTTATAAGCCATCTCCAGAAGCTCTGTCGCTTTATGTTCAGCTCCCCTTTCTTTTAGCCAGTCTTTCAGAATTGATAACCACATCACTCTCTTCCTGCCTCTGCTCCTTGTTCCTTCTATTCTTCCTGTCAATACTAGGTTCTCGAAACCATCCTTTCTGAGGATATGACCAAGGAATTTGAGCTGCTTAACTCTGATTTCACGTAACAGCTTCCTGTTCACATTTGCTCTACTTAGGACATCGTCATTAGACACTTTATCAGTCCACGGGATCTTCATCATTCTTCTAAGGAACCACATCTCGCAGCTCTCCAATCTTCTTTTAATGTCTGTTGTTATTGACCATGCTTCACTTCCATACATTAATACAGGGATGACATAGCAGTTGAGTACCCAAATTCTGGTCTCTATACTGAGGGCACTGTTTTTTAGGATCTTGTCTAATTTTGAGAATGCAGACTTAGCCAGTGCAATCCTTCTCTTAACCTCCTTAATACATCTGGCATCTTCTGTAATTAGACTGCGAAGGTAGTTGAAGGAGGAAACTTGCTTAATTCTTTGATCTTTCACCTTCAATATGCATGTTGGGCTTTCAGTCTTTGATACCACCATACATTCTGTCTTCTTGCAATTTAACGATAAACCTTTCCTCTCACTTTCCTGAACCACCACATCAAGAAGCCTTTGCAGATCCTCCTCAGACTCAGCTAATAGGACAGTGTCATCTGCATATCTTATCTTCGTGATGTTATGTCCACCTATACCGAGACCATTTTCCTTTTCTAGCTCCCTTAGGATCAGCTCACTGTAATAATTAAAGAGATCTGGTGACATCACACATCCCTGTCTGACTCCTCTCTTAATGCTTGTATATTCACTACAATCTCCATCCACCCTTATGCACGCTGTTTGGTTCCAATAAAGGTTCTGCAACAGTCGTAGATCCTTTCCATGCAGGTCTAGCTTACCAAGATCTTCAAAAAGCTGATCATGTCTCACCTTGTCAAAGGCTTTTGAGTAGTCAATGAAACACATGAAAACATCCTTCTGCATCTCTACCGCTCTCTCTGTTATCATTCTCAAGACATAAATCGCATTCCTGGTACCAGCATCTTCTACAAAGCCGAACTGCTCTTTACCAATCTCAGGTTTTATTCTACTTCTTGCACGGAGTAACAGGATTCTTAGAATTATCTTTGTAACATGGCTCATAAGGCTAATTGTACGGTGTTGTTCACAATCCACAGCGCCAGGTTTCTTGGGAAGAGCAATAAAGATTGATTTGCTCAGGTCTTCAGGAAATATCCCATCATCATACATTCTGTTGATGACTCCTGCCAGTTTCTCAATTCCATAATCCTCTAATGCTTCAATCATTTCAACAACAATTCCATCTGGCCCAGCAGCCTTATTTCTGCTCATCATTTTTATAGCTGATCGAACCTCTGACTGCAATATCTTTGGACCCTCAATAGAATCTGGAAAGCTTGGCAAACCGTCCCTTACATCGTGAAATAACTCCCCAACATATTCCATCCACCTTTTCATTACATCATCTTTCCCTACCAGCATATTACAATTCTTTGCCTTGATGCACCCAGAGCTTGAACAGCCTGATTTCCTGCCTGAGATCTCATTTATCCTCTGGTACACATTCCGATTCTCTCCAAATTGACTCTCAATTTTGGCCCATTCACTATTCAGCCAGGTCTCTTTGGCCTCCTTGCAACGTTTCTTTATTTGCCTGTCCAACTCTCTATATTCTTTCGAATCAAACAACAATACTGACATTAATTGTTATAATGACATTTCTTCATTTACAGCTCCAATCTGTGATGTCCAAAATTTTATCTCACATGAGTGACTTCTCAGTACTCCTGTCAATGGTAGGTGAAATCCTTTTTTTTGTCTTAAAATATATTAATTATAAAAAAAAAATTGGCCCAAGAATTTTTTTGTTACGATGCTCGAGAAAGAAGTGGGCCAAAACCCGTTATTTTTGTGATTTTGGGCCAAAAATGGCATTTTGGCCCAAATTTGACCTCACAGATGAACTTATCAAGTCTTTGCCATTCTAAATATGTATACTTTTATATACTTTAGACCAACAATTTAGAAGTTATGAGGCCCGAAAGTTTCCATAATTCCAGGGTTCAGACCAACCTTAAACCATAAAAATACTCAGGGAGTTTTCCCATGCTATAAGTTGCATTAAGTTAACATACAACAACAATCAACATGCTGCATGTGGTGTGTTATGATTTTCATTTAGATGTGATGTGATCTGCAGAACTATGATTCCATATAAGGTATGGATCCATGATTTGAAAAATGACCACAATTACCAGAGAGACTGCAATTGGGTTGTTCCATTTAAAACCCACACTGCCCCTGTGGAAGATGTAGCTAAAGTGTTCCACAGGGGGAGTATGAGTTTCAAATAGAATAGACAACTTGAAATACAATTTGAAATACTCACTCCAGTTGTGGAACATACAGGAAAAGGCAATATATGAGGGGAGTATGATTAACTCTGACCAGTTACATTTAAATGTACTACTCCCCCTGTGGAAGATATTTCCAAAATCTTCCACAGGGGTAGTGTGCATTTTAAATGGAATAGCCTATTGGCTACTCCCCCTTGGATCTGCCAATTGCTGATTAGCGTTAGAAAAAGTCAATTTTCAATCTTTTATAAATCAAAATAATTGTTGTCAGCGTAAATATTTATGTCACAACTTTTGTTTCTTTCAGGACAAGTTCTTACCAATGGTTGACATGTTTCAGAAAGACACAGTGAAAGTTGAAGTTTGTAAAGGTATAATGGAGGCTTTTGTTAGGTAAGTCCTATCAGCCATTAAACTCACAACTATTGTGTATTAATATGTTACTGTCTTGTTTATATAATTAAGTTTCAGACAGTGTGTGGGGGTGCGTTTGTAAATGCCTCCAAACGAGGACCTACATCACGAAGACACACCTCCAAACGCAGACGTCCTCGGTTTGTTACTATGACCAGGATGATGTAAATGATGTAAATAAGATAGGATAGGTCCCCCATAGGGGGTATAGGATGGATCAGTTGGATAGTTAGTTGTCTGGTGTGTCTGTGTGAGATCCACGGTGTGTCGATTAAAAACGGGTGTGTGAGTCCTCGTTAAGTCGAGGTCCTCGTTTGGAGGTTTTTACAAACAGGGGTGTGTGTGTGGAAAGGGTTGAGAGAGTGAAAAGAGAGATGAAAACAGTTTGCTTCGCATTCATATGAGCCAATGGACTTGAAATAGTCAATGTTATTTTATTTTTTAATTATTATTTTTAATATTAGGCCATCTTAGTTGAATAGTTTGTCTCAAAGGTGACATCCCGCTATCTCTAAGGACCGCTATCTCTAAGGTTCGCTATCTCTAAGGTTCGCTATCACTAACGTGTAAAGTCTATGGAGATCAGAATCCCGCTATCTCTAATAGAGAAAAGGGTTCGCTATACCTAAAAAAGGGTCCTCTACTTCTACGGTTCGATATCGCTAATTTAGAATAAGGTTCGCTAGTTCTAAGGTTCAATATCACTAATTTAAAATAAGGTTCGCTATCACTAATTTAAAATAAGGTTCGCTATCACTAATTTTGAATAAGGTCCGCTATCACTAATTTATTGAAGGTTCGCTATCTCTAAGGTTCGTTATCACTAATTGCAATAAAGGTCCGCTATACCTAAGATTCGCTATCACTAATTTTGTTTAGGGTTCGCTATCCCTAATTAATTAAGGTTCGTTATCTCTAAGGTTCGCTATCACTAATTTTGATTAGAGTGCGCTATACCTAAGGTTCGTTATCACTAATCTTAAATAAGGTCCATTATCTCTAATTTTAAATAAGGTCCGCTATCTCTAATTTTAAAAAAGGTCCGCTATCTCTAATTTTAAAAAAGGTCCGCTATCTCTAATTTTAAATAAGGTCCGATATCTCTAATTTCAAATAAGGTCCGCTATCTACACCTTATTTAAAATTAGAGATAGCGAACCTTATTTAAAATTAGAGATAGCGAACCTTATTTAAAATTAGAGATAGCGAACGTTATTATAAATTAGAGATAGCGCCATCCATGCATTACGCAATGCACAACTAGCGTAAGCATTGCACTGAACTGCGTGCATGCCATTCTATATCAGTACACGATATGAGTCTTATTTTTTTTGCCTTATATAAACCAAACAAACTTTAGATTGAGTAAATTAGATTTTTTCCACTGTTTTTTTTCCTTCCAAAATCCACCATATAAAAATCTCACATCTGACATCAGATGTAAAAATAGCCTAAGTTGTAAATCTCAATAAAATTCTTCATCTTGAACACAGTGAAACTATGCTTGCATATTCCCCGGCGTATTCTTGTCAAAAAGCCTGTCTTACAGTTTGATAAAATAAATAAATTAATTAATAAAAATCCTGAAAAAAATGTATTCTGCATTATAGGTTTTCAACTTGGTAAGGGCTTTGAGACAATCTATTAAAGTATGATGGCCTTATTTTATTATTTTGTTTCAGAAACCAGACAGAAGCAACTAATGATCCAGTGATATTAAATGCATTGATGTTCATCTGCAAGACAATGCATGACTCCATCAAGTGAGTATATAGGTCATTGTAGTGTTGGAGAAGGTACAAGCTTTGACCCTCTTCTTGAAAAATGTTAATCCAATATTTGTTAGGTTTTGCATTATAAGTGTAAGCTGCAAAACTGATCAATCAAGACCATGCATGCCTCGTGATCTGATTGGGTAATCATGCCAAACTACATGATCAAGGGGAATGAGTCAGATGTCATCATCCCAAAAATGAGTTTTGTCATATGTTTCTAAAGAGGACATTTAGAGCTTTCAGAAACTGAAAACCCCATGTTGATACGACTTTTCTCTGTGAAGTTACATCAATTTATCAATCGCTGAAAACAATATAAAACAAAAGAATTAACACTTTCTTTGCCAATATCTCAAAATCAATAGTAGAGACATCCGACTATTTTCCCTTGATCGTGTCACATATAGGCACCAATCTTTTGGCCGGGCCACGGTCACACTCGTGGCTAACTATACCCGTTCTACTGGTTGGCACCAGAGGGGTCGGTGGGTCAATTCCCAGGTGGGGAAAACAACTTTTCACTTCATCATCTTTCTTCCTTCCTCCCTTCTTTCCTTCCACTTAGGCAAAAAGCAGGTTGGGAGTTGGGGTTAATATGATGTATGCTAGTATCAAATATATCACAAACATGAAGTATCCAGCTTTCAAAAGTAGCATTGCCCACAGGCTATATAGTTGTTTAACTATTTTGATAAGCAAGCCTTGAAATAAGCAGGTCTGGACCAGGAGTCACACATTTGGCAAAAAAACAGCTCTTGGTCTTGTGATTATCTAGTGAACCAGGAGCCATTTTACCAGTGTCATCCAGATAGCCTTCGGGATCCCCAGTATGGATAGTTTGCGAAGCAGGCCATCATGCCATACAACATCAAATGCTTTCTCAGCATCCAAGAAGATGGGAAATACCTGTCTACCCTTTCCACGTCTTGCTGTTGCCTCAGATAACAGCAGGCTAGCCGAAAGCATGGTTATGTCCGGGGTGAATCCAAACTGCAGTTTTGACTGGTGTTTAGCGAAGACTTCCTTTATCTTCTTGGCAAGGACATCCTCAAACACCTTTCCAATGATTGAACAAATTGTTATCCCCCGATATATGGTAGGGTCGTCTATATTTCCTTTCTTCTTCCATATGGGCTTGATGTAACCAGTTAGGAATGTCTGAGGAACATAATGTAAGCATCAAGATGTTGTTGAAAACTTTGGTGAGTCTGGGTTTTAGGACCTCACTAGCATTTTTGATATGTTCGCTGCTGATCCCCTCACCATCTGGAGCTTTACCTGCTTTGAGGTTCTTGATTGTGTCAATCACTTCTTCTGTTATGGTTGTAGACTCGCTCTGAGATTTATGATGTGCTGTATCCTCGAAGATTGCTATATCTCTGCTTCCACTTTTATTTGGTGCTTCTCCTTGAATTGCAGCATATCCTTGGGTTCCCCTAGATCTTTAAAGTACTCAGCAAACCCATCCCAGATGTCATTGGGGTTATCTAGGCATCATCCTTTGACAAATAGAAATGATATGTCCGTCTCAGCTATGGATCTGTGCCTGTTGATAATATTGTGGAAGAGTTTGGGATAGGCTTTAGAAGATGTCATCAGTACCTCCTTTTTGTATTTTTATCACCTTCTTTGCTTCTTCTGAGCATTGCTGTCCACATAGATTTCTCTTTGCCTCAAGCATCAGAATTCTATTAGGTTGCTTAGCCCCTGGTATGGCGGAAGCTTTCATAGAAGGCTAGTTTGCTTTCTTTGATTAAACACACAATGGTAGGTGAGGCATTGGACATTCCACTCTTATTGACCCTTGAGGCTGGAATTGTTTCATTGGCAGCCAAAGAGAATGCTTTAGTGATATTATTGAGAGCGATTTCAATGTCAACTGGTTTTTAGTCGACATCTCACCTTTTTGAATATTGGCTCTCACATTCTCTGCATACTTTTCTATGTCCTCACATCTCCACATGAGTTTTAATTTGGCAGGTTTTCTTGTCTTTTGCACCTTTGTAGATGTGACATTGACAGGTATGTTTATCCCTGACGTGACAATTGGTACATGGTCAGATCCATTTATGGGAGCAATTAGTGTTATCATCTGAGAGCTCTTTGGTGTTACACATCACAGACTTGGTACTTGCCATTATAAGAAAGTAGTCAATGAGTGATTTATCTTTCCCATTTTCATGCTGGAATGTAGGAGTCAGAGGGTAACCAGTGTGGGTTTCCAGCTCATGTTCTGCACAGAAGTCGATAAAGATCTTGTCTTTGGGATTTGGCGGTGTTCTATGGAGAGATGCATTCATGTCCCCCACCAGGAGAATATCACTTGTCGCTTTATTGGCAATGATGATTTCGGCAATCTGGTCCAAGACAGTCTCCAACTTTCCATGATTATTTTTCCCTCTACTCGGCATGTACACATTTATGATACAGAGACTGTATTTTTCTTTCTGAATAATAACGCTGCTTATCCTTGTGGAGGAGTGTGATGTCATACGTGTCACTTTCAAACTTGCGTCAATATTGCTTCTCCATATGATGGCAGTTCCTCCCTCTCCTCTTGTACGATGAGTGGGAATGGTGGGATCATTAGAGTCAATGCAAGTGTAATGGGTCGAGATGTTACCAATACTAAAAGTACTTTCAAGTTTCTTATGAGCTTCATATTCATGAAGCCAGTGCTCCTGCACAAGAGTAAGGCCGGTGCTATTAATCAGATGCTTCAGCATGGTCCAGTTTGAGTTGATACCACGCATGTTATAAATGACTAAAGTCATCCTACCAGAGGGGGATGCCTCCGTTCGGTAGCCTCTGTGGCTCGGCCTGCCCCTAAAAAGGGCAATTTACATCGGTTTCAGTACGCTCGTATTCCTTACCACTTGTCTTTGTATCTTCTCTAGGTGTTAGGCGGCTTTTATTTGCACAATCGGGCCCTCAAAACACCAGGTTGGTGCTAGCGGGAAACCAAAGATGGCCGACCAAATCCTGACCATGACTTGGCTCGTTGGATTCGTCTATAGAAACCAATGATCAAGAGAGGTGACTTTTCGATTTAGGCAACCCTGACCAAAACTTTGTATCTCTGGACATTGGCTGTTCCTAGTGTAACTATGTGGTATTCTATGTTTTTTAATCCTTTTAGCGCTCTTTCTCTAGAAGATGAAAAGAGAGACATAGGCAATCTGATTGGAGGTTTTATAAGAAAGGTAAGTTGTAGTTATGTTATTTATGTTAAATGATGCAAAGAGTATACCACATACACCTCACATTATCATCAGGTCAAGAGTAGTATTCTTCTAGTCCACAGGCAAGGAGAAGTACAGGGTATTTACTAGTATAACAAACAGTTCAATCTGGCAAAAGAGACCGTCACCCTTTTGCCACCTTGTGGATAAATTGATATTCATATTCCCTTTATGGGTGTGAATCTGTGTAATCTTTTCTTGATGATTTTCTTTTATACTTGAAGGTAGTTGATAATTGATTTTAATTTACCACAAAATAGCTGAAAATGATGTCAGCCTGACAACCTGTATTCTGACACCATTCACATGAGCGAAATCAACAAGAGTAAAATCTTTGAAAGAAAGGACCTAATCATCTGTGCGTAACTGCGTATGCAATGACCAATGTCCTTTTAAAATCACTATGTGACCATTTCTACACAGTGACCTATGTGCACTTATGGGATCATTGTGTGAGTTAATTAAGCATCTATATTTTACTAGAATCTGATTTCACTGCAAGTAATTATCTCCCATCATTATTCAGGACAGTATGTTATATTTCGTAAAAACACAGAAAATTTCAAAAGTGTGTAATGGATTCTTTGAGAGGGTGCTAACGAAAGGCTATCTTAGTTATTGCAGTCCTCTTATTCAAATTGTGAAATTTTTGTTACAGATATCCTTTGGACGTGATTTTGAGCAGCAGCTAAGTTTTTATGTGGAATCAAGAGCTAACTTCAGCAACCTGGATGCTGTCCTTGTCACACTTGTACAGGTAATCTCTTACAACTATAGAAGTTAGGAGTGAGAACACAAATTGGCCTCATGCTAGTGGGTTCGGTCTCACTTTGGCCCTACTATAATCTGAGTGAGGCTAAGTGAGACCAATCCAAAGTCGGTCCCACTTCCTGCAGCCGGTTACACTCATTATAGAAAAATTATCAAATTTGTGGACATCGTGGAACATACTCTTTGCGTGGCTGTGCGTAGTAAGCAGTTGTACGCAGATAGCCTCGCTAATATGGACGCGTGAGAGTAGCGTTATGCTGCGTGTAGTTAGCATGATTAGTCGGCGGAGTAACAAGCGTAGTTGAATGTTCCACGATGTCCACGAATTTGATAATTTTTCTATAGTAGTATTTACTCATCTTGGGATCTGTAGACTGGCCCCATCAGTGAATTGGATCTGAGCCACAAAAGGGAAACCACAAAGCCTTATTACTACAAAGTGGACAGAAGGAAATCACAATATGTAAATATTATGATGACTTTTCAAAAAGACAAAATAAGATTTTACATTTGGGTATTATGCCATATTTACTGAAGCAGATATAGTCCATGCAACCCAACACCAAATGGCATCACTCTGGCCACAGCCTTCAAAATACTAGGACCACCCAGGGTGACGCCAACCTGAGATCTGATAGGGCCAGGCAATGTGGCGAGAGAAAATAAGTGGAGTGAGGCTGGCCCACTTTAGTGAGGCATTTTTGTGCTCTCTCACTCCTTAGAAGTTTAAATTATTACTGTTAAAACTTTTCAGTGCTCTAAATTTCAAATGTAAAATATCAAAATTAAACTGAGTAATTTTCAAATTTTTCAATGCACAATTTCAAATGTAAAAGATGGAAATTGAACAAAGTAACTCATTACATATTGTCTATGTAATTATTGCTGTATTAATCAAGGTACAGCTTTTCAGTTGCCTTTTCCCCTTTTTAAATATTTCATGATCTGAATTTATACAATACAGCTATAAATCAGAACAGTTTATTGGCAGTGTTACTATAACGTTACTTGCTCAACAGATGAAGGATTATGTGATGCAGCACATTAAAAGGAGGGATTTTGCAATAGGCAGAAAAAATTATGGAAAATAATAAGAATTTGGGACGTATATGAATGCCTTGATTAATTTGAGCGAATAAGGAGTCATTTTAAAGCTTGCAAAATGCCTTCAGACCAAAACGTCACCTTGACAAAGTCCCCCTTTTGATGTGCTACATCACATGTATACATTTTTTTCTTGATCCTTTTTCCCATTTAGTGTGTGAATCAATTAGCTGGTGAAACAAGATCTGTAGTGAAAGGAAACCATTCTAGAAAAACATCTTCATTTGTCAGGGTAAGTCTATCTACAAACTGTTTGAACTTGAAATACCCTGTGTGCTCTGCAAGCCAAACACAACAAGCTAAGTTTTTTGATGAACAGAATATATTAAATCTTCTTTTCATTGGATAGTACAAAACGAGATAAGATTACCCAAATGTAGATAATATGCTTTGAATTCATTACCTTTGTTTCTTTACCATAGGCCTGTGCTGCTTATTGTTTTATCACTATTCCATCAATAGTAGACATCTTCCATCGACTCAATCTGTACCTTGCATCTGGACAGGTAGCACTAATGAACACAGCACTAACACAAGGTAGGTATATAATGAGCTAGATAATTGTTAATGACTTTTCTTCCACATGGCATTGAACCCTGGTCCTCTTGCATGGAGCGTGAGAATTTAACCATAGTACTGCCATGCTACTATATAGAGTTTTGAATGAAATAACTTTCAGGAATATATTAACCATTACCGAACCAAACCTTACTAAAGCTCAGTGCATCATCACGCGAACACACATATAGGCACAGAAAGCTTGGCCAGCCAAGGTAGACCCCAGTGGCAAGCAATCCCTGTGTGTGTGTGTCTGGCACCCGGTGGTTCCGTGGTTCAAACCCGCACTTGAGGAAAAAAGTTTTCTCTTCTTCTTTCTTTCTTCCTGCCTTTCCCTGCCCTCCCCAAAAAGCCCCTGGTTAAGTTAAGGGTTAAGTTTACCAGTAAGATACAGAATTCTTGATCACTTACAGATAAAACTGTTGCCTCTGCTTCTCAAAATATTGAAAAATATGACTGGTAATATTATACAGCAAGAGATTACCATTGCACAGAAACTGCAAACTCCAATTTGTTGTTTTTGACAAGTTTAAGTTTAATGAGCAATACAGCATTTCACAAGAGAAAACAATTATAAGAAATGTTGGATTTTCTTTATACGTAATGGTTTTAAGCCTCACTCATTTTGCTTGATTGCATTATAAAATAATACTTGTATTTGCCATTACATTGTAGCTGATGCATTCTTCAAGGCTGCTATCAGTCTCATCCCAGATGTACCAAGGATGCTGAAGATTGATCACAAGGTGCGATCTACTGAGCCCCTACTCCATGCATACATCAACAACTTCCTATCAACTCTACTGGTCGTGCCTGTAAGTAATCTCAAATTACTACTCATATTCCTGCCTATATTGTAACTCAATTTGATCCAATTTGAGAAAATTTCAAAATGAGATCCATTTTCCAATAAGTATATGCACAACAGTGACAGAGTGATAAAATGCCTGCTTCATTTACTGAGGCTCATAATATTAATATATAACTAGCGTAAATATTTTGCCCAACTTCGTGCACACCATTCTATATCAATACACAGTGTTATGAGTCTTATTTTCTTCGCCTATTATAAGCTGAACAAACTTTAGCACTTTGCCCAGTGTGTTCGATCGCATGTCTGTCCCATTTGTTTGATTCATGTATCTTGGAGGTGGAAGCATTTATATTTCTTGTGGGTTCCAACATTTTTAGTGACAATTTGGATAGGGGCACAATGGGCCATTCTCGAAGGACGTACTACTGGCTTGTACAGGTGCGTGGCAAACAAAGAACATCAACTTAGTCAGCCAGGATGCCTCAAAGCTACCAACTTGCAACTTTACACTCATTTCATGGTAGCCGGTCACACGTGACAGAAAGATCATATTGTGTAGATTCTCATTCATCTGGTTATGTTCAAATAAAAATTTAATTTGAATCTAGTCAACCAAACATACCTATTTTTGATGAACAAAGTTGACATTATGACTGAACGTTTTAGTTGTCAGCTGGGTTTTGATTTTCATCTATACCTGGAGGTGACAGGTACAAAACGTCATTTGCCGCACAGCCCAGCTGAAGAGTGAAGGTTTCAGTCACAATGGTTTGTTTGTCACAAATAGTTAAGTATGATTGACTAGATGAAATTTTAATAATACGATAGAAAGATGTGTTTGCACGACAAACTGTAAAATGCATTTCTCTTGTGTTTGCTCCCTTTACAGGACAACCCAGACCAAGGGGTCTTATACCTTATTCGAGGATTAGTCAATGTCATAGAGGACTATACATGGGAGAACAACACTGATGCCAAAGCAAAAGTATACATCAGTGTGATATGTCTACTGTCAGCAGCAGCCCAGGATCAATACTTATACCATATTGATCAAGGTAAGTTATATTTATACCTGTTTCGCAGATGTCAATAGACAATTGATATTGGGATCATTTTGCTGGTTATTATTGTGTAAATGCAAAATCTAATTTGTCTTCCCACAAATTCACTTTGCCACCCAAATACTCCTTTCCCATTTAGTTTTAATGTGGTGCTGCAATTGTGTGATTCACTGAAGTTTTGTGCATAGTAGGGCTGTTGTCAACAATATTGTCAACAGAGCAACCTCAAAATTTTCACTTGTGAAAATTACAGCTTTTACATTATATGGTGATTTGTTTTTGAATGATTTCAGTTTAGGGGCTCCCGATATTTTAATATCTTAAAAGTAGTTAACATTTTACTGGGCTTAAAGGGGCATTTCGTGATCCACAGCCTCATCCCCCACTTTTCTCAAAAAAAGTTGAGATTTTTATATCACTGGAAACCTCTGGCTACATAATGTTTATGTACAAAATATTTCTTGCAGATTAATTCGTTTTGCAAAGATATCGTGAAATTTGAATTTCGTTCTGGTGCACCAGAACGAAATTACAACGCATTGTCTATGGAGCAGTGTAATACACATAATCATGCATAACTCGCAAACGCAAAATCGGAATCAACTGAAATTTTGGGAATAGGCTTTTTTCGTGGATATGTACTGAAAAATGTCATAAAAAGAGGATGCTAGGATCACGAAATACTCCTTTAATTTGTAAAAAGAAAATATCCAAAAAAGAAAAATCCAAATAATGAATATATAATTTGCAATTTTTTCCCCTGTCAATTTAGTTGACTCCAACGATACTATGTATGGGACTGACAAGAAGTTCATCAATGAGATCAATACCATGTGCAGTACTTTGATAGAGCAGGTTCTAGACCATTGTAAAACCTTGTCTCAGGATGTAAGTATACTACCAAAGGATGAAATCGTTTGTGTGCATGAAAATTTCATTTTGTGAGTGACATGAATTCACAAAATATTAGTTTTCTCTAATATTTCCTTTCCTTGAGGCCTTTAAGAAAATATGTGACCATATCTGAACCAATTAGGCTAGAGTCGGCAATAATAAAACTTGAGATATATAGGCAAAAAGCGAAGGGAAGAAACAATAAAAAACATAAAAGCATTTGTAAAAGGGTCAAAACTTGCAACTAAAAGTATTCAAGAGACCTGGGTATTCAACATCAGTCAGTGTAAGAACTGAGTAAGTTAGTAATGGTAGTAAATTAATTTTCAACATTTCCGACTTTGGCCTGAGTGGATCAGGTCGGGTCACATATTCATTTTGGGCGAAAACTTCATGCCGCTAAAATATTGTTCTTCGCAGTATTTTTGACGAAATATGCGACATATTGTGACATGCTGCCTTGTAGAAATTTATTGATCAATTATATTGTAGTGCACATAACTTGGTGTGTTTTCTTTTTTACATGGACATCAATTGAATACCTGAGTGGAAGAAGGGCCCAACTCCAATTTTTTACAAAAATGAGATAGACCCAGCATTATATTGCCAGCAGACTGTTCTTCCTTGTGTGTGAAAGATGAGCCAAAATCCACTCTCTAAATAGTCTTCCACGTACACTTAATCATGGTTTTCATGGAAGAAAGGCCCAACTCCATGGAGTTGGGCCCTTCTTCCACAAATATATGGTTAAAGAGGAATTTTGTTCATCCATGAAATCTGCTTTTCACTACAATAAACTTTCTTGCTAACATATTACATGAGTTCTACTTGTGCAATTAATGGCGATTACCTAATTTCTGTAGCTATTTATAACACAGAACTGGCACTTGCAGTATATTAGTGGAAGAAGGGCCCAACTCCAGCTCAGTATTAAGACCTGTACCGTTGCCATGGAAACATCATATTTAATTTCGAATGTATGTACTTTTGTATGTTCATGTATTAAAGGTCCCTGAAGATGAAAACGTTCTGTCTATAAAACTTTTCCAAATATTAAGTTTTTTCTTAATATCTCAAAAACAGTTCTGATGGAGTTGGGCCCTTCTTCCACTCAGGTATTCAATTGTCATTACCATACTAAATGTATTTAGTGTCGCTAGCCTTTACTGAGTTATCTCTGCCCATTATTGATACAAAACACACACATGGCAGTCATTGAATATATAATTATCATGTTCAAAACATATACTAATGCTGAAACACATGCATTTATGGCCAATTAAAGGGCATGCAAATTTAAACCTAGACTTGTGGAATACTCAGAAGTGATTTATGATTCTGCTTGTTCTTTTCCTTCCTTACTCCTCCAGTTTAATTAGTTGCACAAGTTTTAATTGGGTACTAATTAACACAGACAAACTAGTTTGACAGAAGTTGTGTGAATGGACCATTCAAGTAGCAAGATTAAAAGAATTATTCAAAGAAAATTGCTTAAAAACAGTAAAATAAACTGTTCATCTGAACTTATTTTTTAGGCTGGTTACAGTATCATGTCTCATTCAAGACGCATCATCTGGCCTAATAGGCTAGCACATAAATGTTGATCTGTTTTTATTCATTTGCAGGACTCTCAGAAGAAGAGACAATCAGCCTTAGCATTAGAATTCTTCAACAGACTTGTAATTCACGCTGATCTGAGTAACCAGTCTATGTTTGGTTTGGCTCAGAACCTGTGGAATCTATCACAGAAACATGGGCAAGGAGAAACTAAACTAATGGTGAGTCTTGAAATGTATTACCTAGATATTTTCACGACCTTGATGTGAAAACTTGATCGACCACAAAAGATAATTTCTCCCATTCTCTGCAGGCATTTGGAATGCCCCACATTGTACCAGCAAGTGGGAGTTAAATCACTATCTATTGTGCCAACCCGTCAGTGTTACCATATAGGCACTGCAGCCAAATTTGTTCAATCTTGGAATTGATGGTCGATGCTGCATCGAAACTAGTTATATTCCTACACTCCAAGATAGTGATAACCAATCAGACAGAGCAAATGTTAGTAAAATACGAGGTGTGCATAAATATTGTATAATTACACAAGCGCGATCTCCGCGTAGTATGTGCAGAGCTTTCTGACACATTGATTTTCTTGCAGGTTGATGCATTTATATTTGCTTGCATTTTCCAACATTTTTAGTGACAATTTTGTTATAAAAATGGCAAAAATTCACAGGATTTTTTTCCTCATGTTATGAAATAGGTTAAGGCCTATCACTTGTTGCTCGAGATGTTGATGCATCTAACGCACTCCCCCCTGCAGGAATTGTGCATTAGATCTCAGTACGCATGCATTATTTTGTACAATTTCACTCCCAAGAAGTGATATGCATTTATTAACCTAGAATTAATGAACTGTTGACTAATTAATTATGATTAATGGTCAGATGTTACATTACATAAAAATCAGTTAATTGATATTACATGATAGAATAATAAGGATCGACCAATCATTGATGGTCGATCGACATAACAAACTAATTCCATTGCCTAATATAGGTAATGCAGTTAAATGTTTTCTAGCCAACTTTCAGGAGGTTAGAATCATCACACTAATTCTTACAATACTGAACCATTCAACATCTAACTACAAGTGGGGGTATCTGGAGAACTACTATGTAATGAGTTTAATGTTAGTTGAAAGTTAGCAATATTTTTTCCCTTTTGTTTCTTTTTAGATTCGGTGTTTGGAGCATGTGAAGAACAAAGGCACTCTACCAGGCGGTAGAGCCTATGGTGACTTAGCAGCTAAAATGGCACTACAGACGAGGACATGAGACATAGGGCTGTTAAATGCTTTATAAGGGAATAAATATGTAATTTCAGATGTGACTGTTCACCGCCAAATGGGCTGTAATGTTGGTTTTTTCACATTTGTGATGCGATCAAGCAACATGAGTCGGATGTTGGAAATATTGATTTTGAGATATAGCCAATAGTATTCAACTTCCTTTGTATCTTATTGTGCTGATCAACACTAAATTGACCATATCTCTAGAAAATGGCTCATGCAATGAAATTGAAGACAGAATTTTGATTTCAATCGACATCAGACTCATTTAGCTTGATCGCATCACATTTGAGATATTGAATAGGGCAATTCTCTCAAAATAACCTTTACAATGATATATGTGACCCGTTACAGCAAAAGGTACCTTAAGTCGGGAGCTACATATGCCTTATTTTGCTAGTAACAAATGCATTCTAAACCAATCATTAATCCTATTGTTGTAGAGGATAATAAGCTTGTACCTGTCTATAGAACTGTTTGTTATACAGCTCTTGTCTTTATTTGATATGGCTAATCCCTGTTCAAGTGGCGTGAGTGGTGGGTTACAAAAGCATTGTATTGTATTTGTATAGGTATGTAGCCACCCACTAACAATGAGAGGACATTCCTGAACCTCGCTGACTTGTAGATGATTTGAAATGACCGCCACTTCAGATTGTCATTATTGTTTGATATTTTCTG
Source organism: Amphiura filiformis (assembly GCF_039555335.1). Classification (NCBI taxonomy): domain Eukaryota; kingdom Metazoa; phylum Echinodermata; class Ophiuroidea; order Amphilepidida; family Amphiuridae; genus Amphiura; species Amphiura filiformis. Next base: position 11,991,174 of record NC_092638.1, read on the forward strand.
CCAACATTGGGGAAAAAGAGACACTTGTAGCAGCCGACATAAGGTACCTTTCGCTGTAACGGGTCACATATTACATGTCCCTATTGCTTGACTTTTGTGGTAGATAGTCACAAATAGAGAGGTGAGCAGAGATGTACCTTAACTTTTATTTGGTAGCAGTTAGTCAAGCAGGTAACCATTAAAAGTGACCATCTAGGCAGTGATTAATCTGCCTGGCATTCTTGAGTCTTTTCTATATCTATTCATACATGTTTTAAACCAGTTTAGAAATATGAATGAATAGTTGTGTGTTATAAATCAGGACGTTAACAGTCTGAAAGAAAAACAAATCTGGAATTTCCAAATTTGGGGTCTGCATACTTGTTATACAGTCATGATCGCTTTTCCGTCTTGCCTTTTGAGAGCAGCCCAAAGGGTACTACACCCTGGCCAATTATGTGCCTATTTTTGCATTTTTCTCAAAAATTATAGCACATTGGTGACAGGTAAGATATACTGCACTGAAAATTCAGCAACTCAAGGCAAGTAGTTATTGATTTATTGATCAAATTTTGGTTTTCCTCATTTTTGACTGTAACTCCACAACTGTTGTCTGTGTCTGATAGAAAAACAAATCTGGAATTTCCAAATTTGGGGTCTGCATTCTTGTTATACAGTCGCAATCGTTTTCCGTCTTGCCTTTTTGAGAGCGGCCCAAAGTAATACCAAGCAGTCGGTTAAGGGGGTACTACACCCCTGGCCATTTATGTGCCTATTTTTGCATTTTTCTCAAAAATGTGAATTTTGATAATTAGTAAAAGATATGTGACATGATCAAAGGGAATGAGTCACATGTCGACCCTGGTCGAAAATGAGTTTTACATGTTTCTGAAGAGGACATTTATTGCTTTCTGAAACTGAAAACCCCATGTTGATACGACTTTTCTTTTCAAAGTTACATCAATTTATCAATTGCTGAAAACAATATAAAACAAAAGAATTTTAACACTTTTTTTGCCAATATCTCAAAATCAATATTAACGACATCCGACTCATTTTCCTTGATCGTGTCACATATTAGAAAATGTTTTGTTTTGTTTTTCTCAAAAAATTGGAATGTAGAACCGAAAGGTAGTCTAGTGCAAGTCTTTGGGCTTGATTGTCACAGCATACAAAAAACACCCTAAACACGCCTGTTTCCAAAAATTGGCCAGTATTAAAATTTGACCTTTATTGCTAGGTAGAAGTAACTAAAGCCTTTAGTAAAGGATTAGGTTTTAGTTATGTTTCACTTGGCAAAACAGGATCATATTTTAATCACAAAAAAAATAGTTCTGTATGTTTCTGGAAAGTGGAAGAGTGTAACACTTAGGCTGTGAAAAAGATATTATGTATTATTATTTCGAAGTTACAAGCACTTTAATTTGGAGTAAATTTATTAAATGGAGTATAACATATTTCAAGCTGAAAGTTATTTATACCGTGTGTCGAAAGTCCGTTCCGCCTATATTCCGACTTCCCATGGAGCGTAGCATCAATATGGAAGTACCCCCTCTGTTTATTTGCCTTTGGGCTACTAGCTGCAATGAATCCAAAGGCGCATTGCAAAGAAAAAATTATGTCGGCCGTTGTTCTAGATTTTTAGAGCAAATTTTGTATGTATTGGCAGATTCAATGGTCTGTAAACCTCGGATTTCAATAGAAAAACAACAATAACCGAGGTTTGCATACCTTCGGAGGTTATCGACCATAAAGAGACAACAACTTTAAATAAATTGCTAAGTGACATTTTAATTAATCTAAAACAATAACCAGTAACAAATTAATATCAAATTAATTGTGTAAATTTAATTTAAAGCATGTTAAAATGGTTTTCTTATGGGGGAGGAACAGACTTATGACACACGGTATACAAATATTTTGGTTTTAATGTTACGCGTTTTTGGCACCTTTTCAAGACTTGGACACTGACCATCTCGTTTGGTGAAAATGTACAATATAATATTAAGTAATGCCCCAAATTTGATGTAATTTCAAAGTGTTTAGATTATTCAGAACCACAATCAGTATTATAACAAGAATTGTTTGATCCTAATGAAGAAAATCAATTTCATGATCAGTAAAGGAAATCATGTGCATGTCTCAACTTCACTGAAAAGATCAGATGTGGAAAATCTATCAAATGTATAGAAATAAATGTATAGGCTTAATATTGCCATCACGAATACGACTTGGTAAGTGAGTCGTGCAACCTTAGTTAAAACCCTCATAAATTTCTTGATTGTCCACTTAATAAAGTAATCTTTATTATTGTAATTATGAAAAAAAAAGTTTATATTCATTTATCATGACTTGTTTTTTTTAATGATAAAGTATGTTTAATGGCATTCCGTGTACATATATCATGAAAGCATATATTCTATTTTATATTTAGCAATTAGTACTATTGTATTAATTTTGCCATAAATGATCTTAAAATGTGATGTATTAAATCCATTGCAGCGAATTGGCTGCAAATAACGTTTGTCATTGTTAAAGAGTATGTGTCACTGAGTCAGTAATACAAACAAGACATAAAATGTGACCTTGATCAATTTGGGCACCGGAGGTGGGGGGGCACTTAACATAAGCGACCATACGGTTATGTTCCTCGGAAAGATCCCCTTTTGGGATTTTGCAGCTCGAAAGGCCCCTAAATTTCACCAAAATAGAGTTCGAAAAGAACCTTGGTTTTGATAATATCAGCTCTAAGACCCCTAAATTATTCATTCCTCACATTTCTGGTTTTTTTCAGGCGATTTTCAACAAGAAAGCCCCTTGATTTTGGCTGTTCATATCTCCAAAAAACCCCTTTTACTTGTTCGCAGCTCCAAAAGACTCCTACTGGTACGCTGTCAGCTCCCAAAGAATCGCCACCACAAAATTACAGGTGAACATTCACACCAAAATGTATGATTGCCCCCCCCCCCTCCCGCGCTTGGGCTAATCTTTAAAATTTTGAATTTTAAATGCAAAAAGCAAAATTAAGGAGAGAGAAAAAGGGCATCCGAGGTCAAAGGTCATCCAGGGGCTAAGTTAAGTTATAAACTTCGCCCGATTTGGCTTAAACTTTGTGAAAGTAATATTATTCTCCATATCAAGGGAGTATGAACAAAATCAAACGGGTCACTCAAGGTCAAAGGTCATATGGGGTCAAACGTTAGAATATGCCCAATCGGGCTTAAAAGTGGTAAAAAGAATCCTCAATATGACGGGAACATGTCAAAAGGGTTATCAGGGATCAAATAGCATCGCTATCAGTTACTCTCACAGCTACGGGTGAACTAGTACTAAAAAAATAAAAAGCGTTGTCTGTCCGGCTATGCGTTCCGCCGCGCTTCGCCACACCGATGCAATATTTGGGATATGGATCGGTAGCGGGAAAAGCATGTTGATCGGGTGGGTTTAAAGGTCATCGGAGGTCAAAGGTCAAAATTTCAAACTTTGTCCGATCGGACCCAAACTTGGTGGGTGGAATCCTTTATAGGAGGGGAATATATGCGCGAAATTAAATCAAGGTCAAAGGTCATTACGGAGGGGTCAAATTTCAAACTTTGTCCGATCGGGCTCAAACTTGGTGGGTGGAATCCTTCGTATGAGGAGAGCATGAAAAACATATGGAGGTCATCCAAGGTCAAAGGTCATGGATTTCAAACTTTGTCCGATCAGGCTCACAATTGGTGGGTGGAATCCTTGATATGAGGGGAATATATGTGCGAAACAAAATTGAGGTCAACCGAGGTCAAAGGTCATCTAGGGGCTAAATTTAAACCTATTGGGCTTAAACTTGGCTTCGCCGCATCGATGCGATATTACGGATATGGATGTTGACCGGGTGGGTTTAAAGGTCATCGGAGGTCAAAGGACAAAATTTCAAACTTTGTCCGATCAGGCCCAAACTTGGTCGGTGGAATCCTTGATAGGAGGGGAATATATGCGTGAAATAATATCGAGGTCAACCGAGGTCAAAGGTCATTACGGAGGGGTCAAATTTCAAACTTTGTCCGATCGGGCTCAAACTTGGTGGGTGGAATCCTTCATATGAGGGGAGCATGAAAAACATGGAGGTCATCCGAGGTCAAAGGTCATGGATCTCAAACTTTGTCTGATCGGGCTCAAAATTGGTGGGTGGAATCCTTGATATGAAGGGAATATATGTGTACATCCATATCAAAACGATGCACTTGTCAGCTGCTACATGTGTCTCATTTCACATAATAGCTAGGACTAAATACCAGACACATCTCCTAAGTGGAGGTCACTTCAAATCATCCCAAAGTCACATAGTTAAGAAATGTTCTCTGTATTCCTAAACCATGTGACTTGGGGATGATTTGAAGTGACCTCCACTTCATAGATAAGTCTGGTATTTGTTCCTAGCTATTATGTGAAATGAGACACATGTAGCAGCCGACAAGTGCATCATTTTGATATGGATGTACACATATGTGCAAAACAAAATTGAGGTCAACCGAGGTCAAAGGTCATCTAGGGTCTAAATTTAAACTTTGCCCTATTGGGCTTAAACTTGGTGGGTGGAATCATTCGTATGAGGGGAGCATGAAAAAAATTACATTGAGATAATCCGAGGTCAAAGGTCATCGGGTCAAAATTTCAAACTTCGCCCAATCTGGCTAAAAGTATTCTTTATATCACGGGAGCATGAACAAAATCAAACCGAGGTCACTCGAGGTCAAAGGTCGTATGGGGTCAAATGTTAGAGTAGGCCCAATTGGGCTTAAACATGGTAAAAAGAATCATTGATATGTCAGGAACATGTCAAAGTCAAAAAGGGTCATCAATGGTCAAGCAGTATCTCTATAATGCACCTGGTGCCCTAACAGCTACAGGGCCATTACAGCTGCAGGTACGGTGCACTGGTACTACTAAAATAATGAGCTATGTGTGTCTGTCTGTCCGGCTATGCGTTTCCCCGCGCTTCAACGCATCGATCCGATATTTCAGATATAGATAGATATCAGGCATTCCACATTTATGGGGTGGTTTGAAAGGTCATCGGAGGTCAAGGTCAAATTTTGAACTTTGTCCGATCGGGCCCAAATTTGGTGGGTGGAATCCTTGATACGAGGGGAATATATGAGCGACATAAAATCGAGGTCAACTGAGGTCAAATGTCATTACGGAGGGGTCAAATTTCAAACTTCGGGCTCAAACTTGGTGGGTGGGATCCTTGATACGAGGGGAATATATGAGCGACATAAAATCGAGGTCAAAGGTCATTACGGAGGGGTCAAATTTCAAACTTTGTATGATCGGGCTCAAACTTGATGGGTGGAATCCTTGATATGAGAGGAATATATGTGCGAAACAAAATTGAGGTCAACCGAGGTCAAAGGTCATCTAGGGGCTAAATTTAAACTTTGCCCTATTGGGCTTAAACTTGGTGGGTGGAATCCTTCGTATGAGGGGAGCATGAAACAAATTACATCAAGGTCATCCGAGGTCAAAGGTCATCTGGGGTCAAACTTCGCCCAATTCGGCTAAAAGTATTCTCCATATCACAGGAGCATGAGCAAAATCCAACCAAGGTCAATCAAGGTCAGTCGTATGGGGTCAAATGTTAAAGTATGCCCAATTGGGCTTAAACATGGTAAAAAGAATCATTGATATGTCAGGAAAATGTCATGAAGTCCAAAAGGGTCATCAGGGGTCAAGCAGTATCTCTATTATGCAGCTGGTGCCCTAATAGCTACAGGGCAATTGCAGGTGCACTAGTCTTTTACTAATGATGTTGACTCTTCGAAACTAAACCGAAATAGTTCCGCATTGTGACATAGAATGAAAAATAACAATGCATATATTGAATATAATACACACAGCACAAAAGCAACTACTCATTTTTATTAGCCGCGGCTGTTTAACTTGAAAATCTGAAAGTTGCCCTCTTTAATTTGACACTTAATTTGTGAAAATTGAGTAGTGAGAAACGACGGAGATTTCGAGCTAGAAAGTCCGTTAATTGTCCAAATTAAAAGTTGAGCTTGAAGCACACAAAGTGTGCCTTCATGCCATGGGCCGGGCGTCAATCCTGGGGGGAGGTAGCGACGGATAAATGATATCCGTCGTTTTGTGTATATTTTTGTTTTTTGAACGACTTACGAGGAACGGGGCTTGATAAAACGGAGATAGTTACTTTTTGTGCTAAGTGTATATCGCAGGCAGGAAATAGTAACAACATATTTGGGTTCAATGTAACTGAGCGGTAAAGCATGAAATTGGGATCGGTTCTATCTATTATTAAACATATTTAGCATGATTGGGAAATTTTGAGTTGAGTCAACTATAAGGCATGTACATGTCTCTATTAAATTTCATGCGAACCGACCAATGTAGATACTATATATTTTCGCAATCGTTCTCAAACTGCAACTTCTGGAGTCCTCGTATATAAGGATGAAACGGATTTTAGTCTTCAAATTATTTTGGTCGCTCTGTCAACTTTCAGTGTCAGGTAAGTTGTATGACACATGGTTTTACATGCTTTAACGCATAATATTAAAAGAAAGTTCACGCTAAAGTCTTAACTCCATTCATTTTCCTATTACACAGTCACTGAAGTACGGCATGTTTCAAAAAATGAGTTCAACTCGCTGGATGACACATTTTAATATTTTTTGATCGGCAAGTTAAAAACTTACAAGCTAAAACTGAGAATGGCATAATGTAATCAAGGTAATGCTACATACATCATATATATTGAGAATTTCATTGATCACCAACTTGGTCGAGCGGTGTGCCATTGGCCATTTTTAAGCTTAGTGCTGAGAGCCTATAATTATATTTACTACATGTATTACGGGTTTATTTAATAGAGATCCTCGGTGCATCATGGTTTCCCTCTTTCTTTTTTAGATCCTTGTTTCCTGATCTGCGTTGAATAGCGATATTTTGTTTTCGCTCGATATTTCATTCCCATTCTCCATAAGGAAATATCTTATACAGGGTGAGTCAAAAAAACTGCAATAGAGCAAAGAATCAATATTTATGTAAGAACCAAGTCGAACTTTCCCAATATTGAAAGATTCTATAAATGCTACACTCAATGGCCACCTTTTCTGAAAATATGAAGTGAATCGCGACTACAGTTTAATTTTTATGAGTCCTTTTGCTGCGATACCCAATTTCGTTATTTGTCCACGAGGTTCCATGTATTTTGAATGAGAGCACACAGTGCACGGTAAAGACGCCAGATCTGAAACTGACTTTAACTTAAATAAGGTTGTTTTTGCGTTATTTCAATTTCTTTTTTTTTCTGTTCAAACAAACTTTCTAACATTACTTTAAGTCTTTCATACCTCACCCGACTCCAACACCAGTTTTTTTAATCCCAATATGTCGAACTTTTTGGATATTTTGAAATTCGCTCCACTTCAATTTGCGCGCATTTCATTTTGATATTTGAAAAATCCGCCTACAAATTTGTATCTTTTTGATAGAGAATAAACATCTTTAAAGTAAAGGTAAAATGAAAATAACAACAAATAATGTTTCTTCTCCTTAAACAAGACCAAGGGCAATAACACTTTGGGTGCTCCATTTTATTTAATGCCAATGAGGTTAAGAAAATGGCAGTTGTTCCAAATCTACCTAACACAGAGTGGGCTGACATTCAAATTTTAGATGTCTCTTGGACAAACATTAAAATTAGGTAGCGCTACAAAATATGTCATAAAAACAAAAAGGTAAATGCTAATTCCTTACTTTTTTCACACAAGGTCACTGATGGATATGCCATATATAAAATGTTTTAAAACCTAAAAAGTTCAACTCGGTTCTTTAATAACATGAATAAAAATGGATTCTTTTCTCTATTCCACTTTTTTTGACTCACCCTGTATTATCATGTGCTAAATTTGCATGTATAAGCATGATAAGGGCCTATCAACATTTAGATTCTCACACTTTTAAAAATGCGCCTTTCAGTACACATAAACTTGATTAGCTTCAGTTCAATCTATTTTCCAACACGCAATTTCAGCAAGTGGCTGGATTTCTGCATATGCAGAAATCCAGCCACTTGCTGAAATTGCGTGTTGGAAAACCGTCAAGCTTTCAAACATGCTGATCAATCTCTCATGAGGATTTTGGTGCGCATATTCCACTTATGACTATTTGATTCACCATCACGTATAAATGGAAGTCGATGATGGTGTCTACGATGGTGGCACGGTGTGCGGAGCCCGGTCATCAGTTTAGCTTCAATATGACAAAAATGTCCATCCTTGGTCTGAGGTATGCGTATTCATTTATCATTAAGTCATATCTTACCATTTCAGGTCAATCAGACACTACACCACCTGAGATCCAATGTCCTCCTCCACAGAGAGTCCTAATCCCTGAAGATGGCAACTGCTACTTGGTTGTCACATATCCGGACCCTGAAGTCACGGATGATAGCGGTGAAGATGTCAATGTACTACCACATCCCTCATCTGGAAGTATATTTGATTATTGCACTTACCCTATAGGACAGATGGTAATTGTCAGAGCTACAGACACCAGTGGGAATGTAGCAACTTGCTCGTTTTTCATCACGTGGATAAGGGAAGGTACGTAATGTCAATAGCTTATTGTAAGATTGGCTACAATATGAGACTATATATATAAGAAACCGTCAAAAGAATTAAAATTAAAATTTCCTATCAAATTCTCATCATATTTTAAAGAGATAGTGATGAGAGAAGTGTTTTAACACGTTCCTCCCAAAAAAGTTTCTTATACTTTTCTCATAAAGCATTCGCCGAAGAAGTGATGATGTAACAGGACTAACTGCCAGAGCAATAGGTTAAAACAATTTTTGAATATCAGTATCAGTATCAGTATCGGTTGTGTCGGCAGGACAGGATCACTCTGCATTTCACCAACACATAATTAATAAAATGGCTAACTCGTGCAAACCCGCTCTTTCCAAAGATACTTATCTTACAGGTGCGAGTGATCAGCATGATATGCATATTCTATAGAATTACGATCCAAGTCTTTATCTCTGTGCAGTGATATATATTCAAAAATGTTTTAATTTAACCTATTGCTATGGTAGTTAATCCTGTTACAGCATCACTTCTACAGCGACTGCATCAAGCTATTGATGGTGGTGGAGGCATTAGTACAACCCCTTGTGGATTCTATTACTTATACTGTTCTATAATGGTACCAGTGATACTAAATTAAGTACCAGATTTTCCAGATGACCTCGCTAAGACAAAATGTAAGTGCACTCGCAAATTGGAAAATCGTAGCTATGTATACGATAATGATTATGATTTTCAACAAAAATAAGTTCCTATAGTTATTAAAGCAAATTAATCGTCATTTTATTTTTTATGTAGGTGAAACAACAGAGCAATCAACACAATCATTTAAGCATCAACAAGCAACAACACCCCCAATAACTACCAGCAAAATCCCAACACAAACGACTTCTATGATTGAGACAACGGTAACCCCTAAAAGAGATCATACGGATAGACTCTCTACGCTAGAAGTAACCACAAGTAGATTACCAACAGAACTATCAACTAACAGTGCAAATGGAATGGAACCCGTGCTAGATGGCACTCAATACACTACACAAGTAACAACAACACCACTAGATACCAACAAAATCTCAGCACGAACAACATCTAAGATTCATCAAACAACTGAAGCCCCTAAAAGAGGTGAAGATACAACTGTAGATGCAAGCTCAAGAAGATCACCAACAGAATCTACAACTATTAGTCCAAATGAATCCGGGCAAGATGAAAATGAACACACTGACAAAGGAGTTGCAGGATTGTTGACTACGCTCAAGATATCAGCAGGAAATAAAGGAATGGAAACTGATAAATATCTATATTTACCTACGGCCTACTCATCGGGAACAACAGGTACATATATACACAAATGGATGAAAAGGTTTGACTCAGTACAAAAACGATTCTCTTATAAATGCATCTTCGCACAGTTTCCACCTTGTTACACCCGACAGAAATATCCACTAGTCATAAGAGCTGTGTGAGATAGTGGAACATAGACATCTGTGATGGGTTTTTTTGCCAAAAACCTTAAGTGTTCCCTTCATCCAATCAGAATTTATTTGTATCGAACGAAAGCTAACACTCCCCCCCCCCCCCCCTAAAAACCCTTTTTACATTAGGTCAACAGATATTACGCAATTCAATGTAATAGCAAGGCGAATGTGGTAAATCGGTTGAAAACTACCTATCCAAGCACATTTTTTGACCAAAATGTAGGTTTTAAAAGTCAAAACATCTTCAAAATATTTTTCAAACTTTATGTCATTAAATGAAAGTCACTTGGCCATATACTAGCTAGATTTGAATGAGCAATGGCCAATTCTCTTTAAATTGCAAATTTTGTGCAAAAAGTTACTGATTTCGCCTGTTTTGCCATACAGTTGTAAATTCAATGCACTATGACTTTGCTATAGAGCGCTTACAAATTGATATGTCGGATAGCAACGTTTGCACAGTTTTTTGTGGGACATGAGAGCACATCAGACATATTAGTGTTTTTGTACCGTAACTTTATCACATTTGACACCTGGGGCCATTCAAACTTTCTGAGTGCGTACTTTTAAGAACCATATTTTTAAGCTTCTTCCATTTTCAAATAATTGGTACATTGCATCAACTCTGACGAATGTTAATTCCTGAATAAGTTGAGGAAATGTCACCTCAAATCCCAATAAATTTGATAACAGAACAATGTTGCATAAAGTCCGAAATGGTGTCCCCCACAAAGCTCAAATTCAGCCTCTCTAAATCCGTCATTCTAGGCAAATGCACTATATTAGGAGCACCATAATGTGAACTTATGGAAAGCACATTTTCTATCAAATAACTTAACATCATCTCCCGACACACCCCAATTAATATTTAGCCCGTGCGGTTTATGCAGACCCCTTCCAGACTTAGTCGTGGTCCATACTTTATGTCAAGTCTGTAATTACAAATGTTATAATAAATTATTAAAAATCGACATTTTGGACATTTAACAGTCCTCGAAGTATACTTCATAAATCTAATGATATGTACTTAAAATATATCTCCCCGATCTGTTTTCATCATTTGTGTTTACAGGTATTACTGGGCTTTGTGCCAAGTTAGAATATACCTATATCACAAACTCGACATATAGTTTTGACGAACTTAAGAATTCTGAACTTGACAATTAGTTTACAGTTCAATGAATGATAACGGAATTCCCCTAATTACTTAGCAATTCAAGATTCTTCAAGTGTGACAATAACAACTTGTTAGTTATGACGAAATACATGATGATTTAGGTAATTCCTGCACGCGTAGTCGTACAGAGAGCCATTTTGTGCATATACATTGTACAACTATATACAAATTAGACACGAACAATTTAACAAAAATATTTGGAAATTAGCAATTATAGTTTGATAAACAGAATTTACATGATGAATTACAATAAATAGACAGCACCACAAATTATCCAACCATACTTAAATGTTTTTTAAAAAAAACATCCAAAAAGAAAATAATATAATATTACTTCTACTAATTATTATTATTAGTGTTAGTGTTATTATTTTTATTTTTATAATTATTATTATTATTATTATTATTATTATTATAATTAATATTATTATTATTATTATTATTATTATTATTACAATTATTTGTAATTTATTTATTTATTTTCTTTCACATGAATCACATGAATGCATCACCTTCAAAAGATAGCAGCGAACTGCCCACTCAACAGACACTGATAGCTGTTATTGGTATCGCAAGTGGCTGTTCTATTTCTGTCATTATTGGGGTCATCATTTGTATTTGTATTTGTAAAAAATACAATATGAAGTAAGTATTTTACAAGTTTATCGATAAACAGCTAAATATGTAAAGTTATAGTATTAGATCTTTCTTCCTTTCTATTTCTTTCTTAATTTCATGGCATTTTTGGCTTTTGTTTTGCTTTCTAAGGTATCACATTGTTTCTAATGCTGCTGCCAATTTTTACTTTATGTTTTTGAAATTTTTTGCAGAAGGCCCATTAAGTTTAATGAACAAGTACAAGATCGAAACAGAAACCAAGACCACGAACTCCAAGACTTTCCAGATCACCAATACCAAACCATAGACCAGAGACATGGTCACGCACGGCCTGGTTCCATCAACGGAATTGAAATTCAAGAAGTCATACAAGAAAGACTGGGACATGAAACTGAAGAAGGTCGTCAGTTTGTCCACGGTGCAGAAGATGCTACCAATGAAGACAATGGAGACAGTATTGAAGAATTACGTAGCGGATCGTGGGCGAATGGCAATCAAGAGCAAAGATATATCAACCATGACCATATACTACGCGTACCGTTGCCTCAGACAGATTCTATCAATGGAATAGTCAACAAATCTGTGAATAGAAAGTACTTTGATCCAAAATTAGATGTTAATACCAATTATTATAATGATTGTGATAATTATAATATATAATTATTTGTAGACGAGTTACGTATGAGCTGGGCGAAAATGGAACACCATTTTTTTGCTTGCTAGTGACTCTAATAACCTCCTAAACAACATATCCAAAAAGGCAAAAAGGGCACATGGGAAAAATGTTAATTTGCATATTCACAAAATGGCCGCTAATGCAGGCCTTAAATTTCAAAATTGGGGGAATGTGGATAAAAATCATATGAGCATAAATAAGTGTATTGATCTAATTATTAGGATTCTGAAAAAGTATAGTTTGACCTATCTCCGATGTATAGTTCTTGAGTTATAGACATAAAGGTCAAATGTCAAATTTTGGTCTCCATCATTATGTACAGGGGTAAAAACAAATCTCCGATTTTGCACAACGTGGTCTCAAATTGTTCCACTTGGAACAACATTGTAAGCAAAGAATAGTTTGCTATATCTCAGGTATTTTGTTACCTGGGTAACATCACAAAATAGATTAAGATTAATATGATTCAATGGGATTTGAATGTGTTTCACTGTTACCAAGGTAACAAAACACCTGAGATATGGCAAAGTGTTCTTTGGTAAATTGACTTTGTTCTTCAAATGTAAAAAAATCATCCTTACAAATTACTCTTACAGATTTACAATGTATATGTTTATTTTGTCAAATGTAAGAATTTCATTCTTACAATTACTCTTACAAAGTAAACATTTTGTTTTTCAAATGTAAAAAAATCATTCTAACAAATTACTCTTACAATGTATACGTTTATTCTTTCAAATGTAAGAATTTCATTCTTACATTTACTCTTACAAAGTAAACATTTTGTTTTTCAAATGTAAAAATATCGTTCTTACAAAATTCTCTTACGATGTATACGTTTATTCATTCTTACACTTATTCTTACGAAGTAAAGGAATAACAAGTAAACGTAGAATATTAAATATTGCATTTAATTGTTCAAATGTCAGAATTTCATTCTTACAAAGTATACATTTATTTTTTCAAATGTAAGAATTTCATTTCTACAATTACTCTTACAATAACACAGAAACGTAGAATGTTGAACATTGTATTCCATTTATTATTTTCAAAATGTAAGCATGTCATTCTTTCACTTACTCTTACAAAGTTTAGGAATAACAAAGAAACGTAAAATATCAAACGTTTATTTTTAACATGTAAAAATTTAAATCTTACACTCACTCTTACAAAGTTTATAGTAACACAGAAACGTAGAACATTAAAGCTAATATTCCACCAGTTCCATTTAATATTTCAAATGTAAGATTTTCATTCTTACTCTTAATACTCTAACAACATCATCCCACAATAAATTCACCTGCTTTTGACAGTCCTTTATATCTGATCAGCAGAGCATTATTTTAAGGATATGTGACCTGCTGCCAAAAATGAGCGTAAAGTCGCATAAAGACATCCTTGCTGCTGAGTTTATGTTCTTTGTTTGCCGCCGCACTTGTACAAATCCTCTTTTGGCGTCATTGTCTTCAAATGGTTCAGATCAGTTAGAGTATAACGACCATTGTAACCTAGTCTCTTCATTGCCAACAAGGTAACAAGCTGTATATTTTTGGGCAATATTATTTTCCCTTGTTTGTCTCTTTAGCACAGTAATGTGGGGTCGAGCTGCCCAGCTCCTACCCTCCGTGTTCTCCGTCTATACATATCCACTGTCCGTACAGGTAGTTGTTTTGCACCTTGTTACATCTCCTATCGTCATGGCGATGATTTGGCCTTCGCGGTTAGATTGCGTGTTATTTGGATTCAAGACAAACGATGTACGGGCAGAGTAACCATCATCCCTGCTCTGGTGGGGTCCATTTACAATAGGACCGTTAATATCACCCTGTTTACGGTCGGCAGAGACAGGTCTAGCAGATACTGAAAGATCAGAATTTGGCGACGGTATATCATCTTGAATTGGTAGAAAGCTGCTGTTGCTACTTGACGCTGCTACAGGTTGATAATCGCCCGTTACATTGGGTTGAATACTTTGAGGGAATGCACTGTATGCTTCTGGATCCTGAAAAGCATTCGTTGGATCCTGGAAGACACGTTGATTAGGTTGCGATGTCATAAGACTTACAATGGAATGACTTGGATGAGATGTGCTGATTGCAGTGCTTGCTGGAGATAAGTCACTTGAAGCCTCACGCGATGAATCTTTAGTAGCTTTAGCAAGTGAATACTTTGGGTTGTTATTAGATTGCTTTCTCCCAGACTCTGTATTGGTTAATTCTGCTCTTGGAGATTCAGACGGATCTGTTGGTAGCGACATAGGACTGAATGAGTTCATTTGTGATCCAAGTAAACTTTCCATTACATTTGCGTTGATCACAGCACATGTATCTGCATAAGGCTGGTCACGTTTTCTACACTGGTTTTGCTGGATATTGCTTGATACGGTATTTGGTGATAGTTCATCAATTCTATTATACGAGTTCGAAGTAGAAACTCTTGGTATGAACGTAGTTGGCTGGTTGTCCTGTGTTTCAACTTTAGCTGTATGTACATTATGTTGGCGTCCATGATCAAAAAGTTTTGGCAATTGTACCGTTGATGTGTACGGATCAGATTCGTAAGACGCGGGAAAGTTATTTGAAGAATGGGAAGATTCGGCCTGGGGTTTATAGGAAAACTCAGCTTCGACTTTAGGACTGTTATTGGTTATAACGTTGGCATTGTGATCAACGCTAGTCGACAAACTCGGATTAAGAACTGGAGCAGATGTCTGATCAGAACCAAGTTTCTCTTTGGCTTCAGTAGCGGAATGGTCGACTTTAGGACCTAAGACAGCATCTGATATTCTACTATACCCAATTGCTGGGCATTGTCCTAATTGTGGGACGTTAGTGTTCGTGATTGGTCTGGCAGACTCTTGATTGAATGATATGGGACTTGAAGCGTCTTGCTGGTTTGAAACGGTAGTTGGTATTTGTCTTTCAGGTACTTCTGGCATCCTCGAATAATCTGAATTTACCGATGAATCCTGAAGTTTTGAAGCGCTTTCTTGATTTGAAGTGAATGCTGTGGGACCTTTAGGGACTTGGTTTTCGGCCATCTTTGCAAACTCTGAATTTGCTGATGAATGCGGAAGCCTCGGAAGACTTTGCTGATTTGAAGTGGTTGAAATGGTGCTTTCAGGGACATTTATTTCTGATATCCTCGAATAGCCCGAATTCGATGATGACTGCGGATGTCTAGAAGCGAGTTGCTGGTTTAAAGTTGTTGCAGCGACCCTTTCAGGAAGTTGGATGTCTGCAATCCTTGAATAATCTGAGTTTACTCGTGAATTGGTAAGTCTTGGTGTGCTTTGTGGGTTTGAAGTGGCAGTTGGTATTGAACATCCAGAGACTTGGATTTCTGACATCCTCGAATAACCTGAATTTGCTGATGTATGTGGAAGCTTCAAAACACTGTGCTGGTTTGGACTGACAGTTGGTGTAAGACTTCCAGGGCCTTGGCTTTCTGACATCCTTGAATAATCTGAATTATCCGATGAACGCGGAAGTTTTGAAGCGCTTTCTTGATTTAAAGTGATTGCTATGGGACCTTTAGGGACTTGGATTTCGATCATCTTCGAAAAATCCGAATTTGGTGATGAATGCGGAAGCCTCGAAGGACTTAGCTGATTTAAATTGGTTGATATGGAACTTTCAGGGACTTGAATTTCTGATATCCTCGAATAACCTGAATTAGCTGATGACTTTGGTAGTCCTTGAGATCTTTGTTGGTTTGAAGTGGTTTGTTTGGAACTTTCGGGGACATGAATTTCCGACATCCTCGAAACACCTAAATTTGCTGATGAATGTGGAATCCTCGAAGTAGTTCGCGGGTTTGAAGTGGCTGATGTGGTACTTTGAGGGGCCTGTATTTCTGATATTCTCGAATAACCTGAAT
The DNA here is from genome assembly GCF_039555335.1 of Amphiura filiformis. Lineage (NCBI taxonomy): Eukaryota > Metazoa > Echinodermata > Ophiuroidea > Amphilepidida > Amphiuridae > Amphiura > Amphiura filiformis. Next base: position 12,007,575 of record NC_092638.1, read on the forward strand.
TGGCTAATGAATGTGGAAGTGTCGAAGCGCTTTGCTGGTATGGAGGTGTAGTTGGTAATGCATCTACAAGGACTTTTGACATCCCCGAATACTCTGAATTGACAGATGAATTTGGAAGTACAGAAGCGCTTTGTTTGTTTGAGGTAATTGGTGTGGGTTCGTCGGAAATTTGTATTTCTGGCATCCGCGAATAACCTGACTTTACTGATGACTGTGGACGGCTGGAAGTGTTTTGCTGGTTTGGAATGGTAGTTGGTATATGACTTCCAGGGGCTTGGATTTCCGATATTCTTGAATAGCCTAGATTTGGTGATGACTGCGGACGTCTGGAAGTGTTTTGCTGGTTTGAAATGGTAGTTGGTATTTGACTTCCAGGGACTTGGATTTCAGACATTCTTGAATAATCTGACGTTGCTGATGACTGCGGATGTCTGGAAGTGTTTTGCTGGATTGGAATGGTAGTTGGTATTTGATTTACAGGGACTTGGATTTCCGACAATCTTGAATAATCCGACGTTTCTGATGATTGCGGACGTTTGGAAGTGTTTTGCTGGTTTGGAATGGTAGTTGGTATTTGACTTCCAGGGGCTTGGATTTCCGATATTCTTGAATAGCCTAGATTTGGTGATGACTGCGGACGTCTTGAAGTGTTTTGCTGGTTTGGAATGTTAGTTGGTATTTGACTTCCAGGGGCTTGGATTTCCGATATTCTTGAATAGCCTAAATTTGGTGATGACTGCGGACGTCTGGAAGTGTTTTGCTGGTTTGAAATGGTAGTTGGTATTTGACTTCCAGGGACTTGGATTTCCGACATTCTTGAATAACCTGACGTTGCTGATGACTGTGGACGTTTGGAAGTGTTTTGCTGGATTGGAATGGTTGTTGGTATTTGATTTACAGGGACTTGGATTTCCGACGATCTTGAATAATCCGACGTTTCTGATGATTGCGGACGTTTGGAAGTGTTTTGCTGGTTTGGAATGGTAGTTGGTATTTGACTTCGAGGGACTTGGATTTCCGATATTCTTGAATAACCGAAATTTGACGATGACTGTGGACGCCTGGAAATACTTTGTTGGTTTGGAGTGGTAGCTGGTATTTGACTTCCAGAGACTTGGATTTCGGGCATTTTTGAATGACCTGATTTTTCAAATGATTGTGGAAGTCTCGAAGCGCTTTGCTGGTTGGGATTAGTTAAGATAATATCTTCTGCGACTTTTATTTCTGAAATCCTCGAGTAACCTAAATTTACTGATGAATGCTGAAGCCTTGGAGGACTATGCTGGTTTGAAGGGCACTCATCATTGGTAGAAAAGAAGACAGTGGTATAGTGTCATCAGAATCGCTGTTCTCCGGTTGAGGTTTGGGATTGTGTCCTGTCGATGACGGAATCTGCGACATTTTAGAATAGGGGTTAGCCAGGGGGTTAGCTACATTTTTAAGAACATTTAGTGGAATAGGACCCATGGTTGGTTTAACCTTTTGCTTGCCACTTGTACTTTTAAAAGTATCTTGTAATCTACCATTCTGTTGTTTATGTTGCCCTACTTTCATATACGGAGAGATTGTTTCATTTAATTTACCAGGGTCGAAGAGAGTGGATATCTATAGCAGTAATATTATTATCTTGCTTTGATGATGAGTCCTCTTCGAATACATCGTTATCTCTTGATGACGAAAACAGTGATAACATTTCGTTATCAAGTGAAGGCGTGGAGGGTAGTCCGCTGTCTGTGCTGTCCGTTCGAGAAGACGAGGTGCCACTGTTGTCCATGAAGTGTCCAAGTGTTATGTGATGTTGATGTTGTGATTCTGTTTCCCATCGCATGGCGTCAAAATCATCTGCTAAAGTCATCTCCGAAGTACTTGATGAAGTTGGTTGTGAACAGAGTAGTGGCATTGGATCGTCAAATATTTCTCTTTCCCGTATACGAAAAGTCACTTCCCAATGCTGAAAATGAAAATTGTAAAAAATGACATTGTTTTAAATAATTATATACTATTTTAATACAACAAAATTAAGTGGTTTAAGCTGAATTATTATATAACAGAATGTAATATATAGCTGTCCGTATTTGCATGATGGTAGGGTCTAACCAACGTCTCAAAAATGCACAGTTTTCTATTACTTAACCTAATTTCACACATCAATTCAACAACATCATTAATTTGATTCCTTCTAATGATAACTGTAATAATAATAATTGTAATAATAACAAATTAGCAGATGTTTTTCGATATATCAGATGTTCTAGATAAAGAGTTTATTATTCAGTCTTAACTAAATTTGCTAAATTCGCTCGTTATGACAAAGAGTAAACTCGCCATCATAAACCAAAGGCCCAAACAAAACTTCAGGAGACGAGATGATTGCGTCCGAACGGTTTGAAGAGTTAACAAGAAGTAATTAAATTATCTAAAGATGGGAAATACATTTTATATAAAGTACCGTTTATGGCAATAATTTTCATATCTCGCCTACTCTGCACCGATTTGAAACATATGTTACCATAAACTCTGACTTTGAATATTTAAAACGCATATCGCATTTTGGTTTTCAGGCCACGTACGGAAAGCAATTCGTCGCTCACAAGACATAGTGGCGTATCACGAGTATGGCCATTTTGAGATAATTGCATCTGAAGTTTTAACCGTTTGTCATACATTGCCTCGATTAAAATGTCCCCTTTTCTTGAACGGATATGAAAATATAAATATTTAGGTTACATATTTTGAATTATTGTGTACAACATTCCCCTTGTTTTGGACGACATAATGGCGTATCAGTGAGCCGCGATATACCGAAATAGTGGTGTATGTCACATATTTACGACATAGTGGCGTATGTCACTGATACGCCACTATGTCGTCATGTACGCAATAATTCCATTGAGTGAGATACGCCAAACCTAATTAATGATAATACTTAATTAATTAATGACATGTATGTCTTGAAAGTTTGTCAGAATGTAGAGCTTTATACATAGATTATGAAACTGATCTTATCTCATTTTGTCAAAAATGGTTGATACGCCACTATGTCTTGCGAGCGACAAATTATTTAAGCCTTATACTGACCTTATCCATCCGCTCATCGTTAATAATAACCGGATCAGGTATTGTGTCTTTTCGAATTTTGTAGGTAACGACACAGACTACACTTGCCAAACACATGACACAAAGTGGGATTACAATTGTAACAACGAGAATAGGAACTGGAATGAAATAGAGAAAAAATGAAAAATCAAAAATATAGAGATGGAATTGGTCGGTACTAATAGTATAGACAAAGTACTCGTGTTGCACATCATCCAATATTAATGTGTTTTGTATCTGCTCAAATTATGAAACTTTAATGAGCAGGTTGTAAGATTTCATGGATTGGAATCGTAAGGCTGGAAACGTTATATGCGGTAAACTGAACTACTATTGAACTAAACTACTACTAAACTGAACTACCATTGAACTAAACTACTACTAAACTGAACTACTAGTACTATTGTGAGGGAAAATATTGACCAGGACCAGAAACTAAAATGTCACCCGTATGCATCACTCTGTGGTGGGGTGGGGGGGCATCGACCATGATGGTGGGGAGGCACCGGATATGATTGGGGGCACAAGCCATTTTCGGCAATATTTTTATGTCATTTTCAAAATTTTCAGACCGATGGGGTGGGGGCTGGCCGTGCCCCTATGACACCACTTGCCCGAATTGCACATACACTTCACCGTTCTACCCCTGTGGTTTTAATGTAGGCTATTATGTCTTTCGCCGAATTAATGTTGGTTCTTTTTTGTGACAACAATGCCATACATGAGAACCTATTTCTGGAAAGCGAGTCGAAAGTTAAATGAATGACAATCATACCTGGAATAGTACTACACATTTCAAACTGACGGACTTCAGAAGGCAATCCCCATAAAACCACGTTATCTGTAGTTTTGTCGCAGCATAAACTCTAAAATCGAACATGATTCCATCATCACCCACACCACAATCCACCGTTACATTAGCGCTTGTTCTTGAGGGAGAAACCTTCATCTTCATCCATGTGCCAGTTGATGTACTTGGACGATTTTCCACGTAGTACGAGTCTATTGGACCATTAGGCGGAACAGGTGGGTCCCATGATAGAAACATTAGCTCGGATGATTTAGGAGCGATGTTAGTATGCAGAAATGGCGATCCAGGAGCTGCAAAGGATGTTATTACTAGTATAGTTATGATAAAGGCATAAGTAGATGTTTTATTATAACATAGTTTCATTCAGAAGAATGTGTCGATAAAATGTTCCAAAATGAATTCATGTTGGTTTAATCAAATTCTGTTAAAATGTTTTAGTTGGTAGTTGGTGTGATTTGGTGAAAGTGATAATTGTGTCGAATGTATGAATGGCCAAGTGGTCCAAAAAACGTGTAAGACAAACGTGTAAGGTCAATTGCATCTTACACGTGTAAGGTTGCATCTTATACGCGTAAGATTGCATCTTATACGTGTCATGTTGCATCTTACACGTGTAAGATCGAAGTGGGATTCTTAAATTGACGAATCACAGAGTAAGAAATCACAAACAACCAATCATCTTACGCTTAGCAATCTTCGACCAATAATATGTAAAGACGTTTCTTAGATTTGTAACGCCCACGACTTCTTATATGTGTAAGCAGCGATATAGAATAATAACTAGATAACTAAAGGACCAATCACAGGACGAGCTAGCTGGAGGAATGGCGACCATATGCTAATTAGGAGATTGTTGTTTACGTCCGTGACGTCATTTTTTGCCAAAATTTTTGTGCCGAAAATGACGAACAATTTCAGTTTTCTTTCTATTACTGTTATATTGTGAAAAACCATATAGCTGTGGAGTTAATCCAATATGTTAGGAAAATATTCAAACCGAGGACACCATGTTGACACTAGCTAAATAAGCTGTATTTTCACTCGTAAGGGTGACAGTCAATTGCAATTTCGTCATTTTATTTTTCACCACAGTTCACAGACGATTTGACCTTTTGAGGTCATTTAGTAGATATGTTTACCAGTCGTTTTGATTTTCGTAACAACAGTTCGCCCTTTGAAAAGTGAACTTCGACGTACGTGGTGCGAAACTTTCTTGCCACCACTTGCCAAGTTTTCTTACGGTGTTTCCCGAATCTTTTTATCGTGTGGTTGATCAGTGCATGAGCGGTAATCACACACGGCACCAGGGCATTCGCTTAACTGCCTTGGGTGTAAGATCTTGAAGTTAGTGATGGACAATACGCGAAATTATTGGCGGCGTACTGCCGTAAGTAGAGCTCGTCACCAACATATCACCAACATCGAATAAGGCAGTTTCTAAGTTTGTATGAGAGCTACAATGTCCTGTATTGTATGCCGAAACTCTGTCAGGAATCGATCCGATTATTGAGATTTATCTCACTTTCTGGTTACTTTTTCTCAGTTATCAATTAATTTCAGGAGGTGGAAGTAAAATATCGATATCGAGGCTGAGATTATTCGACGCTTGTCGTATGTACTAGTCAAATTGAAATACCGTCCATCCCTAATAGGCAATTCTTACGCGTGTAAGAAATGATATGGCGAGATTGCATTGGTCGAATACGCGTAAGATGATTGGTTGTTTGGGGTTTAAATATGGGTTCTTTATATGATTCGTCAATTTAAGCAATTTATGCGATCTTACACGTATAAGATGCAATTTTACACGTGTAAGATGCCATCTTACACGTGTAAGGATAAACGTATAATCTTAAACGGTGTTTTTTTTGGTCCACTTGGCCATTCATACGAATATACCAAATTACGCAGAACAAATTTCTCCATCTGTCGACCACTTTATTTTGTAATTTAGTTTTAGAGTCTTTTAGAAAGGGATTTTTGTTTTAGTGTTCTGATACTTTTTGTGCATAGTATATTGCATTGCTTCCTGGTTGGTTCCGATGATCACGTAATTATTTCTAGACCCGTTGATAGCTTGAATTCTTAATACAAAAATGTAAAAGAAAATGCAATGCCCAAAATGTGCAATGTGGCCTCCAGAATACAATGCGCGCGTGCTACTAGAAATAAACTTGTTTCTCTTTTGATCTTACCTCCTATTTTTGTTTTTCCATACGCTTGCCCAACATCTTTACCACAATGTGCACCATTACAACCAATTACTTTGAAGAGGTATTGTACATTTCCCCAAAGACCAACAACAACAGCATGCAAAGTGCGTACTTCAGGTAAGCTTCCATTAATTACGTCAAAAAGTGGCTCCTTGTAGTAGTTTATTTGGTAATGGGAGATGACGCCCTTTGGTTCAGAGGGAGCATCCCACTCAAGACTCACGTTAGATGATGTTATATCTGTAATCGCGAAGTTCTGTGGTGCACTTGGGACTGAAAGCCAAAGTTAAGAAGGTAATTGGTTTCGATCAATGCAAATATCTCAACCGATGGATTTTGTTGAAAAGTTATATAAATTGTTATCTTTTTAAATGTTTCTCAAGTTTAATTCGTTTTGAACTGAAGAGAGGAATTATTTTGTTGATTACTCCTACGTTAGTAATCTGGCCCTATGATCCCAGGTTTGTCTTTTTTTAAACGGTTTTTGAGAAGACAAAAACACCGGTAAAATGATTATGCCGACTGTAGCTTTACATACACCAGGCACAAAAAGAAACTCGTCAGTTATATTCACCCTTGCTGTTCAATAACTTGATAATTTTGGATTATTCTGAAATATACATTTTGTTAATTGGACTTTGCTTTCTCATTTGACACCCTATTCGTGAAAACCGAACAAGAATTGACCAAGATATGCGCCTCCAAAGCCTCCAACCCCAAAATCAAAAGTTGCATTTTCAACGATTTTCAATGGGAACGCATCGTTGTATTGCACACAAGCACCACGGGCCAATCAATAAAGCACACAGTATAACAGGCACAATTGAATCGTTAAAACTTTTCATTTTGGGGTTTGAGAGTTTGGAGGCGCATATCTTAGTCAATTCTTGCTCAATGTTCACAAAGTCCAATTAACAAAATGTATATTTCAGAATAATCCAAAATTATCAAGTTATTGAACAGCAAGGATGAATATGACTGACGAGTTTCTTTTTGTGCCTGGTGTATATCATATTGGAAGGAAAGCATATAAAACACACATAATATTCGTAGAATACTAATACCACTTGTGCCATTCATCAGTCTGTAATAGCTTACAATTGTATAAAGGAACGCTTAATCAATATTCAGCCCCAAGTTTTGACTTTCTCGTTTTAGTAGAAACAAAGTATAGTTTCTTGTCTTACTTCCTTGACCAGTACGTCCTAGTTGTTTAGCAGAAAATGGTCCTTGTCCCGCGTCCGTGTACGCAGTAACCCACACAAGATAGGTAGTATAGGCTTCCAAATTGTCTATAACAGCGAAAGATGCAGAGTCGCCTATTTCATTTTTGTTCGAAACTCCTCCTGGACATTATTGTAAAAAGATAAGTTTGTTGTAATATAAGTATATTATATTACCGTAAGTTTTGGTTGCAGTAGAAATTAAATAAAGATGATTGGTTGTCTATAATATTTTAGATTTATCAATAATTCGAACAAAATCCTCTCAATATCATCAGTATCAGTATGGATCCAAAGACCATACATTTCCTTAAGAAAATATGTAGGTTATCCGTGCTCTATACGATGCATATCCTATCAGCGACTGCTATACCTTGTTTAGGATTTTCAAAAGAAGTACCTGCATGTGCAACCATGACTGATTCAAAATAACCCGTTTAAGTCATGCAAGTAACTCCGAGGTCGTGAATTGAATTGGTTTGAATGAGGAATACTACGGGAACCAGCGCCTTTTGATAGAAGTCACACATGAGTAACGTAGATAGCCAGTGAAATTGTTCACTTTATTCGATGGCAATGGGCTTCTTCTTCTCTACCTGTATCTTCAATCATGTTTGTACTTTTCTGTCTATATGAGCCAGCTTGCTTACATAATTATGTTTTTTTAACCTGGCTTGAGGGACATGAGCCCTATGTAACGGTTTAAACAAACATACAAATAAAGAAACCGATACCTTCACACTCAGGTTGTTGATGTGAAAGACAATATGATATGTGATATCCCCGTATTATGCCGTTCTTGTATACATCTTTCAAAGGTGTCCACGACACTTTTAATTTTTCCCAACTTTCAACATCTTCTTCCAATGATATTGGTTCTGGTGCTTTCGCTGGCGCTATGGCAGATATGAAAGAAATATTATTATTTCATAATTAATCGTATTATTATTATTGATGTTGGTGTTAAATCATTATTTGTAATTTATTTATAAATTCCGTAAGCTAGACACCATTCAGGTAAACATTGACATTATAATTAGCAGTATACCATTAATCCTTATGGTACTATAATTTTTTTTTTCATATATTTACTACGCTATCGAATGTTGGAATTAATAAGCTTTCAGAGATATTTTGTGCACCCCAAATGTCAAAGTCACAAATAATAATGATTAAAATCAATCTACACCACTTCAGTTTGTTGCACTTTACTTTTAATCGAGAAATACATTTTATATCACAATATCTAATTAACAATATCTAAGTATTCGAGTGAATGTTCATACGTGTTGGTTATTCAAACAGCAAAGTAAGTTTAAACAGTCATTCAACACAACAATTATCGAGACTAACCTCAATATTTCGACATGTAACACGTGTCTTCATCAGGAGAACTCCAAGGATGTTGTGAAGGAGTCATCTCAGGTCAATCGTGAAGTCAACTCCTTCACAACATCCTTGGAGTTCTCCTGATGAAGACACGTGTTACATGTCGAAATATTGAGGTTGGTCTCGATAATTGTTGTGTTGAATGACTGTTTAAATTTACTTTGCAATATCTAAGTAGGAACACTAAATTTGGAAATATTGCAACCATGCACTGCCTGAATCATCTACCTACCTCCTTCTTTTGTTCTAATTGGATTGTCAAGTTCCTCCCATTGTCCTGTGTATTTATGATTAATGGCCCGGATTTTGATATCATAACTTGTGTAAACCTGCAATCCTTTGAGCTCATACTTTAGCTGGTCGGAATCCGCTGAAGTTGTCCCATTATATGGCCTGTATTGTTTTGTTAGATATCGTTATTATTGAGAACATTAAATTTTAAAATGTATCTAAAAGGTAAACAAAATTCACTTAAATAAGAACTAAGTCGTTTTGGGTCTTTATTATACTGGATGAGACACTTTAGGGAATGGTACAACCCCTCCCGTTTAGTAGGGTTAAGAGGTTTGATGTTAATTTGGGTGTAGTTGTAAATGCGTAATTGTATCTAAATTCAAGTTTTTGTTTTGTATCTTTTTTTACCATTGTATTGATGTAGTATGTTAAGGAGTGCAACAATTATCGGACCTATGGTTTTTATTAAAGTCGAGGCTTCAAGCATTTATTGGCACCTGTTCTCCATCTCGGATATTTAAATTATCTTCCTGTAACTGCTTGTTGTTTGATGGAACATATATTACGTTCTTGAGCATTTTTGTTCGGGGTTTGACAACCCTGGATAACCCAAGAAAACCTCTATTGAAGCTTATATCCATTGGGGTCCATTTGAACACCTGGACGGATTGCGAACAGTCAGAAGTTAACACCCTACTCTTTTATAAACTTGCTGCGAGATAGATGCGCTCTGTACACGGGATCGACGGCTTAACGGCCCCTCCAAATTGCGAAGGACGGAGTACTTTCGTGATTTACTTACCCAATTCTAAATGAACGATGGGAGAGCGGAAGTTTGAATTTAATCTACAGAGCTTGCCAACTAATTTCAGACATTTTTTGCCAGGTCAAAATCCCAGCAAGTCTCCACCACTGGGATTTAAACCTGGGACCTCGTGTACTAAACGTAAATACCCTAACAATTAGGCCACGCTTTCCTTCATAAAAGTAATTTTCCAATATTGTTGTACAAGTTTGCATTATTTTGTTTTTGGAATGCAAAAGAGGTTTAACATGTTTACTTTTGTTTTTCAGTGTCTAATTACCAATTGTCATCAATACTGTTAACTCTCCATTGGACATCGTAGTGCTGCATTATACCGTTGGGTTCGTTTGGTGGTTCCCATGTCAAACGTATGCTAGAATTACTTATCGGATCTCCCAGTATTTCTGTTGGGGAGCTTGGAGCTGTTAGAAAATATAAAGCAGTTTCAAAGTTGTTGAAATTTTTCATATCTATAAGAAGCAACCCATGGATAATTTCTGTACTTAGATCATATAAAAATGTTGAATTGCAGACTTTCCAGTACATTTGTCATCTGAGGAGTTTGCCCCTGTATTACTAATCATTACGTTTCAAGTGCCTTAAAGAATTCGCAACATTGTACCATCATTGTAGGCCAAAGTGAAGGTAATAACTTATTATATCCAACACACAGCCCATAGCATGTTATATAGCAAGATTGTCAACATTTGACACATCTGGGTCATAACATGCCAGTTACTTGCCTATATGTCTATTATGTGTTTATCTTGGCTGATAGAAAACCTCAGGATTCATATTATTAAAAATGCAACGATGTAAGAGTAGAAAAATTATTGATTTCTTTATAGAACTAAATAATATTACCTTGTAAATTTAAAGGATATATTGAAAATACAAACCTTCCGTGATATCTTGTATACAGCAGAATGTCGTATTTGGTCCACTTCCAGCGCTGTTGTAGGCTTGTATTACGACAGTGTACTTTGCATATCTTTCTAGATCTAAAAAAAAAATACACACATAGTTATATGTTTTATATGAATACCTAAAGCATGCATGAGAAATATTGTCAAGCAAGTAATTGTAACTAGTCCGCGAGATTGAAAGCATTTACAATAATCAAATTATTTAAGAAACAAAATCCACCACCAATCCTTCGTCACTCATGGTTACTCATAATAATCATGACCATATTTAGGAGAACAAATGCCGAAGCTAGAGTTCATGATTATTTTTAATAATTAATTAATAATAATAATAATAATTTTTTAAATTTCTTTCAAAAATGATAATAAACTGTACGTACTGTTCAGGGTTACCGTGGTGGTTGGTGTATCATGTTTACTTGTACTGTAATCATTGTCATTTCTAACATACAATAAATACCCACGTATGATTCCATTTCGTTGGTCTACTGGCATTTCCTATTCGCATGAAATAGGAGATAAGATAAGCATAATTATTTACAGGTTAATAAATGCGTATCACTTGTTGGGAGTGAAATTGTACAAAATAATTAACGCGTACTGAGATGTTGATGCGTCTAACGCACGGGCTCCGAAAGAGGGGAAGTGTATTAGATGCATCAAAATCCCAGTACAGTGCATTATTTTGTACAATTTCTCGAACAACATTAGTGATACGCAATTATTAAGCTATTTCATACACGACTGAAGAATCCCGTGATATTTGCTATTTTTATAACACAATTGTAACTAAAAATGTTGGAAAAAGCAAGCAAATATAAATGCACCCACTCGCAAGAAAAATGAACACCTTCCTCATAATCACCATCATCTACAGCACCAACATCAACATCACCAACATCATCATTATCATTATTATCATCATAAATAGTAATGACAGTGATCAGAAGCCTGAAGAATCTTGTCAAACATATTGTATTAGTAGCGTTTTTTCTTCAAACACAGCAGATAGGTTAACCCACTAGTTTACCGTAAACTTTACAGTAACTGTTATTATCTTTGATATTTTTTCGTACCTTCCAAAGTAGAATAACATCTCTTTTGCTTGGTTCAGTAGGATATTCATCCGAAATACCGGGAGAAACAACAACACCAACAGGAACTGAATAAATGCAATTATCAAAAGGATGCTTTTCAATGTCTTTTCACTATTTCGAATTAATAATAATAAAGGCAGAATTGATAAATTTTTAAGTTTTCTAACATCTAAGTCCTGGGATACGGGGTTTAATAATCACCCAACATTGGGTTTCTTGGAACGATTTTCGCGGTTTTAAAACAGTTTTAAGGTTATCTCAAGGAAGAAACATTACTTTAATAGTATATGAAAAATTACGACATTTCAGTTGGTCTCTGTTCACCATGCTGCTGTCGCACTAAATTTGGACCTACCACGTTTATGTAGATATACCAAATGTTTTAAATGTGGAGTTATAAGGGTATTTCAAAAATACATATTTTAATAACATTCAAACACAGTCATGAAGAGTTGCGGCAAAACATTGTAATTGCAGTGTTTTTCATTATAAAAAGTTTGAAAGATTTTATGACCGACACTTGTCACTAAAACGTTGTGACCAAAAACAAAACAATCATAAAACACTTTAAACACATATTTGTGTTTGTTGGGCTGATATCAACTCGTTAGCTCGAATTCATGCCGGTAAGCATGCTTTGGCGGATTCTGTACCACAGCTTGCGATGTATTCGCCAAGTGTTGGCTCCAAAATTCTCCGATTGCCATTTCAAGTGATTTTATTGCAAATGTTAACCATGGACTTATTCACTGTCAGAGCTCTAATTGTCTTACCAGATTCATTTGTGATGATCGAAAATTTTTCCGACCAGTCACTCCAAAACTCTTCCTCAGTGTAGTCTATTTTGGCAGCCACTTGTACTTCGTAACTCGTAAATGGTGTTAATTCAGTTAACATTGTGTTCGTAGTATCGACATCTGTAATTTTCTGTGGACATCAAATGAGATGACAAATAAAGTAAGAAATGATAAAACTCAAACGTACACAAAATCATGCAATTGTGAGCAAGTTTGTACAGAACGCGCCATGAACAATCACCTCTTTCGGAATGGATGCGTGTACATGTACATAAGGGTCTTATTGATGCATATTACAATTCAATTGGTCTTTGGTGCAAACAGGACAGAAATGACCGAAATCAATTGTCTTTCTATGCAAATGTGTCATCATGCATGATGTCATAATTTTATAATTATGATTGTCAAAGTTATGGGCATTGTCAATTTATTAAAGAGTCCGCTATGCATGGAATTGCTTAGAAATACAAACACCCCCCCACACACACACCCCACACAAAAACGAGTCCCTGTTAATTCAGAGCCGGAAAAGTGAGTTGTAACCGTTTTTCGGTCGACCAGGCAATGCTCGTATCGGACTACCCTCCTTTTACAGTAATTATCTTCCAATGATCGTACAAGAAATGCTTTCTAAAATAGGACCTACTACAAATTCAATAAATACTTACCTCAAACCATTCATTATGGCTAGTTGATTTGTACTGAATCTTATAAATTAGAATTGGAAAAATACCATTATTCCATTCTGCAGGTATTTTCCATGACACTTGCAGTGTATTATGGGTAACATCATTTAATGTAACATCACAAGGTGGGTTTGGAATAGCTGTAAATTTGGGAAAAAAACAAAACAAAACAAAAACCCGAATAATGATTACGTTACAGAAATGAAACAATTTGTTATATTTTACCAAAACGCATGCTACTATTGTGATACTTAGACAAAAATGTATGTCACTGGCTATCACATTGGGCTATTCCAGTTGAAAGCCACACACCCCCGTGGACGACATAACCTAAATCGCCTACACAGGGCGTGTGAATTTCAAAGGGGGTTACTTGAATGGATGATTCTATTCTATCCATGATGCAGTCATGTCTACAGTAGAATTCATCTCGACCTTTGCAGGACTTAACCCCTTTAAAAGCTATTAAACCAAGATAACACTCATTGAAACAGCTCAACTGATTAAATCGGATCTTCTCTGGTTGTGCACAAGTGACTGTTTTCATGTGCGATATCGCAATAAAGCTGGTATTCATAGCTTCAGTTGGGTAACCGATTATAAAGGAAACGAAAGGAAACAATGTTATGTGTGGCTTTGTTCACGAAATCAGACAATGTCGTGCTTTTTGTAAACCAGCATTCTTGAAAATGAGCAACATAATGATTTTTGACTTAACACGGTTTAGAAATAATTTCTTCATATTTTTGGTGTTATCTGTCGTTTACATGTCCTTCCTAAAACACAAAAGTACGACCCTCTCCAAACACCTAAATTAGCTAAAAATTTAGGACATGTTACAAAACTTTATTTTCTAGAACCTATTTAGAATAATTTAAATGTAGCTTTTACCGGTTTTTTGTGGCATCCTTCAGAAGTGAGCGGTCCGATACCAATATTTTCGGTCAAATCTCCATTCAAATAACACGGGGAGTTGGCTAGCTATGCCTTGCCCTCACTCATATTTTACAAAAGTACGACCATTTCTGAACATCTAACCTAGCTGTAATTTTAGGTCATGTTAGAGAAATATATTTGCTAGAAGTTTTGGAGAATAAATAAAATATTGGCTGGTTATTTTTCACACAGTGATGTTAACTAGGCAAGTGTCCATTCTCCCAACATACATCATTTGTAGGGGTCACGCGTCAATGGTGAGAGCACTGTGTATTGTGTATAGGAAAACGGACAGTAACTGCAGTATGCTACACCCACTGTGTTGGAGATTCAGATCATGTCTTCCGTAGGAGGTGTATGGATTTCAACTGAAATAAACCATTTCCAATATATTTATATAATCCAAGGAACGTATATGGTCGAATCCAACCAAAAGTGTCCACGGGCCAAAAATAAAAGTCCGAAATAAAAATGTCTCCACAATTTTTTCCTTTTGCCCATTGATTGATGACATATTGGCCTTATAGGAACCAAAAGTGCCATTACTAATCTTGAAAAATAAATCCAGGACGTGTGATAGTAAATGTGATATCAAAACCCAATGTTACCTACGAATACCACTAGGATGCTTTCACTATCGCAATACTAATCAACCTAAAACAAATGGAATATTCCCATTAACGCTTTTTCGTGTAATGTAGACCACAGGGTGTCAGGAAAATGCTAGCTCAACCAGAAAATATTTGTTTTTATTTTTATAACGCGATCAATATGATCTTAGTCAATTTATGCTAGTTTATTTTGAAAATGAAGTTAATGTCAGTTTCTGTATTTTATTTATCAAATGAGTATGAATCAATTTACACATTGTATAAGAACGAGTAGGATATATGTTTTCAAGAATATTAGGAATTATAAGCATACACCTAACGCTTTATACAATGAAAAGGTGAACAAACCCGGGTATTCGTAGGTAACATGAGCGATTTAACAATATCTATATTGAGTTTAGAGGTTTAAAGTTTGCTATTATGGTAATGAATTAATAAAATGGTAGTTTTAGATCTCTTTCAGATGGTACGTCCAAATGAATAAATGCTATTACCTTAGATCAAAATTTTTTGATGCTTTTAGCAAGATTTTGACCACTTCATTTTGATATACAAGTAGTTAATCAGCAATTTTACATAATAAATAATTGTTGAATGAATCCGTATATGGGTAATAATAGTGTCCTGGGGTACCGCTTAAAGTTTTTGACAATTAATTTGCATTGGTAGCGACACTTCATTACACATGTCATGTATTATGCTGTATTCGTAAGTAACATTTCAGTATTTGTAGGTAAGAATTATACTTTTGGTGGATATCCCAATCAAAACTTCATTTTATAAAGCACTTTGAATGTATCATTTTCTTTATGTGCGTTTATTGATACTTTAGACCCTATCATGTATTAATAATGTCGGTTCACAGCGGTTGAAAGAGTATTGAAGTAAGAAACAAAGGCACTAAAGTGACTTTAATTTGCTTAATTGCACACAACTCGCTTAAAACCGTTATTGCAGACTTGTGAAGTCCATCTTGGAGTCAGTTACGTCTTGTGGCCTTTCGTTTGAGGGCAACTACAATTAGCTTATTACCAGGGTCCATCATTATGTTGTCTAGATCATGAGACAATGAGAATAGTCGTTTTTCCATGGTATTCGTAGGTAACCTTAGCGAAAACGTCAAAATTTACCTTCGAATAAATCAATTTGGACACAAATTACTCAGACACCAGAAGGTCGGTAAACATTTAAAATGAAGCACACATGACAGTTGACAAATCCAAGTATTTATCCCTTCTAATCTTCTTTGAATCTGATTTTTCTTTCAAATGAGCAGACCGTCGTCTATTTCAGTACATATTTTTCAACAATTAAGCCGTATTCAGTTTTTTGCATGGTGGGCATGTATGTGAATTCGCAACTTTCATTGACATATGATTTGATAGCAAACATACAGGCCTTCGTTATGTATCAATATGGGCATTGGCATGAATGGCGGTGTTTCACAATACTGTCATGATGTCAAATTGTATTCGTAGGTAACATTCGGTTACCGAAATTTACCTACGAATACTTGCTTTTATTGTTGACATCTCAGAAATATTTAAACGCAGGCTATTGAAACTTGGTAGAAATAAAGAGTGTATTACCCTGCACCTATTGCTTAACTATTGTTTACTATTCTCTCACTTTGTGGAAATGACACAGCTTTTAACATGTATTCGGAGGTAACGCATATTTTTTACCAAACCTACCTTTGTGCCATTTAGAATTTCTGGCAGCTAAACACAATAATAAAGATGCCTGAATGCAATGCATTTCAGTATTGGACATATCAAAGCTTGTATCAATTGCGCATTTATTAGTGATTTCCATTTTTTAAAGATATATCTAGTGCTATGAAAAATTGTATTCGTAGGTAATGTAAAAAATACCACTCAAAAATGATCACAAAAATTCATAATTATGTACAAATATGTGAAAAATTGAACAGGCAATCTTTGAATACACGCCTTTCAGGAAATCAATTTAGATTCAATCCAATGACTTCTTTTCATAACTGATTTAGACGTTTTTAAAAATACTTTAAGAAATATTTTGAAAAAATGGGTAAAAATAGCATGTTTTGGGGTCTCTGTGTCTAAGTTTTTCACAGAAGGGGGTCTTATTATATATGGCGCGAAGCGTATGATCAAGGCGAATAAACACAATACAAAAATGAATGCCAATTGATTAATACTTTTAAGTTATGGCCCTGAACATGCCGTGTACACTTTTCGTTGGATTCGACCATATGGTTTATATGCGTACACTATAACATTTTGTGCACATAACTACAACAACAGTAGTCAACAATAGCAACCCGGAATAGCAACAACAAAACGAAATCACAGTACACTTACACTGCGTATCCAGATTGAAGCTTGTAGAATCAGTATGCGAACCTAATACGTTGCTTGAGTTGACTCTTACGTGTTGAAGCGATGTGGCGTTGGGAATGTAACACGAATTTTCACCTTTTGTTTTGCTATCAGGGCAGGCTATCCAGGGGTCGTTTGCTCTGCAACAATGACAACAACACAAAAAGCAATCAAAAACGGAGCTGATTAGTACCCCTCCCATAATAAATGAGTTAGAGTTTTATTTTGACTTCGATTTAGGGTTAGAGTTAGGAGTTCGATTTTGAGTTTTTAATTATGAGTTAGAGTTGCATTGTCAAAGAATATGGGAGGTGTGGTGCAGTGCTTCTTTTGTTGTATGATGTCCGGGATGATGTCAGATCGAGATAGATATTTCATGGGTATTTTCATGTTTTTGTGCAATAATTGAGCTCCCTACCAATGCACTACTCTTACCTCTTTGACTTTTTATGAATTTGATTTAAATTGTGTTTTTGTAATCCTATTTTCTTTTAAATATGTTTTTTTTTGATGTAGTAATATATTACTTTGAAATTGTACAGAGATAATATTTTTATGTTGTATCAATTAATGTGTAAATTTTGATGTTTGTAAATTGTAAATTGTGTCGCAATTCAGTTTTTACTGCTATGACATTTAATAAAATATACCTGAAATATAAAACAGGGTTTGAAAATAGCTTGTGTAAATCTCCGTTATCATCGTGACGTTCCAGCTACGGTTTACATCTCGTATACGTGACGCTGGACAAATCAAACTCTGTTCACTGCTAAAGGAAACTTGTGTGGGGTGTGGGGTGTGTGTGTGAATGTGAATACAATGGAGCAAATAAATCTGCAATCAATTCAGCCATGGTTTGCTAAGAGTTGAACAGGGTACCTGTGTCATCAAATCATTGTAACACCTCTTCGAAAGTGATTACGTAAAAGTGATAACATGGGGGAGGGGACAGTGTCATAGCCAGGAGGTTTAAATAGGGTGGGCCAAATGAGGAAGGCAAAGGGGAGCAAGGCAACTGTTAATGGGTGGGTGGCCGAAGAAAATGACAAATATCATGGCCGATAGCATCCAATAGGAAGGGGGCAGGGAAAAGATATTCTATATGCGGACTGCCGATTTTTTCTGGAAAAAACTATAATTGTTTTTTGTCAAATCGTGGGATTTTACAAACGCGCGCGCAAGCTTTGAGACGAACCTTTTTTTTGCCTAATAAACCTATTGTTAATGTTATAGTAGTTACCAATTTGACCCCTACCCCCCCCCCCCTTTCCAAAACTTACACAATACTCCACGATATTGTTCACATCTGAGCATGTACTAGTATACAGGTGGTCCCTGAAAGAACTGTATCGTCGGAAACTGATTTTTTTTTTTTGCTTTTTAACACCAAAACTAAACATAACTAAATAACTGATGTGGTTGAAGAATATATCAGCTATCACATACCTTTTGAATTTTGACAATTGAATATTGACCGCTCATTTTTAGAATAGAACATTTTTACGAGATTACCTCATTTTCAATCTGTTCCACGGAGACAAAAATATTTATCAATGACAACTGACGTTTCATGCGCTGATGATGCGCAGTGATTAGCACAGATCATCGATTGATATTTGAATCCGTGGAAAGGTTTGAAAATGAGAGCGTTTCGTATATATATTTCAAGAACGGGGTGGTCAATTGTCAAAATTAAAAAAGTATGGGGTAGCTGATTTATTGTGGAACCACGCTAGTTATTTAGTTATGTTTAATTGTGGTGTTAAAACACCCAAACAATTCAATACAGTTCTTTCAAGGACAACCAGTATCCCTGTTTACGGGTATCTCAATCTCGCATTTAAAGCTTAATAGTTTTGATAATTTAATACACCTAAATGTACTCACTGATAATGGGGTTTATATTGAAAGACATATGTCATCCTAAAGTTTGTGGGGTCGCCTTCGTCCCATTCACACCAAAAGTCAATAATATTTCGGCTTATACAGATGAAATTTTGCACTGGACCTGGTGGAACTGAAAAATACAATATACATAATAAGAAAAGACATGTGAATATAAACAAATATCTACATAATGTTCATCATAATGGAAGAAAAACTAACTTGATTACGTAACATTCTACTATGGTTAGTCAGAATAAATTAAAATCTGGTTTTCCCTTTAAAGTTAATATAAATGAAGCAGAGGTTAACAGAATATGCTAAAATACCAGGAAGATTTTCAGTATCAGATAATTGTGTATGACTTTGAAAGGCATGACAACATAAAAATAATCATGGTAATAAAATAATCATGGTAATAACAAGTTAAAGTGAAAGAATCTCCACTGCCTATGTTGGATGTTTAACTTGGAGTTCTATGTGGAATTGAATATCATAATATGACTTTGTGTCGAACTACGGTATACCTACAAACACACAAACACAACAAATTTGGCCGTTTTCATTTAATTTAAGTACAAGTTGGGACTTAACAAAAAGTCAAATAAAAATATTATATGTGAGCGTACACTACGAATGAGCCGTAAAGTCGGCAAATTGTATTCTGAGATACAGTATAAAATGTGCGTGAAGGTCGTATTCATAGGTACCTCAATTAGGCGCGACATGTTTCTCATTTTATAGCGTTTAAACCAATCAATAATCCTATTGTTGAAAAGGCAAATAATAATCTTCTACCTATTTCTATAGAATCATTAAATAGCTCTAATCTTTGTTTGCTTTGGCTAAATCCTGTTCAAGTGGTGGGTTACAATTACATTGTATTTTGTCTATAGGTATGTATAACCAACAATTAACAATGAGAGAATATTCCTGAACCTCATTGACTTGGGGATGATTTGAAATGACTGCCAATTATGACTTTATTTCCAGCAATGTTGAAAAACAGACACATGTAGAACCGAAAAAAGGTACCATTTTGTTGAAGGAGCAGAGTTCAACAAACCATATCATACCATATCTGGATATCATTTGAAGTCAAATGATATACCATTTTATAGCTTATGATATATATTTTCTAAACACGAAATAAAACAAAATTGACCGGGCCGACTTTACGGCTGATTCGTAGTGTCCGGTCACATATTCGTGACTCGTTGTGACTTTAGTGTATTATATGCTAGTTCGTTTTTATCATTACTTTTTCGGTATAAAGAAGTAGGAAATGTGACTTACTTCCAACCCTAACAAGGAGAGGAATGCTGCAGACAGATGTATCCTTCACACCGGGCTTCACACAGCACTGAAACTGAGCTGTATCATTAAACTGAAGATTGTACAATGATATTTGAGATGTAGTTTCGTTCACGGCACTGATGTTCTCTGATATCACTGTAGAATTTCTCAACCATTGGATATCTTTAGCGAGACAACCAGAAGAACATGTGCAAGTGATATTGAGATCTGTACCAGTTTCTTTATATGCCTCTTCAGGATCGATTACTGTAAGTAAGATACAAACATATTATCAGTAAGAAAAATAGAAGCTTTATTAACTTGAATTTAAGAAGGGAGCACAGCAAACCATCGACCTCTGTGTTTGCCGTACGTAAGTAAATAATCTGTTGATAATGATTACTTGCACCCTCTTAAGGTTTTTAGGAAGCTCCGGTACTCCCCCATTGCTGACTCTTTAGCACAAATGCGCAACCTAATCCCACACAAGCAAATTACACTTACAACTTGAACATTTAACGTCCATATAAATTGGCAATCGTATTACGTGGGACTTGGAGGGTTACAACATAAGCACATTATTTTGGGTAAAGTAGCCGAAATCTTTTTAATTTTTCAATTAATGAATAATATCATATACATTACGTTTTAGATCCCTTAAACAACATTTTAATTTTCACTTTGCCCCAAAGGTGAACACCACATCTGGGGACCACATGGATTAATGAGTTACACATATATTTGCAGTCATGTAGTTCACCTGACTCACGAATCATTTGGTTTATATGGCTACACTACTGTTGTTGCTCTAGTTTGTCTTTTAGGAGTAGCCCTTACCTAATTTAGTGGTAACTACTATAGTACATAGATGCACTAGAATCAGGATGAGGTATAAATTGAAAACTGTCATGTTGGTCATGATGCGATTTGTTAGCAGAGTACCATGTCAGAGAACATTGTATAAGTATAAGTATCTGGTATACACCTCGTTATAAAGCAAGCTGCAAAGTTAAGAACGACATCAGCAGTAAATTTAAATACATTTTGGCACCAAAATACACAGTGTCATTGATCTTTACATGTTCCATGAAATGAAAAAGAAATTCACCATTAACTGTATATTGTAATGGTTATAGCCACAATGTCAAACAACAAGGTACAAACAAGAAAGCAAATAATACTTTCAGATTTTAATCGACAGAAGGTGCGCACACATTACAATAAGTTAGGGTCATTTTCCCCCAGGTCATTACCTAATGTCAGTGAGTATTTTCAACTTCAAGAAGTAATACATGAGCGTTCCATACACATTATGCAGTCAAACATCGTACTTTTTTTTTAACTCATGAGTAAAACATTAATGTGAATTTAAAATCTGTAAGTTGCTTAGCTGCTGCAACATACGAAGTCGGCGATACAGTGTTATCAATTCGAGTTCTGATTGTTTAAACAAAACATTTCTCTTTTAACGAGTACGTGAATACATAAAGACAAATATAAATTTCCCATCATAAATCATATCTCACCTTTTTACTCTTCAAACGGTTGAAAAATTGAGCTGACATTGTCGACACAAACGGTTCGAAATATATAGTAATAATAATGGAGCCATGCGTGTGATCTTCTCGTGAGGTCCTTTTACATTGATTGAACCGATAGTACCTGTGTAGTGTCATCACGGTTCACAAATTAATTTGAAAAGAATTGTAATTGTTGTACTTTGGCTGGTGATAAGGTTACAGTGTGTACGTAAACATGAACTTTACACTTCCCGTAGCTAGAATATTGTGAAATGGTTTTTCAGGAAACACGAACTTTTTTTGGTTAGTGGGAGGAATTTAATGTGGACCCCCTCAGCTTACATCGCTTGGTAAAAACTTACTCCATAGACAATTCGGTATTGAATACCCATACATCACTGCATTGTACAAACCTAGCAAAATTGACTGCTTATCACGAACATACACCTTAGCTACCAGCAACAAAGTTATAGTGCTCCTGGAGCACTCAATTAATATACAGACCTACTCCCCAGCACCGATATCTTCATGGCAGAAATCGCCATGGTAGGTTGAATCCACCGCCACGCATGGCCATTTTGTTCCGACCTGTTTAATAGTTTTGACGCATAATGGGCCGAAGGACATCTGACTAAGGCTACTGACCATAGCCCGGTGACTGACCTCGAGCATAGATTATCAAAAATATATGGTGTGAGTTAGCATGGTACGCCATAGGTCACTGCTTTTAGACTACCTCCACGATTGACCTATACACTGCGCTATATAATTCTGCACATATAAAATCAGAATTATTGTCAGTTTTTGAGTTCAAGACGCAAGCTTCTTTCTCAAGACGCTAGCTAACGACGATCATATCTGTTCAACATGTATATTCAAGTGCAAGGAACCACATCTGGCTTCTTTATAAGAAATCATTTACGGGAGATATTCATCATTTTCTACCCCGGTATCCAAAGATTTTGGTCTGAAAATCAACATCGTGCATAGCACATTCACGTGTATCGATCCCGTGTACTTATTTTAGTATCTCTGCTGTACCAAGTAATATTAGCCAGGCGATGTCGGTGTGTGTGGTGTCATTTATGATTTGAATATTCTTGCCCATATGACTTTTTCGGTCATTAAGAAAAGGGTTGAAGTTATGGCATTTTATCGTAGAATTAGGGTTTGGAATAATGCTAGGATTAGGGTTACTTAGGCTATACGTTAGAGTTTAGGGTTAGGGTAAGGGTTGTGGTTTATAAATAAGTTATTGGGTTGTGGGACTAATGACCCTTCGGACTATCTACCCGTATAAAACCCATATTGCCATAACGCACGGGTGAAAATACTGTAAAAGTGCTAAAGCAAATGAGGTAATAACCAAATATTACTCTTTAGAAATCCCCGATCTATACTGCGCCTTTTGTTTTTATTTCAGAAAATATTCAAAAACACTCTGGCCCTATTCAGTGTACGAGATTTACACATGTGCCTTTTAAAGGACATCCCATATCGTATATTATGTACGGGTTGTGGGATAGGCTTTTACGACGGGAATTCATAGCAATTAGTGGGTTTTTAGCGGGTTCGTCGTCGGACAAGTTTAGAACTGGCAAGCTTTCGTCAGGAGTAGCTCTAACTTCTTCAGGACAAAGTACCTAAGAATGAGACATGTAGGCCGCCCTTGCCTACTGATGGCTCTAAAAAGAGCCGTTCACTGAAGACTGACCCTTGTCAACAGAAAACAAGCAGACCTCGCTTATCTGCTAATTTTAAAGATTTGGTGGCTCTGAAAAGAGCCGTTAATGTCCGGGGTTCGCTCTTGAGTGACCGTCATGATGGAGCACTTGGCCGGATTGAAACACAAGCCTCAACTTGTCATTGTTCAAACTTGTAGATTGGCCAATAGATCGATAAATGAGAGGAACATCTATGGTCCAAGAACCATCCCTTGTGGTATATTTTCATTTGGAATTGTATTGATTGAATAGTTAAAAAAAAAACAGTGTGTGTGGTTTCACCTCCATTCGTTCGAGTCGCTTGTCATATGACGTTGCATGGCAAGGTTGAACAAAGGGGCACTGTTTATTGACCCCCGCATTGAACCATGTGAGGGACACTCCATATTATTAACACTATTATAAATAAATAAATAAATAAATAAATAAATATATTCTGTTTACGGTCGTTTCTCAAATCCTAACATAACATCTCTAAATCCTACATTTTATACTATTGCCCTAATTACAACCTTAATAAAACCCTAATTCTAATATAGTTTTTTATCCAATTTCGGCACTATAGTTTCAGATCAATGATTGTTTTCGCCGATATTTTGTAAAATTTCACAATAAAAATTATTCAGGATAGTTAACAAAAATAACAAAACAATGACACCAGGAAGAACATATACATGTATACATACTTTCGGTGTGTTATTATTTATATTATTCGACGATCGTATACGTAAAGTAAAGCCGACAGATATCCTTTGTGCTCCCTGTCACTAATCAAATTATGTGAGGTTAATAGCTACGAAAAATGCCGACGATAGAAATGAAGTCAGAAGTCCTACTCTGTATTTTCCCTTAGATCTGCATGAGTAATTCTATGTTATGCTGAATTTGTTCTCAAAATAGCTGCGAGACGAGCGACACATTTTTGGACCAATCAATGTACTAAAAAGACAAAAAGCGCGTTACCTTATTGGGCATACTAATTCACAATCGCTCAGCGATTGAGTATAAACCCAGTTTTTAATACCGTAATAATGATATTGGACGGTGTTTTGGTAAAATAAGATTTTCTAGTGTTTCCTGCTACGCAGTAATATATCTGGGATATGAAGATTTATGATAGAAGTACGTTTTAATATCATACTTTGACACATTGTGATATGCAAGGATGTCAGAACAACTAAGTTTGATGCTATGTTGGATTATTTTCTGCGACTTTGGAATATTTGGTAAGAACAGTATGGAAACTTTGTATAATCTAAATCTGATACATTCATGTTGCTTTTCTGTTGTTATGTATATATTATTTTGTTATTATGTATTATATGTTATAACCAATTACCAATTTTGTTTCATTTCGTGTTTAGAAAATATATATCATAAGCTTTAAAATAGTATAGCATTTGACTTCAAACGATATCCAGAAGCGGAGTTATGGTTTGTTGAACTTTGCTCCTTCAACAAAATGGTATACCTTTTTCGGTTCAACATGACAATGTGTCTCTTTTTCCACATTGCTGGTAATAAATACCAAACAGTCATAATTGGCGGTCATTTCAAATCATCCCCAAGTCAACGAGGCTCAGGAATGTCCTCTCATTTTTAATTGCTGGTTATACATACCTTGACAAAATACAATGCTTTGTAACCCACCACTTGAACAGGATTTAGCCAAAGCAAACAAAGACTAGAGATATTTAAGAATTCTATAGGCATAGGTAGAAGTTATTGATTAGTTTAAAAGCTGTTAAAATGAGATACATGTAACTTGAGGTACCTATGAAATCGACCTTCATGCACATTTTACACTGTAACTCAGAATACAATTTAGGTTATTTATGGCACATTCGTGGTGTACGGTCACATATTATAGACAAAAATATGAAATTTTGAAACAACAACCAAAATCAGAAAGACAGTTCAAAATCAAAAGAATTTATTTCAAAAATTGTCATGATATAATTGAAACATGCCAAACCAGTCAAAATGTTTAAAAAAACTGTTTGGATTTTGTGTATATCTTTATTGCACTTTTGTTTCATTGGATGTATGGTTTGACATTTCTAGTCAAGTTTCTATATACTAAATGTCTGTATATAACAATAGAGGTTATCCACTTTATTCATGCGTGACTTCTAACAAAAGGCGCTGATACCCGTAGTATTCCTCATTCAAACCAATTCAATGCACGACCTCGGAGTTACCTTTATGACTTTGGCGGGTTATTTTGAAGCAGTCATGGTTGCACATGCGGGTACTTCTTTTGAAAGTCCTAAACAAGGTATAGCAGTCGCTGATAGGATATGCAGCTTATAGAGCATGGATAACCTATATTACGCTCACATTTTACAGTGCTATAATAGACCATGCATTATCTAGACCATTTTGAATTTTTTTTTGATGTTCAAACATTTTGGTTCTTGTAAATAGAGAGTGCTGAGAATATTTAGCACGCCAAGAGGGAGGGGTGTAAGCAATTGGGCAGTCCGAAGGGGTGGGGTGGTAAGCAATTTTGGCACGACTTTCGTTAGGTTTAATGACCAATAATTATTGCACAGCCCTATAAACATGATGAATATGGTACTACTCATCACCCGGGGTTATGCACACCTATATTTGTAAATGTGTCGCCATTATATCTCTTTAATTTATGGAGATAAATGGGGACTTAATTGTCTAGGTTAGCAGGTCTCATTTGGTTCTGAAGAATATCATTTCCACTTTCTCAAATTTTAGATGGTTGTGGTCAATCCGGAGAAGTTCTATCCATCAGATGTCCTTCTCACCTTACAACAGAAGCAGACCCTGGCGGTGGCTTTCGTATGTTGACGTTTCCTGACCCTGTTGTCCTCTCAGGAACAAATGTAACATTTACCCGACACCCGGATTTGACATATTTTCCAATAGGTCAGACGAATCTGACGTTCACAGCATCTGATTCCAGTGGTCAGGAGGAGATATGCAGCTTTCATGTTACTGTTACTGGTAAGAATACTGGTTCTGTTTACTGGTAGAAAAACGGGGAGAAGAGAACATCGAGCGGTAATCCATTTGTTATGGTTCTCTCATATGTTCCTATAGTGAGTATAGCTATACACAGCAAAAACACTGTTTAAAATGTCGCTGTTTAAAACGATGTTGTTCAAACTTTGAACAACATTGTTTAAAAGACAGTCCTTGAATGTTAAACAGTGTGTGTTTAATTCATGAATAATACCAAAAAGGAACTTTTAAACAACGTTGTTTAAAAAGATCGAATTTAGCAAAAGAGGGGTTTCCTTCCTTGAAATCAGGGTCAGATTCATCATCATGGCGGATGACTATATGTGATTGACTGAGGCTCCAAAAGTGGGAAATGCCAGACCTAATTGATACATTCAGAGGTAAGTGTTTGGTTTAAATATTGTTTGATGTGATAGAGTATTATATTACACAGTTGTGTAGTTGTACATGCTAAATGATGCAAGCTGTGCAGTAATATGCAGCTGTGACAAGTACAGAGTGAGTGTAAGCTAGTGTAAGCTTAACCACATCAAACAATATTTAAACCAAACACTTACCTCTGAATGTATCACATTCACACTGCTCATGCACAGATGCATGGGGCTGATGTGCATGTTTTACAGTTAATTCTTCTTGCCCATTCTCCCAAGTAAATTGATTTCAACAAACAAAAATGTTTAAAACATTTAAACAACAAGTTTAAACAACTATGTATGTTTTAAACAATTGTTTTAAACAACAGCCATAAACAGCTTTAAACAACTGTTTGTTTTAAACATTTGTTGTTTAAAATACTTTAAACAACTAAAGTTAAACAACCCAGATGTTTAAAACTGTTGTTTAAAAAATTGTTTAAAATTTTAAACAATTGGATGTTTAAAGTTTAAACAACCCAAGGTTGTTTAAACTTTGAACAGAAGTTGTTAGAGTGATCGACGTAAACAGTGTTGTTTAAAAATTTTAAACAGTTGTTTAAAATATTTTTTACTGTGTAGTATACAAAGTCAATTTGGTCTCAATTTTACTTTTATCCTATCTATGATATACCTAAATGAAAAAATATCAACATGTAGGTTCCTGCAGTGGGGTAGCGTGGATCATCATGGGGGAGGGGGGCATGATTGGGGTGGGGCGCACAGGGTCTGATTTGGGGAACAGGCCATTTTTCGGTAATTTTCCTATGAGATTTTCTAAATTTTCTGATCGATTATGCACGTCAGATGAGTGATTCTAAATACTTTTTCGTTATCCCAATTTGAGTGTTTCAGTCTGTGTGTTTCAGTCTCCGTGTCCTCAATGATTCATATTATGGTACCTTCTGAGTGCGTGAGTCTCATTTACAGTAAAAGAAGAAAGATATAAGTAGACATTTTTGCATAGACGGTTAATATTTCCAACTGCAACTGTCTCTGAAACCGTAAACTTGACAATACTGGTCTAATTATACAGGTCCTATTGTTTCCGGGACATGTAGTTAGAAATATTGACCGCCTTTTTTTTTTTTTTTTTTCCTAACACCAACTAAGAGCTTTTCGCTTCCATTTACAGCACGCACAACAGAATCGGCTTCAATTCTGGCAACAACTTCTTCCTCTTCTACAACAGCTTCATACACTTCACGCTCCCTTGTAACTACTTTTACAATGACAAATGTGCCAACGACATCAACAAACCGGCCAACTTCTATATCAAAAGAAGCTGCAATAAGAAGCTCTACATCTTTGGACACTGTGGAGTTAACATCTTCTCCTGACATTTCATCCTCATTAACAACATCCAGTAAGCTCAAAACCTGTTTCCAGAAGAGAATCAACCAAAAAATTACTAGAATGTACATTAACACCAAAAAAAAAAAAAAAAAAAAAACAGTTTTACGGGCCCGACTAACCCAGATTTTGTGTCCGAGGGTTCTCTTTTAGGTGTATGAAGTTAAAATCAGCAGTTGTTTGGCCGAAGTAGATTAATGTTGACTGAAATTTTTGAAAAAGTTAGAAAATTATTATTATCATCATTATTATTATTATTATTATTATTATTATTATTATTATTATTATTATTATTATTATTATTATTATTATTATTATTATTATTATTATTATTATTATGCAGCATCAGATGACATTGGAACTGCTTCACCATATTTACTAATATCAATCCTTTTGAGTGGGGTGGTTGTTGTTCTCTGCATTTTTTTGACATTAAGTTGTTGTTTGATTTACAAGTACCAAAAAAGGTGAGTTTTATTAGGGTGCTTTATGTTGGTTGTTTTGTTTTGTTTGTTTGTTTGTTTGTTTGTTTGTTTGTTTGTTTGTTTGTTTGTTTGTTTGTGTGTGTGTTAGAAAGAAAGAAGGACGGAAGGAAGGAAGAAATTAAGAAAGATATAAAAAGAAATTAAGAAAGAAAGACAGAAAGACAGAAAGAAAGAAAGACAGAAAGAAAGAAAGAAAGAAAGAAAGAAAGAAAGAAAGAAAGAAAGAAAGAAAGAAAGAAAGAAAGAAAGAAAAATGAAATAAATAAATAAAGAAAGAATGAAAGAAAGAATGAATGAAAGAAAGAAAGAACGAAAACAAGAAAGAAAGAAAGAAAGAAGGAAAGATAGAAAGAAAGAAAGAAAGAAAGAAAGAAAGAAAGAAAGAAAGAAAGAAAGAAAGAAAGAAAGAAAGAAAGAAAGAAAGAAAGATTAAACAATGAAAAAGTAAAATAAAAACAATGTTAGAAAAAAACCCAATTTCATTTCTACTCATTATACATTTTTATCTCATCAGAGAAAGGAACAATAATAATGGACAGGAACGTGTTACCAGAAATCCCTACGAAAACGAAAACGAAAACTGGCGGGAGCTAGCTCTGTATCAAGTGAAGGAACATGAAGAGAGAAACAGATCTTCTACAATGGATACAGATGAGGAGGACACATCGCAGCCACAATTCATAAGTGCACTAATAAGAATACCTTCAGTTAAAAGTACAGCTACTCTTCCAAGGATCCGTGAGACAGGAACATATGTGGTGGACTTTTCTGAAACTTGATCAATCAATATTCTATTTTTGTGTGAAATAGTGTGCTGGGTTCCTCAGGGTTCAATCTGCGAGTCTCTGCTATAACCGTTACAAATAACATCAGTGGCACAGTATACAGTTGATGCATATTATTATAAGAAAAGTTTGAAATACTTAGAACTTTCAAAACTTACAGTCTTATACACATAATGAAATATTTTCACTAACTTGCAGTCTTAAGCATACAATTCTATCAATGAATGCCGGGCCCGATACTTTGCGGGTATTTTTGTAAAAGAAAAAGGAATAAAAAAAATGGAGGAAAGAAAATTCATTTAATCAATTTCTCCGAGAGTATTATTAATGTGCACCACAAAACAAACGTGAGAAGAGACATACATGTTATTGAGAGATATCATTTGAGACATAAGCCTTAAGGGTAGACGAAGTATTGTTGGTCGAAGCAACCTAAAAATCGATTTCCATTATCTAGATCAATATATTATTGAAAAATAACACCTTGATGTTTTGCAAAAGTTCATTCTACAAATCGTATACTTTGCAAACTTGCTTAATATATTGTTTTTAATAAGTTATGTACGTTTTACAAAAGTGTTGTTGTTTCAGCCTAAGTTACAACGTAACTCAAGAACCGCAGCACCTATAAAAGTATAATTATCTGTGATATTTTAATTCTTCTACACGCTCGCTATGAATTGAGCAATGCAGTTTTTGCCAAAGCTCACTACCATTCGTGAGATGATGTGAACTACCAAATCACAACAGTTTAAAATAGTTTACCTTAATGTACGATTTCAGTCAAATTTTGATTTTGTTATTCTTTATTCAAAATGTTGAAATAATATTAGTAATAACTGACGGTAAGGGTTCATGTCCATTTTAGGTCGAAATAACAAGGTAAAGTGAAAGAAACCCCACTGGTAATTTTGGCCATTTAACACGCGGTTCTATGGGAGGACATATTATCATAATTTAAAACATATTATCATAATTTTTAAATTATGATAATATGTCGAACTTTGCTCTGTTGACCTACAAAGACAACAAATTTGGCTGGTTCCATTTATGTGCAAGTTGGGACATGTGTAAACATTACAAATATGCAAAAAAATCAGGTTTGAAAAAAAATTAACCAATATCATATTATAAGATCGTACATTATTGGCTTTAACCATAACGCCCGAAGGGCTTTTTGGCGACTGGAAGGGAAAGAAAGCGGAGAAACAAAGAGAGAAAACGAACTAAGAAGTTGTTGGCTCTGGGTGGGATCAAACCCGAGACCCTTCGCATGCCAAGCAATAGGCCGCCGACACTTAGCTAGCTACGGGTCTTACGGTGGCCAGGCCAGCAAATTCGCGGGCATATATCACCGTTAGGGAGATTGCGTCATCACATCCTGTGGGATGCACGCAAGCGCCGTGAAGTTGTTTGTAGTGTTTTGTAGTACTCGGTCTTGTTAGGGTTAACATAAGTTTCATAGTTTGAAATTAACTATAGCATGGCAATGGTGCCCCAATGAAGGGCCAATGTTTGAGTTCAATTGGCCCAACATTGGCTGACAGTATTGGGCCAATCATGTTTTGCTCATGGGCCCAAGGTTGGCTCAATATTGGGTTTGGGCCAATGTTGGCCCCAGCTTGGCCCAAACCTTGTCACAGTTATTGAACCAACATTGGGTCTGTACCTATTTCTCATTGGCAAACAATTGGCTGCCAATGTTTTAACCATATGTAATTTTAGTATTGGGCCAATATTGATGCAATGGATTACTTTAATTATTGGACATTATTGGCTCGGGAAAAGACGATATGTATCATCTCTTGCCCGCTTCGCGGTAAGAGAGGAACACTACGGCTCATTACGTGGTGTTGAATAGCCATCAAGAGTATTTGATAGCATGGTGACACGTACTTTAGAAATTACCTTTAAAAGTATGGTCTTACAATTGAAATTGCCGAAAATTCTTGTGTATTTTCTTTAAAATAAATAATCCGTGGTGTTAAATAGCGTTTGCCCTGCGTTTTATCATCCGTTGTTTTGTTTCCTATTATTTCAACTTAGTATAATATTTAGGATTTAAATAAGGTCTTCCAAACACTAGTACTCATCACAATAATTATTTGTTACCATATTGTTACCCAATTTGTTACCGAAATTGGTGTGATAACCTATATTGGCTGCCAACATGATGCCAATGTAAAATTGCCAATTGAAAGCCAAGATTGGCCCAATATTATATACTGATGTAATGCCAATCAAACGATATATAAAAGCCAACATTAAACCAATGATTGGTTTATAATTGGCCGAGATCAGCTGCCAATGAATGGTGAGCCAATATTGGCCCAATATTATATACTGATGTAATGCCAATGCAACTTTTTGCCAATATTGGCCCAATAAGTATATGTTATCTGGGATTGTGCTGTATTTGATTGCTATTATATATATTGATTGCTTAATATTTATTTCCAAAGAATTAAATTGTGACGGACTCGTCAAAATCGTGCTACGAATAAGGGGGTTGCACCAACCCCCTTAAAGGTTTTTCATCGGCATAAAAACGCGTCATTTACGCCCAAACGACTTGAGCTAGTCGTATAGATCCATTCTTTAAATTGTGTTCCTTTAAGCGTTAACATTTGTACCCCCAGCACCTTACCCGGGAACGGTCGAGCATCAAAAACGGCCTTAGTGGGGGTTGGAGAGGCTCACCATAGGTTTCTACAGTGAATCCACGATTTTCATATTTATCTTGTTAAAGTAGTCAAATGGATAACTTTTTACTTGATAGTTAGGTTGAAATTGTCAGTTCCTTTCATTTTTAGTAGATAATCCGGTGAAAATCTCATGTTCGTAAATTGTTTAGCTGAAAATCCAATTTCACGCATTTCCTACACCTCAATGGCAGCCATTAGATGGGTCCCCGTCGGCTCTATCTCACCTAAAATGTGAAATGATGCGGCCTTGGAGGGTATTTTAAACTGCATTCTATTGCCCGTGTTACACGTACACAAAAGAATGATGACAGTTTACAACACAAAATAATCTAACATCGAATTTTAAGCGGCTTTAATCCACCCAATTGGGCACTCACAACACCTGTGTGGTGCTTAACGAATGACAAATAAAAAGCATGCAAGGGCATGAATATTCATGTGTACGTGTGAGCATGAACAACCCATCAAAAATTCCCAAATTCACAAAAATCCATGCCCGTTGCTAGCGAAAAGAGGGCAAGCCATGTTTTTGGCATGTTCATTGCAAGATCTTGGCATGTTCATGGGCATGACTTAGTTTTTGCCTGGGATACACAGTAAAAAAATTTTGAACAACTGTTTAAATTTTTTAAACAACACTGTTTACGCCGGTCACTCTAACAACTTCTGTTCAAAGTTTAAACAACCTTGGGTTGTTTAAACTTTAAACATCCAATTGTTTAAAATTTTAAACAATTTTTTAAACAACAGTTTTTAAACATCTGGGTTGTTTAACCTTAGTTGTTTAAATGGCCATTTTGGGGCATTTTTGCTAATTTTCCAAGATTTTTCCTGTCATGATGCAGTCATGTCTACAGTAGAATTCATCTCGACCTTTGCAGGACTTAAACCCCATTAAAAGCTATTAAACCAAGATAACACTCATTGAAACAGCTCAACTGATTAAATCGGATCTTCTCTGGTTGTGCACATGTGTCTGTTTTACATGTGCGATATCGCAATAAAGCTGGTATTATAGCTTCAGTTGGGTAACCGATTATAAAGGAAACGGAAGGAAACAATGGTATGTGGACCTTTGTTCACGAAATGAGACAATGGCCTGCTTTTTGTTAACCAGCATTCTTGAAAATGAGCAACATAATGATTGTTGACTTAACACGGTTTGGAAATAATTTCTTCATATTTTTGGTGTTATTTGTCGTTTACATATCCTTCCTAAAACACAAAAGTGCGACCTCTCCAAACACCTAAATTAGCTAAAAATTTAGGACATGTTACAAAACTATATTTTCTAGAATTTCATAGAATACTTTAAATGTAGCTTGTACCGTTTTTTTTGTGGCATCCTTCAGAACGGAGCGGTCCGTTACCAATATAGCTCAATATTTTCGGTCAAATCTCCATTCAATTAACACGGGGAGTTGGCTAGCTATGAGCTAGCTATGCTTTGCCCTCACTCATATTCTACGAAAGTGCGACCCCTTCTGAACATCTAACCTAGCTGTAATTTTAGGTCATGTTAGAGAAATATATTTGCTAGAAGTTTGGAGAATGCTTTAAATATTGGCTGGTTATTTTTCACACAGTGATGTTAACTAGTCAAGTGCCCATTCTTCCAACATACATCATTAACGCGTCAATGGTGAGAGCACTGTGTATTGTGTATAGGAAAACGGACAGTAACTGCAGTATGTTTTTTATTCTCATGTTGATGAAATATGAAAAACCTCTAAGAAATGATATGAAGAGACTTATTGTATAATATGAATAACATTTAACATTACATAAAATTATACAAGACGACTTTTTCAAAAATAAATTTAGATGAAACGGTCTAAATTTTTTATGCGTTCATTGAATATGTAGCCTAAAGAGCAAAAAGGAAACAGACTTTCATTGATAAATGTGCGATTTTATAAATGAAAAGACATCATAATTTCGTTTTCTCTAATTAAAGTTAAATTAACCACGGTTCGCTCTCTTCACATCCCTTAAAGGATGACCCCGGCAATCACAACATTATGCCTTAGGCCTATATGTTAGAAAAATAATTATCAAGCACAAATCACACGGTTTTATTTAAAACAAACTCATATTGACCATAAAAATGAATAAAAAACAGCCGGCTCTCAACACGCGATATTCAAAATTCCCGCGCCGAAATTGTCCAGTGCAATGACGTCGTGGCTATTTGTGCTCAATTGTTGTCAGCCTTCATTGTATTACTGGAACGTCATTGCACTCGACAATCTCGGCGCCCGGGAATTTTGAATATCGCGTGTTGAAAGACAGCTGTTTTAATTCGTTTTTTTATGATCAATGATGGGTTTGTTTAAAATGTGGTTCGTGTTTGATAATTAGTTTTCTAACATATAAGGCATAATGTTGTGATTGCCGGAGTCATCCTTTAAAGACCCTTAAATTTCAAATGAAGGGTTACTCCATTTTGAAATCTACACCTCCCTGAGCGGGATATAAGCCCGGGGGCACTCGAATATGAAAGTGACGTACCGTACCTGTGCCCACCATCGTATAAACTATAGGGGTCTATCGGTGTAGAAAGTTTCTGAAAAAAGGGATCATTTAGTGTTGGCAAAGTCAAAATGGGGTGATTTTGTATGTGAGCGCCCAAAATTTCACATCATTGACAATCATTCAATCAAAAATAGCTTTTTACCCAATTTTACAGTACAAAATAGACAAAACTCGCGCATTTTGCTGAAAATGCACTCGTAGCGCGTTGAAATCTCAATTTTTTTCTTGAGGACTAATTGTTCAAAAAAGGGGGTCATTCAGTGCAGTGTAGGCTGCTGAAAAAACGGGGTCATTGGGTGTAAGATTTGCCAAAAATAACCGTAAAAAAACGGGGTCTTTTCATGGGCACATGACGTATATCAATATATGCCCCCCCCCCGATATAAGGTCGTGTCTCCCATATAAGGGGTGTATGGATTTCAACTTGAATAGTCCATTCCAATCTTGTTTTAATTCGTTGTCAAAGTGAGGTCATAATCGGATTAACTACCATAGCAATAGATAAATACAATTTTTACTATATCGCCCTTCACTACAAGTAGGCTGCACTCATCACCTGTGTATGTCTGCAATCATAGATTCATACAATACCGGGTCTTTTCAAAGATACTAATCTTACAAGTGCGAGTGATTCATCTCATTGCTAAGAATTCAAATATCACAGATAATTGTGTAGGTCCTATGGTCATTATGGTTCTTGAGTTATCTTTTATAGGACTGAAACAACAATACTTTTGTAAAACGTACATAACTCATTAACACAATAAATCAAGCAAGTTTTTTCAAAGTATATGATTTGTAGAATGAACATTTGCAAAACATCAAAGTGTCGTTTTCAATAATAGGCCTATATTGATTTATACAATGAAAATCGATTTTTTTTTTGGTTACTTTTCAGTGATTTGCTCATCCGGACGATCGTAAAAATCATAAAAATTCAGATTTTGGTACCTTTGTCATTGTCATAGACGTGCTAACATAGCCTGCTAGATGGTTCAGCTGAAAGCCGTGTATTTAAAAGGATTTAAGACAAAATAATGCAATCTACACGAATCTGTAATTTATTCATTGACAGTAGGCCTATATAAATTAATTTATTTGAATGGGGCTTCAACTTCAACTTTGTCAATACTGCTGTTTTAAGTGTTTTTCGTTTTGTTTTGGTTTTTGCTGTTTTTTGTTGTTGTTTTTTGCCAAATTTTTCATTTTATTAGTACCAAATGACAATTTGAATGACTTATCCTTTTAAGCAATTTATAAACAATTTGAATTTTTTTAATACTTGTGCTGGGATCACTGAATAGAACTTAGACCCCTACAATACATTCTGATGTGTAAATTTGCATAAAAGCGTTTCCGTACTGTTTTCCTATAAAGAATAAGCCGTTTTATAGCGTTTTATTTAAAAGGCGCCCCATGAATGTTGAAAGTCATGTAAAATCAGTCAGTTTTGGGTGATTTTAGGCTTAACCATTATAAGTCTCCCGCATAAATCTGATAGCCCTGAGCCCCCCCACCGGAGTCGCCCCCATCCTGGACACAGTGTGCATGGTTATAGGGGCGGGGTGATTATTTAATTTTGCGTTTGGTTATGACATTCCAATTTCATCTTCTATTTTTTATATATAATTATATTTTTGTTATTTTTATTTATTTATTTATTTATTTATTTTAGCTATTTTTCATAGCAGCTTGAACATGTTGAAAGTGGACCAGGCAGCTTTCTGGGACTTCGGCACTTTTGGTACACCGTATTTTATGGTTCCTTGTACTCTTCTCTTACGAACAATAAATCAAAGCATGATTAGAAACCAGCAAACTGTCATTTCTTACAAAATGGCCGCCTTCTGCAGATTCGGAACTGTTGCTGCTCTACGAAATATTTGCCGTTTGCAGCCAGCAAAACAAATTGTGAGCAAAGCCACGGCAACATCAATTCTCCAACAAAGTTGTGTTCTCTCAAAGGTGTGTCAGAGGCGAGAATTCTCCTCATTTCAGGATGTTTCAAGGGTAAGAAAAGGTGCAGCGACGGGAAGGTGCAAAATTCTGCAGTTTGTATAAAACACACACGCGCACAAGTTTGCATGCGCTCTCTGCTGGTTTAAGGAGGCACACAGGATCACTAATTATCCATTATTATTCACCTCATAACTCGAAAACTATTTATGTAAAGTATATAAAAGTATACATTCTTTGAACGGAAATGAGCTCATAAATCTATTTAAAATGTCAGTTTTGCCAACTTTGGGTCAAAAAGTACAATTTTCGAGAAAATCCCAAAAAACGGCTTTTTTGACCAAATATTTTTGGTCCGCCATAAAAAAATTATTTGAAAATCAAAAACTGTAAAACATGAATTTTATTTATTTAGACAAATACATCTAGAAAGTGTTTTTTTATGGCTCATTCTTGTATTATGGGGTCCAATGGTGTCCGGTTATGACCGACACATAATTTGCCCTGAATTTTGAAAACTGTAACAGGTATTTGGCCTATTTGTAATTTTTTATACAAAACAAGTGGGTTATTACTAAAAACTTTCAAAAAAGAAATTGTTAACAGCTATTTTTAATTTTTATTACATGTAAGGTCTCGAAAATCATGGACACCACTTGTGACCATGATTGGAGTGAGGGCGCTGTTCAGAGGAGTGGTTGTGCTCGAAAATCGGGAGAAAATATCATCCTAATTTCCCGATATTTGTGCTTGTCATCATCCATCCTACTTGTTATTGCTCGATATATTGTGCATTTGTGACATCTCGTGGCTAGTTATTTGTTCCGTGGAAGGTGTATTTTCTTCAGATTCAGCACTTTTCTACTTGGACTCTGATCAACATTTTCCAAGATGGCTGAACTGTATTTCACCATGGAGTAGGTTACAACGGGGCTAGGACTGGTATGTATTGAACAGGTAACGCTGGTGTGGCTACCGATCTCGTCAGTGTTTCCAGCACTACCAATCCACCATGAAGCTTACCATCACGTCAGCTACAGTGTATATCCTTTTGAAAGTGGTATTTTTGAGACCTAGTAATGACAGTGGTACTTTGTTATCTCGTGAACACTCTGTTAGGCTAGGAAATGTGTCCCCCCATGAATTGTTTATGAGAGATAAATTTTCTGTTTTCAGCATCATACTGGGCACAAATTACGCCCAATATTACCAGTATGCCAAACACATGTACAGATCATGGCACTCTGTTTCCTTTGAGGAAAGTGCAGTCTCAATGATCATTGCAAAGCAATGTATGTTACATGCTGCTCATTTACCACGCAGCCTTAGTGTTGTTAAAAGTTCTCCTCATTATATAAACACCAATGTGAAACTTGTGTCAGCTTACATTCATATATTACTCGTAATAAATGCTCATGACATTGAATCCAACCCTGGTCCATACAAACCGAAATTTCCATGCCATCTTTGCTCGAAAGCGGTTAAGTGGGGTCAACGTGGTGTACGCTGCGACAGCTGTTTTGGCTGGTACCATACAGAATGTATGGGAATGGGGACCCACACTTATGAAGATCTTGATGGAAGTCAGGTTGTATGGATCTGTCATTCATGTGGTATACCAAACCACTCTGATGGCCATCTCTTCAGCAGCTCCAGTTTTGAGTCATCAAATAGCTACAGTAGCCTGTCATCAATAAATGATGACGGTGAACTGCTGCTGGGACCACCCAACGCAACATCATCACCAATTGACAAACGCACTCACAAACCAAAGACAAAAAACTTTATCAAAAAAAGCTAAAACTGACAACCTGAGAATTTTGGTTATTAATTTCCAAAGTGTAAGAGCTAAAAGAGGTAGTTTGCATACTTGTGTGGACTCATACAGACCCCAAGTAATTATTGGTACAGAATCATGGCTCAACGAATCCATCTCCAACAACGAGGTTTTCCCCACGGATTTTACTGCTTATCGTAAGGATAGGAAAGGTGGATCCCTTAGAGGAGGGGTGATCGTCGCACAGCGAAATGACATCATTGGCACCCACCAAATCGAGATGGATACCGACTGTGAGATCATCTGGGTCCAAATCCAGCTCGCAGGATGTAAGAACATATTGATTGGTGCTTTTTATAGGCCCCCTAACCCGGCCGACCCCAACATCCTTGAAAAACTTAGATCGTCTCTTGCACGCATCAACATTAGCCAAGGGACCACAGTTTGCCTGGGAGGCGACTTTAATTTAGGCGGCATAGACTGGGAAAGTAACTCAGTCCCGACTGGTGTTAGAGATGTGGCCTTATGTGAGTTACTGCTTGATATAAAGAATCAATTTAACCTGGAGCAATTACAGAAAGAACCTACTAGAGACGGAAGAATACTTGATCTCTTCTTTACGTCCAACTCCACTCTGGTCAACAGTATTACCACCCTACCTGGAGTAAGTGATCACGATGGAATACCAATGATAGACATGCAAACAAAGCCAAAATACAATAAACAAAAACCAAGAAAACTATACCAATACCAAAAAGCCAACGTCAGTGGACTGATTGGATATGATCATCATGGATTTTTCAAAGGCGTTCGACACTGTCCCTCACAAACGCCTTCTCCATAAGTTAAAAACTTGTGGTATTACAGGTAGTGCACACACATGGATAAAGAACTTTCTAACTAAACGTACTCAGAGGGTTGTTGTCAATGGAGAACATTCCAAGTGGGTCCACGTCAAATCGGGAGTGCCCCAAGGCACCGTTGTGGGACCCTCTTGTTTTTGATCTATCTGAATGATCTCCCTGACAACATCTCCTCTGAAATCAGATTGTTCGCCGATGATTGCGTGTTATATCGGCCAATTAAAAACAACAATGATATCTCAGAATTACAGTCTGATCTTGATGCATTATCCACACTCATGGCAAATGCATTTTAACCCTGATAAGTGCTTTGTGCTTAAAATATCACACGCCAAGACACAATCTACTCATCAGTATAGACTTGGTCAATCAATCCTTAAAGAACTTAAATCCCACTCATATCTGGGTGTCAATATCTCTCATGACTTGAAATGGGGTACCCACATAAATTCTGCCATTTACAAAGCTAATAGAGTGTTAGGTGTTATCCGCAGGAATTTCCACTCCTGCCCCACTGATTTGAAATCTACTGCTTACAAAAGTCTTGTTAGACCGCACCTAGAGTACGCAGGAACGGTTTGGGATCCGTACACCGGTGATCTATGCAATAAACTTGAAGCTGTCCAACGACGGGCAGCGAGAGTCGTATGCAGAGATTATTCACCATACAGTAGCGTAACCAAGATGCTTACCAAACTAGAATGGGATAGTTTACAACTACGCAGGCAAGCATCTAGGCTAACCATGATGCACAAGATCGTGAATGATCGCGTGGCCATACCGGCGGCCGAAGTTCTTGCTGCCAGTCCAACGCCTCTTCTCGCCTCCAACACAGTAAAGCCTTTGTAAGACCACACGCTAAGAAAGACTGCTTCAATAAATCATTCTTCCCACGCACCATTGCAGAATGGAACTACATCCCAGAACATTTGATTAACATAGCCACAACGGACAATTTCAAGCAGCAAGTAACAGCACACTTAAGAGAAACACCACCAAAAGACTACTAGAAAGCTCCTCTGTACGCCCTCACTACCCTCTGCGGGTGACCTCATCAGGAGGAGTTGCAGAGTAACCAGTCAAAGTCAAAGTGACAAAAAAGATCATCTACATCTGGTTGCCTGTTAGTTTCATTTATATATGACCATTGCTTATTTTTTTTGGTCTTATTGAGTGAATAGGATGTATACTAAAATTGTATTATGAAAGAAATGTTAGCGACAAAACATCTGTTAACAAAGACAGCGCTTACGCAAAGTACATATTTTGGTGTCCGCGTTATGCATGACGTTATGACCGACATGTAAAAATGCAAAATGTGCTATATTTTTTGAAAATGGGGTAATTTGTAAACAAAAAATACTTCAAATGATATATTATGACATGTTTAAATATATGATTGACAAATGGAAATTGCAAAATAAGTTGAATTAAAGTTAAAGCTGGATATTGTACGACAAACTGGACACCGAGTTATGACCGACACATGAAAATGAATAATATGTCATAATTTTTAAAAATTGGGTATCTGATAAACAATGAATACTTAAAACAACAGTGTGATATGTTTAGATAAATTTGCAGGTCAAATACACTTTTCAAAGTATGACATAATTACAGATAACTTGTTATTGTCAGTCATAACTGGACACCAAATATTTTGGTGTCCAGTTATGCGCGACACCACTGGGCACCTTAAATTCTCTCATGTGCACAAAATTGATGTTATAGAAAGTCATCCACTTATCTATTATGCCACACTTGTGCTGGCCCCACATAAAATGGCAACTTTTAATCTAAACTGACAGAAATTGTACAAAACAGGCCCAATAATTAACTTTTGGGTCAATTTTTGACCATGTATTTTGACCAAAATGCAAATATGCTGTTTTGAAGGTTACAGCAACTTCTTATAATGT
Source organism: Amphiura filiformis (assembly GCF_039555335.1). Classification (NCBI taxonomy): domain Eukaryota; kingdom Metazoa; phylum Echinodermata; class Ophiuroidea; order Amphilepidida; family Amphiuridae; genus Amphiura; species Amphiura filiformis. Next base: position 12,048,974 of record NC_092638.1, read on the forward strand.
TATTTTATTTTTACATTATGGCCACGCGTTTTGAACTCGCCACCCAAAAATGGTGGTTTTGTTACGCTTTTCCAAATCGAGACTCGTTCAAATTGTTATATCTCTGCTTAAACAAAAGGTATTGTAGTGTGTTTGGTGTCATTTTGTAGCTAAATGAGTGACCAAACAGACCTCCAAAGGAGAATTGTTTATCAGCTAAGATAGTGGAGTTATAATTTTTTGAGTTCAGAATGGCCGAGGTGGTTGTTGTGGCGGTGGCGGTTGTGGTTGTGGTGGTGGCGGTATGTACAAAGTCTATGAGAAATATAGATTTTGTGTGTGCACGTTGAATCAACTGATCATATCTTGGCATCCATAATGGCTACAGGCATGGTTAAGAGCTCTTGTGAAAGGTTATTAATTATGCTAATTGTTTTTAATCATTTTGAACTCTTTATGATTGGTTTAGTCTATAAAATACAAACTTTTACGCACAAAACTACCCGCTTTCATATTAAACACTGTAGTAAGCAATGCGGATGTCTTCAAAATCTAAAGGTTGCTGTAAATATTTAATTACTTATCCTATCATAGTCAAAGTATACATTTTCTGAGAGGAAATTTGATGAGGAATCCAAATATGGACTTACTTTTTCTGTATGGGTTAGGGGTAAAATGTTTCAGTTCAAAATATGTTGAATTGTAAAAAAATGTGAACATATTTTGGGACACCCTGTATTCTGAGATTACCAAACAGCTGTGATTTTTTTTCTTCCCCAGTCAGTAGGATCCCCCTAACCTCTAACCAAATCAATGTTGTTTACTTTCAGTTTATAACTGCAAGTTAGTAATAAGCAATGCATTAAGTGACCCATTTTTTATTTGGAATTTTTTATTCCACCCTGTATAACTTCAAGGTCACCCTGTACAATGAGTTGAAATGTGTATATTTGAATTGCTTATGCCTTCAGCTTTTCAAAAATGTATACTTTTGGTAGTTTAGGGTTGATAGTTGTGTAGATATTCTAATTTGAAACTTGATTGGTGTAAAAATTCATAATATTTGTGATGTAACGCTAAGGGTGGCGAGTTCAAAACACACGGCCTTATAAAAGCTCCTAAACCACATTTAACTTGCAACTTTTTAGCCATTTTGGCATTTATATTTTTTGTTTAGCAGGGGTTAAAACATGTTTGGTGTCCGGTTATGCGCGACATTTTAGAGTGATTTCTCCACAGTTATGTGCTTCAGTACAGATTTCTGGGCAATCATCGCTGAAAATATTTTGCAGATTTTGAAAGAGTATATAATTCCACTCAATTTAAGCTAACTTTTGACATTAATATTCAATTTTGAAAATTTGACTGTATGTCACACCATTGGACCCCATAATACAAGAATGAGCCTTATATTTTCGAAATTTTGCTTAGTTTTTAAAATATAGGCAAAAAATCAGTAAAAACGTGTGACCCGTGTTCAAATTTTTGAATCATGGGTGATAAAAAAGTTCTAGGCCCGAATTAAAAAAATGAAAAAACACTATCTAGATTTTGGCCATATCTAAACATTTGACTTAAAAACTTCATTTAGACGCTATGGCGGACCAAAAATGGTTAAAAGTGGTCAAAAGTGAACTTGCCGAAAATCGCGATTTAGAAAAATACAGCCGATTTTAGGTCCATTTTTGAAGATTATTACATAAATATATAATCCGGTGACTTGTGACGTTTGGTCAAGTTAGAAAATGAGAAGGGGCGTCCAACTGCAGCAGATTAGCATTTTTTTGGTGATTTAGAAGGTAAAATATACAATATGACAAAATTATCCGTGCACATTCGGCAGATGTTTATCCACATGGACTAGCCATTTTATTTACTGCAGTCTTGTTTCCATGGTGCAGCCGAGTTTCCGGTAAGGCCGCGGTGTCGCGTCGGCGTTTGAGGAGCGACAGGGCGCGCGGAAAGACAGACAGGTTACGCGAATAAGTTGCACAGTGCATGGTCGTGTTACCCGCGAACGAAACCGTGATTATTTAAGCACAATTTTGTCCTGTTCCGTATAAAAAAAAGATCAAGCTCTGTATTAAAATTTGCGGACATCGGAACATTAAAAGTTAGAATAACTGACAAGAAATTATTATAGCTAGGCCTACACCACAGGAATCCCAAGTAAAATTTTAAAAGATTCTGATGTGTCGCATTACTCAATATTCCGTTTTTGTTAAGTTGTTTGTTAACTATCATATTTTATTTTTAATTTTTTACGGAATATCAAACACGTACAAAGTTGTAAAATATTTTGTACCGCATAAAAAGTGAATAAAATACAACAACAAAAATAAAAAAGTGTGTCTGTTGTTGTTTTCAATCAAATAAACGTGTAAAAAGTGGGGTAAAAGTTGTAATATGTCTTGAATAAACTTCTTGTAAAACGGACGAAAAGTAGGCCTATATAAATGTTAAACAGGCAAAACACGGAGAGGTCACAAGAAAACTGAAAAACACGGAAATTGACATAGCCTAACAAACCCGAATTTCAAAAGTAGAAAACGGAACACTTATGGCTTTAAATTGGATTGTGGTTTATGCAATAGGCCTACCGTATACACTGTGAAAAAAAAGTAACTCGTATTGGACAAACCACCTCGTTTTTAATTCCCTGTAACAATGAGGAATTATCTTTTGTCTCCCCTTTGTATTGGTTGCACCATCCACTTCAAAACGAGTAGCAATTCAAGACCATCTCTTGACATTCCACTTCAAAATGAGTACTAATATGAGAACTAATTCAAGATCTTTTAATTTGGCCACTATTTGTATGGAGCATTGTCTAGTTTATTGATTTGTTAATGCTGGGTGGCAAAACACTTCACATTGGGTGTATAAGTACTCGTTTTGTACCGGTACCTTGTTTTGCTACTTTGGGTGCAATAAGTACTTGTTTTGTACCTTGTTTTGCTACTTTGGGTGCAATAAGTATTCGTTTTATACCTTGTTTTGCTACTTGTATTGCCAGGATAACAAAGCTAATCCACCATTGTTCATGGGCACTTTAAAACGAGGTGGTTTGTCCAATACGAGTAGTTTCCTTTTTACAGTGATAGGCATAATGCTATAAAGAGCGTTTTAAAACACTGCATGAAAACATTCACGAAAAAAGCAGTGTACCTTTTAAAGTATGCAGAAAACATTATAAACGTGAAAGTTGAAAACCGGGCAAACATTGCAAATAAAAAGGCATTCGGCCAAAACATTCGCAAAAAGTGTTGTAAAACCAAAAGCTTTTATCGCAATCATAATCAATCAGGAGTAGAGAACGTTTGAAAACGAACCTTAAATCCGTGTTTTAATAACACTTTGAAACATTATTCAGGGCCTTAGGTATCTAATATAGGCCTAACAGTAGTAACTGCTTGCCTATTTTTTATGGTCTTCAAAATTAAGACGAGACTGAACGACCGCAGAGGCCCCCGAACCAAGGCTGGGACTGTAAACTAATATAATAGGCCTATATTCTTGTCCAACTACACCAACTTGGTAAATCAAATAATAACAATGAAATGAATGAATGAATGAATGAATGAATGAATGAATGAAATAAAACAAATTTTTAAAATAATAAGCCTAATGATGTACGGGCCAAGTCTAGCCTACTAGCAAAATATTTAGCTTTTTAGGGCCTACGTTTTCTATCGTATCTACCAGATTGCGTCATCATTACAGGGCTTCTTACGGGTAACTACTTCTTACAGATAAATTTCATCTTTTCAAGTTCAGAATGAAACTTGAAAAACAAAACAAAAACAAACAAAAAATTTACTATTATGTTCATATAAAAAAAAACCTATAATTTATACCACTATATCAGCACTTTTTTGGCGAAATTTATCGAGTAGGCCTACTGATTCTAGGATGGGGACGGTGGTGGTCTGTCGGCCCGCAGTTTCGCAATGCAATGGTGCAAGCTTTACGGAAGAGATCAATACAATAAAATATGGTAGTGATATTCAATCGCGATTGGCGACTCCAGCGCCTCAATCAGCAATCACCTCGCCCATCCAGTTTACCATGTGTGCGTGCGTGTCTTTGCTAGCTGTACGCCGCAGTACGCTGTAACGAGAACGCGATCTATTATGGAAAACAATGATTTATTTGCTTTTGCATTTTGACGAATTTTTAATAAAAAAGGGTCTTTAAAATAGCTTTTCTCTTGGTTCAAATGTTAAGATTTCTTTAAAATCTATTAATGACAAGATAAAATACGGTTTGAAGATGACATTAGTGATGAAAACTCAATTTTGGCCATGTAACACTTCAGTGATCCTGTGTGCATCCTTAAGTAGCGTTGTAAAGATAGGACACTGTGCTCTACTGTTTGGCTGAACATTACACGAGAACTCTAGCTTCGAATTTGCACACGATAGTTACGCATTCGATGCTAGAGTGCGTTGCTATCATTTTTCAGCCGGTGCAGCGGTGCAATTTTTTGCACCGGAGGAGGTTATTTTCCCTTAACCGTGTTAACCCAACCCCCATTATTTATTCTGTTAATGTTGAAATTTGGATGAAAGCTAATATTTCGATGAGTCAACTGTATCTTTTGAGCAAGATTTGCCTATTATCATGGACTGTCTAAAATTTTGCTGAAGTGTAATTTTAGCAACATTTTTGATGCAATCCCCTGTCGTGGATCGTGATCAGCTGTGACATGGTGATGTTTACTTCTGAGGGTCAAAACCACAAAAATTTAAAAACGAGAAAATCCTGTCACAACCATTCAAGTAAATATAGGTATGCCAGGTGAATTCAAATTTGCCATCAAACTCAACTGCATCATTTTATATATCAAATTAAAAGCTCTTGAGTAAAGAAAGCCAAAACTGAAGTGAAAACCTTTTTTCATAGCACTTTCCATAGCATCTTGTCAAAGATTGACTTCCATCAAAAAGATTTCAGCTAGCAAAATTCCCCACAAAAAGCATTTCGGTGGTGTTTAGGTCTTAGACCTCATGTTGATAGCAGCTTTTTTTAATGGAACTGCTATCAAAATCCCTCTAAATTTCCATGTGCGCGTGACTTATCACCATAAAAAATCATATATTTGGGTTTTAGTGAAGTATAGACAACATATTTATGTAGGTTTCCTTGACCGGCCAGCTCTTTTATATTTCTATGTTATATGTAGGCCTAATTGTGTTCTAGGCGATTTTTGGCTGACTAGCAAATGTGTTAACTAAGGTTTGCCTGGCATTATATCTACTAAATATATTGTACCAATGTGGATCGTAATATAAGAAAATGATCTTGGAATATCTTTAACACATGAAAATTTGATCATTCAAATCGTATTATTTTGGAAGTATCAATGTTTCGAAATTGGCCACACCACTCCACGCCATACATAAATTCTGCCAGTCACATTTCCCCAATATGAAATTTTTTAAAAGTAAAATTTTAATTTTAATTTTACTTCATTAAAGTTTGGCGGAGGCGGTTTTCGAACTCACGGCGGCGGACTGCTTTGGACACACTATGAACCCAGCGCCTTAGACCACTCGGCCACTTGTCTTGTTGGAATTCATTTGAAACTTATTTGAAGATATAATCGCAACTTCAACATAGGCCTACCACGTGACAAGCAAAGGCAGAAAACGCACCATATTTTGGAATTTTATTTCAAATAAAAACATTTATGTGTATTATTAGCGCTCAATTGTTGTTAACTGCGTGTTTTATACAAAAAAATCCAACGATAAGCATGATAACTGGGCGTCTATATGGACAATACATTATCGATTTTGACACGTGCTTGTGTCTTAGTACATTTCCATGGTCAGTAAAATACTATAGAGAAAAAACTACCATTTTCTTGTATACACGTTCGATGTTTTGATCAAGTATGTGAATATTCGACATTAGACCCAAAAATTTTTTTCAGGAAATAAAAGATTAGATTACCATAAAAACGAAACAGTAATCTTTTGCGGGTCTAATGTTATTTATACATAGAATTTTCAACGTATTTTCTATCCTTATTCTTGCTCAATTAAAAAAATATTTTGGCGTATATATGGCGTTATATATGATGTGCAGTTAATATTCATATTTTCTTTTATACAGAGGATGCTTCAGTTTTGACAGGAAAAATATTTTCTTGAAAACCCTCTCACTCGGTTATTTTTAAAAAGGTAACCACGCTTCCCTAGAATGTGCAATAAATTAGCATTAAAATTTTTCTTATTCTAACAGCAAGCATTTCTAGAATGTATTATGGCGAAATGTGGTGTAGAAATTGGCTGAGTGGTCAAAACCCCTATGACGTCGCAAATCATGAACTTCACATATTTGTGTAATGTGCTTAAATTGAACACAATGAATATGCCTTGAAATAGTATTAAAATGTATTTTTAATTTATAATGTAAACAAGAAAAAAAAGGAAAACACCATCCCTAAATTGTATTTAGGGATTTATTTACAATTGAAATTTGTCGCAATACTCCGTGTAACCTACGTTACATTGACATGTTATCTAACCCTTGATAACCTTTTTATCAATTTAGGTATCATGTTTTGCCTTTATAATATCATATTTAGCGTGGAAATAAAATTCATGACTGAAAACGTAATGTGGGTAATGGGTATCCATTTTAGAGAAAAGCAAGACAAAGTACCGTACCATGATCTATGACCGTATGGTTAAGGAAAGTACCGGTAACCTACGTTACCAATTTTCTGAAAATCAAACGGTAGAATATATACCTGGTAGGTAGTAAACATTAGCATGTGATACCCTGATAAAAGTGAAATAATTTTGTTGCACTGCTATCATTAACAGAACGTGTGGAAATTTTAGAAATGAAAATGAAATATCCGTTACTGAAACATACGTTACCAGTTTGTACGACCATGATTAAATTTAAGAAAATCACAACAGACTCCGCCTGCATGTAATTTTTAGTCCGTCTAACGCCCCCTTGCACAGCTAGTAATGCACCACATTTTTATTTTTTTGAGTTCTACATGTATGAGTATGTAAACGATTTGTAACATACGTTACGTAACATACGTTACCATTCTTAACAGTGACACAATGCAATATGAGGAACCATTATGGAAATTATTTGGTGGTATAATGTCAAACACAAAACAAGAAACTTTTTGATGGATCCAATACTTGCAAAAGATTCTCTCAAGTACCAGATAATAGTCTAAATTATGAAAGATGGATATTAGATTACTTATTCCACATCTCCTGTATTCAAATTCACACTCACTCCAGGATATACCAATGGTAAGGGTGAAAGTCTTTTGGGTTGAAAGAAGCAAGTTCAATCAACCATTTCAAATAGTGAAAACAGATCATTAGCACAGCAGTAAATTTCGCTAGTTTACTTGTAAGTGTCATATGATACCAATGATAAGGGTGAAATAAGTCTTTTGGGTTGAAAGAAGCAAGTTCAAACATCCATTTTAAATAGTGAAAACCGATCATTAGTAATGCGCTTCCATCCCTGACAAAAACAATGCTGAGTCTTACAAACCAAAGTAACATATATATGTTACAGCAGTAAATTTCGCTAGTTTTCTTGTAAGTGCCATAAATAAAAAAAGTTCACAATATTACCGTATATGCTCATATTTGTCTGGGTCAAAATTCGAAGTGTTATCTCTGATTTTATATGTGGCCGTGTGTTTTGAACTCGCCACCCTTAGCGTTACATCACAAATATTATGAATTTTTACACCAATCAAGTTTCAAATTAGAATATCTACACAACTATCAACCCTAAACTAGCAAAAGTATACATTTTTGAAAAGCTGAAGGCATAAGCAATTCAAATATACACATTTCAACTCATTGTACAGGGTGACCTTGAAGTTCTACAGGGTGGAATAAAAAAATTCCAAATAAAAAATGGGTCACTTAATGCATTGCTTATTACTAATTTGCAGTTATAAACTGAAAGTAAACAACATTGATTTGGTTAGAGGTTAGGGGGATCCTACTGACTGGGGAAGAAAAAAATCACAGCTGTTTGGTAATCTCAGAATACAGGGTGTCCCAAAATATGTTCAAATATTTTTACAATTCAACATATTTTGAACTGAAACATTTTACCCCTAACCCATACAGAAAAAGTAAGTCCATATTTAGATTCCTCATCAAATATCCTCTCAGAAAATGTATACTTTGACTATGATAGGATAAGTTATTAAATACATGTATTTACAGCAACTTTTAGATTTTGAAGACATCCGTATTGCTGACTACAGTGTTTAATATGAAAACGGGTAGTTTTGTATGTAAAGGTTTGTATTTTATAGACTAAACCAATCATAAAGAGTTCAAAATGTTTAAAAACAATTAGCATAATTAATAACCTTTCACAAGAGCTCTTAACCATGCCTGTAGCCCATATGGATGCAAAGATATGATCAGTTGATTCAACGTGCACACACAAAATCTATATTTCTCATAGACTATGTACATACCGCCACCACCACAACCGCCACCGCCACAACAACCACCTCGGCCATTCTGAACTCAAAAAATTATAACTCCACTATCTTAGCTGATAAACAATTCTCCTTTGGAGGTCTGTTAGGTCACTCATTTAGCTACAAAATGACACCAAAAACACTACAATACCTTTTGTTTAAGCAGAGATATAACAATTTGAACGAGTCTCGATTTGGAAAAGCGTAACAAAACCACCATTTTTGGGTGGCGAGTTCAAAACGCGTGGCCATGTGTAAACATGATTAGAATAACATTTTATTTTCCCCATTTTTGGAAATCCGAATTGCTCGTTTTTAGTGGTTTTGACCCCTGAACTTTACACTGTGTTATGCTTCAGCGAATCCGACTAGATTTTGAATGCAATGATCTCTAGCCTAGAATGTGAAGCTATCGGTGAGCAAATTCTTGGCTAGACTTCTCGAGCAAGCTGTACATGAACACGATCTTTTGTGAAGCTGAGTGTATGATGGGGTACTCAAAAACTACTCATCATAGACTATAGACTGAATCCTGCTTGTCGCATGCATGATGATGATCAATCAATGAATGATGTGTACGGATATGGTCAACCTCATGACCTACATGTAGTGCTAGTCTGAATAATATTCCCAGACCAACATACATTTACTGACTGTGACATGATCATGTTCTGGGTCTGATCTGTTTCCATTCAAAATCTTGATGACAAATTGGACACAAGAAGCACATGGTCCCAGCCCTGGTCATGAGGGTTGCCATAACTTTTTTAGTCTCCGGTAATAGCCGTGAAATGTCGCCCAAGAAATAGCCAAAATATTGCCCAAAATTTTTAAATTGATTTAGGGGGTTTCTAGTTCTACACCCCCTTTTTATTTTGGAAAATGCCGAAATAAATTACTAAAAAACTAACAAAAACTGAATTAAAAAAAAAAGAAAGTTGAAGATAAATTATATGTCGGCTGGAGGGGGTGTCTACACCCATTTTAATTTTGGTGAAATAGGCCAACTGAAACAGGCCTAGAAATCCATGGCAGTGCGGGCGAATCCATTTGGATTCTTGCAAGAGAATTTTGCAAGAATCCTTGATTCCTGCAAATCCACCTCCGGCTCCCACTGCACAATAATTGAAAAAAATACTGCCCTCATATGGTCTGATTTAGTCATCTAAGATGGCGGCTATTTTTGCTGTTGAAATGCATGCTCAAATCAGTATTATTGTATGAATTATGTGAATTATGGGGGTTCAGTTGCTTAAAAAATGAAGTATAAATAGTCAAACTGGGATTCAAACTTAGTACATATTTTTGTCTTTCTGTAAACTGCATTACGCGAATCCATATGGATTCGCCCGGTTGATGTTTTACGAGAATCTTTGCTCGAATCGATTGGCGGATTCGCGTCGGATTTCTGAGCCTGTGAAATAAAATTGTAGCAAAAAAAGTGGGTATTCGGTGAATCCAACAGACGAGGACACAAATCGCCCAGAGTTTAAGAATTACATCTTTAAATTGTAACAATGACAATAAATTTACAACAATTAGCCATGGATAAGAACATTCAAGATTGTATGTAGGCCTATATGAATATTTTTGTTCTTTTTAAAGTTAGGAGCCAGTCTTCCTTTTATGAACCCAACTGCGATACAAATAAAAAAATTTCTCTAAAAAAGTAATATTGGTACATATTAACACCAACAACTCACATGTAAAATATGAGCATACACAGCGGCCTCGTTCAGCTGAAAAAAATTCTTGAAATTTAGGCCTCTCTGAGCCTATGTATGACAAACTTTGTAGCTGGGCATTATAACATCTTGCGCCATCATCATCCCATTGACCTGCATTTTGCATTTTGCACCAAATGGTTCGGAACTTACGGTGCCACAAAAACCAAGAAAAATGTTGGATTAAGGAATTTCTTGAAACACCATGTTTTATGTCTAAATTTGACTACAACATGTAACTATGCTTCATTTATCAGCTATGGCACTTAGTGTATGGCGATGTATTTGCATTGACAATTATACATGGGTGATTGCTCACATACAATGAGAGAGAAACTGTTCTAGCATCAAATGTGTTGACAGTGGACATCCCTATTAAGAGACAAATTTACCTATGTTATAATAGGGTCCCGAGACATTCTAGCAAGTTTACGCATGACTTCAAATCCTTAAGCTATTTCATTGTATCAAGTCAGCGTCTATCAGTCACTTCAACATTAGTGGTACCCTTTAGAGCAAATTGAAAATACCCTGGGTGGGCGCTTATTGGGGTATGGGCGCTTATTGGAACGAATACTGTAATTTTAATATCTTGGCATGTAAGATATTTATTTATTTATTTCAACTTTCTTTATACAGGGTAGCTCCTTCAGTGTAAAAGCACTGCTATTCTTGGAGGCCCTGTAAATCGAGATGTGATGACGGTAGAACGTTTTAAATGACCCTCATAGCTTGGTTTAGTCAATAAAATACAAACTTTTTCATACTAAACTCCATTTTCATATAAATACTGCACATATAGTAATATGATATAATGGTAAAGAAATGTCTGCATTTTGGTCACTTTTTCATTGAAAAACAAATTATGGGGGCAGGGGGCCTAGAGTTGGGTGTTTATTATCAACAATACAGGATATGAGTATGTACAATGTATATGAACATCAGAATTCAGGATGTGTATTGTAAGTTACAGTACGAGGATGTTATCTGTGGTGCTATATAATACATGAAGAATTTTGAGTGACTTCGACTTGCCTTGTTTCGATACGGAAGTCTATTGAACTGACATGGATTAGCCCTCCCCCTATGTATTTTACAATGTATGCATTGACAGTATAATTAGAGATGTTTTCTTCTTTTTTGCTGTTTGCAGGTTTTCACACCAAGCAGCATAGTAGGAGTACGGCATTATGCAGAGTTACCAGACATGACCTTTGCACAGATACAAGAAAGAGTCCTGCTAGTTTTAAAACTATTTGACAAGGTTGATCCTGAAAAGGTTTGTATACCGATACAGTGTTAATGGGTTTGAAGTGACTGCATAGTGCATACAGGATATTTTGGGTGTAATTAATTTTTTCTGCCCTTAACAGTTTGTATTGTCTAAAATTATTCTAGGTTTCAAATGGTTAATGTGTAAGCTGTTTGAAACCCAGGGCCTTTTTTCACCTAATCCCACAAAGATATCAAACCCTGGGTGCCTCCACTGGGATGGGTGAGAGCAAGTAACATAGCGTACCCCTACTCAACAATCTGTGTGGTTAGGGTTAAAGGATATGGGTCAAAAATATTTTTGTGAGCTACGACGCTGAAATAAACAGTAAAAAGCGGAAACTGAAACATCTCTGTCTGTACATGTACATTTAGTATATTGCTGGGAAGTTTACCACTTGCATAGATTTATTTTTGACATGGGGGTGGGGTGGGGTGAAAAGTATAGTGAATCCAGCACCTTTTGGCAACAGAATAAGTTTATGGAAGAAATGTGTGCGAAGTGCACAAGGTCATGTTTTTTATACTGGGTACCTAAAAAGGGTGGCTCTGTTGCATTCTTACTCATCAAGACATGTTTACATGCATGTCATTTATTTATTTGATGTTTATTATGAGCTTGTTTAGTACTATTTTGTTCCTTAGACATTGGCCTTTCAATTTCTGAAAAATTCATGATTTTCATTTGTACTAATTACTGTAACTCGTTAAGTCTAATTAGTCAGGGGTGGCTCATGTGGCGGAGGATCACAATGCTGTACAATGGTGATTCTTCCGCCACATGATCTTCAATAAACATTATTGATGGATTGCTATTTTCTACTTGTTTCTGTACTTGATCTCGGCTAAATGATATCATGTTTAGCATTCATTGTCTCAGTATTTGTTAATTAGACAATTAAAATTTACTAATTACTTGTTGCTACACTAATAAAGTTCATTGACTTCTATGCATTTGAATAGGGATTTAATGCAGGGAACATTCAAAAGGGTGCTACGGGCAAACAAAACATTTTATTTATAACATTCGGCGAAACGCCAGGCTAAACCCAATATTGACAAGCAATAAATTGAAGGGATGCCTAAACATGAATAACATCAAAAACAAACATAGAGAATAAATAAAAACACAAAAAGGTACCAAAACATGCCAAACAGACAAAAGAAGCAAAAGGAAATAGCTGGGAAAATACACAAAGATACTGGCTAAAAGAGGTGGGATTGGACAGCCAATTTGAAGGCCTGAAGGATGTGGACTTGACGATGGCTTCCGGGAGGTAATTCCAAAGCGAGGGAGCATATGGATAAAATGATCTCTTAGAAAGAGTCAGGCGGCAAAAAGGGGGATCAACAGCACAGGAATTTAAGTGACACAGGGTAGGACGACGATGGGGTCTGAAGGGGTTTGGAGACGAGCACAGACTGTGGAAGATTTTATATAGATGACAAAGGGTGGCTACGTCACGGCGCTTAGAGAGGGTTGGTAAATCAGTCTCCTGGAGAAGCTCATCATGCGATAACTTCCATTGCTGAAGTATAACACGGCAGGCAAACCTCTGCGTGGACTCAACCCGATTTGTCAGTGTTTTGTTGAGAGGATGCCAGGTTGTACAGCCGTATTCGAGGATGGGACGAACTAAAGCAATGAATAAAGTCGGCGAGTATTGATAGGAGCGAGTGGAAGGACCTGTGGATGAAGCCCAAGATTTTGCGAGCCTTTTTACAAATGAGGTCAACATGGATGTTCCAGGAGAGATTATCAGTGAGGTGGATGTCAAGAAATTTAGCAGATGATACCCGCTCAATTATCTGATTGTTGAGAGTGAGGGTCACATCTGGGAATGGATCTTTCTTGGTAGAGATGATCATAAGCTTGGTTTTGGATGCATTTGCAGTGAGATGATTAAGAGTGAACCAGTTATGAATAGAATTAATATCAGACTGGAAGTCAACCAAGTCAGACGTATCGTTGATGGGCTTGAAGAGAGTGGTATCATCTGCATAGAGGACCAGGGAGCTATTTAAGGAAAACGTGGTAAGACACAGATCGTTGACATAAATGAGAAAAAGAAGAGGCCCCAGGACAGAACCCTGGGGAACACCAGAAAGGACAGGGACAGGATGGGAATCAACGCCACGGATGGCAACCAGCTGCGTTCTACAGGAAAGGTAAGACCTAAACCATGACAGCAACAGTCCGGCAACACCGGCGGCTCTAAGTTTGAGAAGCAGAGGGCGATGTGGCACACGGTCAAAAGCCTTGGACAGATCGAAAAGTGCCGTGGCGATGCTTCTGCGTCCTTCCAGGTGGCCATACCATTCATGGAGGGCAGTAGTGAGAGCATCCGTGGTAGAGGACTTAGGCAGAAACCCAAACTGTCTGTCAGTTAAGATATTGTTGGAGCTGAGATGATAGAGGACATGGCCATGGATGACCTTTTCAAGAAGTTTACTGCAGATGGGTTGAAGGGAGATGGGTCTATAATTGGAAGCAGCGTGAGGGTCGCCAGACTTAAAGACTGGAATGACTCTAGAAAGCTTCCAGGCATCTGGTATGCGGCCGGTAGTGATACTTAAACATGATAAAAGGCTCAAATTTCTTAAGCAGACCTTGGTTGTGATCCTCTTTACTTTAGTAAACTAAAAACTAGTAAAACATAGAAGGTTTGCGACAAATCTGAAAGAGCGCCCTCACACTCAATGTTGGTCCAAAAAGTCAATTTTTACAAAAACGCTTTGTCAAAATCTCTTTTAACTTTCAAAACTGGAAGGCCTAGAATGTACTCTTTAATTTGGTACCAAATTTGATGTTCTGAGATTTGAAATAAATAAG